>NC_041389.1:552658343-552745769 GCF_002162155.2 Triticum dicoccoides
AACAAAGGGATGGTCTTATTGGTTTCGGGGATGTAGGGGAAGAGTGAGAGGCGCGCGCGAGGGGGGGGGGAGTAGCTAGAAGGAGATTGTTAAGTGTGAGTGTGTGTTTTGCCCATCCAGGCAGAAGTTATGTGCACAAAAGAGGAAAACGATTCGATGTGGCGTTAGGATTGAGGGTAATTAACTATGTATGGAGACATAGAGACCTTGAACATGCATGTGTGAGAGGTATACATGTATACGTGGGATGTGTGTGCGCGCGCGTGCATGATCGAGATAAAAGAAAGAAGACAGAAGTCCTAAGATCAATGACATGGGAGAGACGGATCGGTATGACAATATGCATGCATGTGAGAATGCATGGATGAAGGCCCGACAATTGAGCATGTGTTTTTGTCTTTAAGAGATAATGGCGTGGGCTAGAGCATGCATCTATGGCGAGCAGAGGGGGTGAGGCGCAACGATTGTGAAAAAGAGATCAACCTATAAATGCATATGTATGGATAGACATATATAGTGTGGGTGATAGGAAGAAAGACTCCGTGCGAGAAAGAAATGTTGACGGAGAAACTACAGATAGATACAGAGATGGAGATGCTAGCTAGAGAGACATCCGTTAGTTTGGGTGTCGGAGATGACCGTCGGGTAGTTCAAAGGGTGAAGTTATATATGTGTGTGAGAGGGCACTTGACTGCATGTAGAGAGAAACGTATGTAGTGTGCGTGATAGGAATCAAGAGTGAGGGCGAGAAAGAAGGTTGATGGAGAAACAGATAAATAGAAAGATAAAGATGCTAGCTTGTGTGCACTGGAGATAGGAGTCGAGTGGATCAGAAGGCTGGGTTATGTGTGTGGGTGTGAGAGAGATAGAGAGAGGGTGCATGTGAGTCATATACAAACAAATATCAGAGAGAAATGAGATCCAGAGAGACGGAGTTTTGTGTCTGCGAGAGAGAAAGATATTTCACAATGAGAGTGATAGCTAGAAAGACATATGAGGGAACACAATATATCTCTAGGGAGAGAGGGTGTGTTTGAGCGACATACAAGAGAACAATAGAGAAATATGAGGCCCTAGGAGACAGAGTTTGTGTTTGTGTGTGAGAAAGAGATATTGAAGAGGAAGAGTCGTAGGTTCTCATATCTAAGGAGCGAAAGACATCTCTGTATGAGGGGTGTGCGAGTGGCACACATGGGAATAGTTGAGAGAAATGAGACCTCGGGAGACAAAGTTTGTGTTTGTGTGAGAGAAAGAGATTCCACATGGAGAATCATAGCTAGAGACACATAGCAGGGAGCACGATATACTTAGAGAGAGATAGAGTGGTGAAGGTCGAGGAGAGAGTACCGTCAGTGTGTTACGAAGATAAAAGATCATTGTCGACATACAGGTAGCACGAGAGATGTCTGAGAGACGATGAACGCGTATAGGTCCAGAGAGATAGTCCTATATAAGCATGAGTGATAGCTATATGAGACGAATATCTGGATTAAAGGGGATTCAAATATTTAAACTGGAGATCACGACATCGATAATATCATAACGCAAATTGGTGTATCAAACATGCATATTCATTTGAATTTGGGCATACGTGTAATGTTATATAGTTTATCAATATTGGTGATCCATAGATTCTTCAATTACAAACAATGCATGGTTTATATGCAATTAATGTCTAAGCGGGTTTACACTATATGCACTGGCGGAGCTAGGTAAAATTGTTTGGGGGGGCCAAACAGAAAATATGATGCTTGGGGGGGGGGCAAAAGTCTATATTTCTTCTAATCTTCCTCTCCAAATTTTTTTCCTTCACATAATTTACCTAGGCTGGGGGGGCCATGGCCCCTGCAGACCACAACATAGCTCCGCGGCTGACTATATGTTGCGTGTGTGAAACACATTATACATGTTTGAGAAGTTAAAAAAACCCGCATGAAACACACATTAATTGGAGACAGTTAGCGAGGAATGCATACATTGGATTTAAACATAAAGTGGTTTCAAATATTTGAAAATCCAAATTGATGGATACAACCTTATGAATCTGAGATCATGCCATTTGTAAACCATATTTATGTATAAATGGTGTTGTGCTTTTGAAAGTATATATAAAAAAATGATGTATATAGAATGTAATTCCAATTGAAAATGGATCCCGCCCAAAAACAAATAGTAGAATACAAACGGGATTCGAATTGAGTTGGCACGCTAAACGTGCACTGTGCAAAATTTGAACGAAGTGGGGAAAGTCGCAGTAACCACCCAAAACCAAAATCTGCGAGATGGAAATCACTACTGCCTATCCCTGCCACGCAAAGCCTATCTGCTGGATATCTATAGGCTTCGATAAGGGTAGGTTTGTAATTTCACCCAAACGTGACGTAACCGCCTCTCACCCGGATTCATACACGGCGGGCGCCAAAACACAGTGTGCCCTCGGCCGAAATTGACTCCCTCCCCGATTCATATCCATACACGGTGGGCGCCAAAAACAAACTCTCGTCGGCAAGTATTCGGTGTATGCGAGATTACTGTCCTATCCCCAACCGACTATTGTTGCTGTGATGTAGTAGAAATTTGAAACGGGGGCTAAGTTTGTAAATTTCCTCGCATTTGAGACAAGCGCGCCCTGAATACATGGTTCCTCCCCTTCCTCTCTACCTCCCTTTTCCCCATTCGTTCTCCGTGGGCGCCAAAACACCCTCTCCACCCACCCTCCTCCGTCTGCCGCCGTCCGCCACCCCATCCACCGCCGTCCTCCTCCACCATGCCGGAGCTGATACCCCGACGCGGCCGTCCATTACAAGAGATCGACCTCTCTCATCCACGCCTTCGGACCGGGATCCTTACATCCCGTCCTCTCGCTTCATCCCCGCCGTCGTCCACCTTGCCGGCGCCGCTCCTACGACCGTCTCGTCCACCGCGCCCCACCGCCACCGTCTCCCCTCCTAGATCTGCTTCCACGCCGCCGACAGCCATCGCTACCGCAGCACCGTCAAATTCTCAGCAGATGAGTACACGGCGCCGCACCAGAGGCGGTACTCTTTCGTATCTGCTCAACTTATTTATCACAGCAAGAAAATAGATCACCACTGCTTTACTCTGATTTCTTGTCTTGGTTGTGAAGTTGCCTTTGTCAGGTTTGCACCTTCAGATCCGCCATGGCACGCTCAACACTATACTCCCAATGCTTATGGTTTTCTCCTTTTATATTCCACACTAGTTAAATCACAGTAGACTAAATTTCAAAATTGGGTCAGTCGATTTTTCAGAGCTCGCCGGAGTTCGCCGGTGTGATCCAAGGGGCTCTGGTGGTTATGGGGCCTCGCGGAACGAAGAAAACTCGCCGCGAGTGGGGGGTGGGGGTGGCGGAGGAACACAGGCGGTGGGGGCCGGTGGTCCGGCCGGCGGCCCGTGCGGTGTTCTGTATGGGAAGAATTAGAGACGAGGAAGAAGAAGGGTTAGGAGACGTAGGATCTTCATCCAACCGCCTGAAATGGTCGAGAGACAGCTGGGAGTTGCATTGTTAATGCGCTCTGGTTCATCATGTGTGGGCACTGCGCAACCAACATTTTATTATCCAAAATTTGCTTGCTCTTCTTTACCATGTTCGATAGTGCTGGCCTATAAGTGATCGATAGGCTTTCAATTACTAGCGGCAATACAACACCGTATTTTCAAGCCAGTTCCACTTTCCCGATTTATATATCGTGGTTATGGTGTACCCCTGTTATGTACACTATGATCTGCATAGTTGATGTGTGCTCTTGTTACCATGGTTTGGCAATAAACTCTCTATACAGTATATTATGAACCTAACATCTGCCACCTATCCTTACTTCTGGAGCCTATTTTTTTGTGTACTTGTGCCAGATTATATAAATGCACGCACAATATTACAGCACACATGAGCTCTCTCATCAGAATCCAGTGATAGCACATAAGTGTTTACAGGGGCGCCCCTATATTAGAATATCATCTGCATTACAAAGATAATCTCACAACTATTTATGTTTTCATGGTTCTCAGATATTATACGCAATTACAGTGAATATCAGAATCCGCGCATCAGAAGAATTTTGTGGAACACTGCAATGACTTATAAAATTGCCACCAAGGCATTGAGTGCCATTCTGGAAGCAACGAAACTCGTATGCTCCGCACCTGTTGATTCTTGTTCAGAATATCTTCCTAATGACTATTCTAACCTCGAGGAGTCAAAGGCAGATGGCCTGTCCTGTTCACCCATCAAGGTGCCTGTTCTAATTTGGCAAGGTTTTATTGATTGCGTGTATCTTGCATATGTTGTCTTGCATTTCTTCTACTTTGTTGCACCACCATCTGCTCAGTTTACTCATCATATAACTCGAGATGCCATGCCAATCCATTATCAATACATATTCCATCTGTCGTCATACCATGTTTTTCCACTCAAATGCTGTTCTTGTGTATCAGACATCAAAAAGGAAGAGGGTGATTGCCGAACCTGAAGGAGCACCAGCGTAGTCATTGAAAAACGTGGTGGTGCCGGAGAAATCAGACAGCACCCCACTTATATTGGCTGTACAACCAGTGACACAAAACATAGTACCGAGTCCAACAGACTGTACCCATACTTCACTGGCCACACCACTAGCCCCACCAGACAGGACCTGTACTCCGGCAAAAGGTATACCGATTTCATTTGCCATAGCACCAGTCGTACCACAGAAAAATCCCACTCCAGCAAAAAGTACAGCAAGTCCACCGGCCGAAGACCTATCCCAACTACAGAGACGGCCAATTCCTGCAGATTGGAACCCCATTCCATTTATTCCCAGTTAAAAAAACAATGCTTTCAATGTTGTTAGGGACTACATGCATATATTCCCATCATGGGAAGATTATAGTGAAGACAAACACCATTTTCACATCTTCTTGTCCAACTTACGTGTAAGTTCTATTATTCATGGTTATTATTTTCCTGTTTTCTGCTGATCGAACACATCAATGATTTACATTACATTGTTGTAACTAGGTGAGGGTCAATCTGGATAGTCATGAAGAGCAAAGCTTGCTTGTGCTTTTCAAGGAAGCATTGCAGCAGTATCGGTGTTACCTGAGGAAATCACACTTTGATGGCAAGTCTATAAACGAATTTCCCGTGAAGTCTCCTGTGCTAAATTTAGAAGACATTGAATGGAAAAACCTTGTTATGCACTGGTCTCGTTCTCAGGATGAGGAACTGTCTATGAAATCACATGACAATTTGAACTTCTACTTTTCCGCATGTGCCTTACAAATCTTTTTTGCAGGAAATCAGCTCGAAGAAGAATTCCAGTTTGAAAAGAACGACAGGATATCACAAATATGCTGCCCGCTGCTTTGCTCTTGTTAGTACCTGTTGTCCTGTATCACTGTACTTGCATACATACCTGGTTCATTATCTGATCTGTATGAATGGTTACATTAGTGTAGAATATATCCAATGCCAATGAATTTTTTTAGCTCTGAATTGTTCTTGTAAGTACATGCTGTCCTTTATCAGTGTACTTATATTGACAGGTAGTTGTTCATGTACCATCACTCTGCAGCTTATTTTCTTTTGCCCTCCATTTTGTACACAACAGATCTATATTTACACTTACCATAAGGTTGGTACTGAAGAAGTTTAGCTATGCATTGCTCTTGGCTGTGCCTTTTTCCTGTATCGCTGCACATACATTTATAGCTACTTGGTTATGTATCATGACTCTTCATCTTATCTTAAATATTCTCCATTTTTTCATATATTATCACATCTATATTTACTCTTAACAAAATGTAGAATAAAGGCAATGCTTATGAAGAAGACTCTGTGCTAAACTTCTTGAATTACCCCCCCCCCATCAGCATGGACAAGGGCTTTATAGAGCATGTCTTCACCAATAATGTAAGTTTGTCCTTCTCAAGCCTTCAAACTTTGTTGTGTATATTTTGTTAGGCATGACTGCAACAGCTGTTTATTTTTGGTGTTTGCATCAAATTGCATGTTTAAAGTTTATTATGTAGTTCATAAACAAAAGTTTGTCCTTCTCAATTTAAGTTTTCAGTTGTACAACCAAGTTCCTTCTTCATACCATGTAAATTAAACTATTCAGAGCAAGTGATCTTATCTTATCTTGCACTGCATGTAGGCTTCTGTTCTTCATCCGTAATCCAGTGGTGTGGTGAACCTACCCACTACAGCACAATGTCATATTCTGCAATGTCTTAACTATGAACAATGTCATATCATTCTACTATTATTTAAACTGTCTCTTTATTTGCCAATCTGAAATGAGATAAATTGACAACACACTAACCATTGATACTTATGAGTTCTTGATCTGTAATCCAGTGGTGTCGTGAAGCTGCCAACTCCTTCACAATGTCATTTCCTGCCATGTCTTGACCTGAACAATACCATATTGTGTTAATGCAATTTTAAACTGTGTCACTTTATTCGTCAGTAAGAAATGTGATGAATTGTCAGCACTGCTACTTTTATGTGCGAAACCTGTCATCTGTCTGCTTGTTTATCTTTCAGAGTGAGCAAGATATAAGTGTTGAACAAGCGCAATCTCATCATGTTGCTCAGCTGCTTGCGCTGCAGCTCCCCAGCAGGGCTAACCTTTCTTGAACTCTATTGAAGTGCTGTCTGTTTTGTATATTATTTTGTCGGCGTGTTTATTTGCACTGGTGGCGATCTTTGATGCCCAGTGTATGTAATCTGCTGTCTGCTTGTGCTTTATTATCGTAGTGGTGAACTTCGATGCCCAGTGGATGTAATATGCCGTAATTTCTTTATTGTATAGTCTAGGTTTTTCTTATTCACGATGCTGCAGTTATTTTTACTGTATATATGTCCTGTCTTCGCAGTAAACCGACCAAACCGTAAAATTACGGTACATAATTGGACTGTCATGCAATCATGATGTATGATCCGCATCATGGGCCCCGTCAAACTGGCCCACTAGTAGATTCGGGCCTTTAATAGGCCGAGTAACCCCCGGCGCTCTTTTCGCAAGAAAACTCAATGGGCTTTTAGGAGGCTGAGAAGTAGGCTGGGCCTGCAATGTGTCGAATAGCTCACGGGCCGGCAGCAGCCCGAAATGGACCCCGGCCCATGATTGTGCGAATCAATTCATGGGCTTTTAACAGGCCAAAGTTGTCTCGGTCCTTGTTTGGCCCAATCAGATATCGGCTGCGAGCAGGCCAGATGCAAACCGAGCCGTAGTTGGGCCCAACTATATGACGGGCTTTTAACATGCCGAAATTAATATAGGGCCGAAATGTTAAATGGGCTCTTAACAGGTTGAAACTAATATCAGGCCGAATTACTAAATGGGCCTTTAGCAAGTGGGCCCAAAAGCATAGCGCCCAGTCAACGGGCCGAATCTGATATTGGCCATAATTGAGCCCAAAGCCTCTTAAAGGGCCGGACCTGATCTGGGCCGTGATTTGGCCCAGAAAGTGGGAGGCTTTTAACGGGCCGGATCTTATATGGGCCATTATTAGGCTCGGAACGTAGCAGGCCATTAATGGACTGGATCAATTATGGGCCGACATTTGGCCCAAAACATGGCAGCCTCTTAATGGGCCGGCCTACAGCTGGGCCTATAGCTGGGCCGACCCATTAATGTCGGTGCAATCTTGTGGGCCTTTAGCTGGGCCGGCCCATTATGATCCACAAGAATTTTGTGGGCCTTTACCTGGGCCGGCCCATTATGGCACACAAAAATCTTGTGGGCCTTTACCTGGGCCTGCCCATTATGGCCCGCGAAATCTTGTGGGCCTTTAGTTGGGTCAGCCCATTATAGTGCGCAAAATCTAGTGGGCCTTTAACTGGTCCATTAAGGGCCGCAAAATCTTGTGGGCCTTTAGTTGGGCCGACCCATTTAAACTTGTTGGGCCGTGCCACATGTCGACGTATCATAGGTGCCTTCTGTCCAGTGAGTGGATGACATCTATCCCGACGATGAGATGACACATGTTTCCTCCAGCCAATGATGATTTTACACGTGGAAAATCCCCATTGGTCGGGGCTATTAACGGGTTATCGGATCCAAAACCCGACCTGATAGCTTAACGACGTTCCGTTACGGTGGATGCCATGTGTCAGTCACCCTTGACGAAAGCACTTGTGTGACGCGCGATTTATCATCATGGAAGTGGACACTTACGTGATGATAATTTTGGTAATGTCATGGAACACTTCTACGACAGCATAGGTATGACTATCTTGATTCTGTCATAAATTTGTCATGGATGTACATGCATGACAAAAAACGTGACCTACTGTGACAAACACGTATCATCACGGAAGTGTATTTTTTTTGTAGTGAGTAATTGTAACAGTAGCAACGGAAAAGTAAATAAGCAAAGCACAATATGTGAAAAGCTCGTAGGCATTGGATCACTGATTGATAATTATGTCGGATGCGATTCCTCATGTAATAGCTATAACATAGGGTGACATAGAAATAGCTCCAATTCATCAATGTAATGTAGGCCTGTATTTCGAATATAGTCATACGTGCTTATGGAAAAGAACTTGAATGCCATCTTTTGTCCTACCCTCCCATGGCAGCGGGGTCCTAGCGGAAACTAAGGGATATTAAGGGCTCCTTTTAATAGAGAACCGGACCAAAGCATTAACACATAGTGAATACATGAACTCCTCAAAGTACGGTCATCACCGAGAAGTATCCCGATTATTGTCACTTCGGGGTTGCTGGATCATAATACATAATAGGTGACTATAGACTTGCAAGATAGGATCAAGAACTCACATATATTGATGAAAACATAATAGGTTCAGATCTGAAATCATGGCACTCGGGCCCTAGTGACAAGCATTAAGCATAGCAATGTCATAGCAACATCAATCTCAGAACATAGTGGATACTAGGGATCAAACCCTAACAAAACTAACTTGATTACATGGTAAATCTCATCCAACCCATCACCGTCCAGCAAGCCTACGATGGAATTACTCACACACGGCGGTGAGCATCATGAAATTGGTGATGGAGGATGGTTGATGATGACGACGACGATGAATCCCCCTCTTCGGAGCCCCGAACGGACTCCAGATCAGCCCTCCCGAGAGAGATTAGGGCTTGGCTGCGGCTCCGTATCGTAAAACGCCATGAAACTTTCTCTCTGATTTTTTCCCGCAAAACAGAATATATGGAGTTGGAGTTGAGGTCAGTGGAGCGGCAGGGGGCCCACAAGACTGGGGGCGGCGCCTAGGGGGACGGCGTGCCTCCCACCCTCGTGGACAGGGTGTGGGCCCCCTGGCCTTGATTCTTTTGCTAGTATTTTTTATATTTTCCAAAACTTATCTCCGTGGATCTTCAGGTCATTCCGAGAACTTTTGTTTTCTGCACAATAAACAACATCATGGCAGTTCTGCTGAAAACACCGTCAGTCCTGGTTAGTTTCATACAAATCATGCAAGTTAGAGTCCAAAATAAGGGCAAAAGTGTTTGGAAAAGTAGATACGTTGGAGATGTATCAACTTCCCCAAGCTTAAACCTTTGCTTGTGCTCAAATAATTCAGTTGATAAACTTAAAGTGATAAAGAAAAACTTTTACAAACTCTATTTGCTCTTGTTGTTGTAAATATGTAAAGCCAGCATTAAAGTTTCAACAAGTATTATGAACTAACCATACTCACAATAACACCTTGGTCTCACAATTACTCATATCAATGGCATAATCAGCTAGCGAGCAATAATAATAAAACTCGGATGACAACACTTTCTCAAAACAATCATTATATGATATAACAAAATGGTATCTCGCTAGCCCTTTCCGAGACCACAAAACATAAATGCAGAGCACCTTTAAAGATCAAGGACTGACTAAACATTGTAATTCATGGTAAAAGAGATCCAGTCAAGTCATACCCAATATAAACCAATAGTAATGAATGAAAATGACAGTGTACTCTCCAGCAGGTGCTTTTTAATAAGAGGATGATGACTCAACATAAATGCAAATAGATAGGCCCTTCATAGAGGGAAGCAGGGATTTGTAGAGGTGCTAGAGCTTGATTTTTATAATAGAGATTAATAACATTTTGAGCGGCATACTTTTACTGTCAACGCAACAACTATGAGATGGTGATATCTTCCATACTACATGCATTATAGACAGTTCCCAAACAGAATGGTAAAAGTTTATACTCCCCCACCACCAACAAGCATCAATCCATGGCTTGCTCGAAACAACGAGTGCCTCCAACTAACAACAGCCATGGGGGAGTTTTGTTTAATTATATTGATTTGCTCTGATCTTTTTGGATCATGGGACTGGGCATCCCAGTTCCTGGCCCTTTCTCGTGAATGAGGAGCGGAGTCCACTCCTCTTGAGAATAACCCACCTAGCATGGAAGATACAAACAACCCTAGTTGAAACATGAGCTGCTCGAGCATACAAAACAGAATTTCATTTGAAGGTTTGGAGTTTGGCACATACAAATTTACTTGGAATGGCAGCTAGATACCACATATAGGAAGGTATGGTGGACTCATATGGGACAACTTTGGGGTTTAAGGAGTTTGGATGCACAAGCAGTATTCCCGCTTAGTACAGGTGAAGGCTAGCAAAAGACTGGGAAGCGACCAATTGAGAGAGCGACAACGGTCATGAACATGCATTAAAATTAATTTACACCGAGTACAAGCATGAGTAGGATATAATCCACCATGAACATAAATATCGTGAAGGCTATGTTGATTTGTTTCGACTACATGCGTGAACATGTGCCAAGTCGACTCACTCAATTCATTTAAATGAGGATACAATCCCATCATACCACATCACAATCATTTTAATAGCATGTTGGCACGCAAGGTAAAAAATTATAACTCATAGCTAATCAAGCATGGCACAAGCAACTATAATCTCTAAATGTCATTGCAAATATGTTTACTTCATAATAAGCTGAATCAGGAACGATGAACTCATCATATTTACAAAAACAAGAGAGGTCGAGTTCATACCAGCTTTTCTCATCCCAATAAGTCCATCATATATCGTCATTATTGCCTTTCACTTGCACGACCGAACGATGTGTATGATAATAATAGTGCACGTGCATTGGACTAAGATGGAATCTGCAAGCTTTCAACTCGAGAGAGAATATAAAGTAATATGGGCTCTAGGTCAAATAAACAATCATGCATATGAGAGCCACTAAAGATTTTCAATATGGTCTTCTACTCTCGACCCCCAAAGGAAAGAAAAGAAATAAAACTATTTACACGGGAAAGCTCCCAACAAGTAAAAAGAAGAACGAGAAAGCTTTTTGGGTTTTAATTTTAATTTTACTACAAGCATGGAAATTAAACTAACTATTTTTTAAGTTTTTCTTAAGGTTTATCAAACACACAAGAAGAAAGCTAGAAAAAGAAAATTAAACTAGCATGGATAATACAATGAAAGAGTATGAGCACCGACAACTAGAATAGTGTGTGAACATGAATGTAAATTCGGTGAGAAATACATACTCCCAAGGCCTAAGTTGGTCTATTGCCAAGGACCGCGGCTACTCTCCGCGGTGTACTGAGGGGTGTAATCAGGATACCACTGGCTAGCCATCTCCTCCGGATCCCACTGGTAAGATGATGAATGATAAGGGTCCAGTGAAGGTTCCGCCTCAGGCTTAGGCTCTGGAGTGGATGCTTGGCCTCGATGAGTGTACACCGCTTCCGGCGTGACAAGATAATTAACTACAGTCAAATCAAACAAGAGAGGTGCAGGCAGAATAATAGTCTCGTTGTGTTTCTTATGAAATCTCAAGTTATACAGGAGCATCTTATCATCATTATGAACAATAAACTCATGCACTACCATGCTCCTGTAATCTAAAAGGTAAGGAGGCAATATTGTCTCCTCTTTCTCATGGTGCCTAATAGGTATCTCAAAATGTTTAGCGAGACGTGCAACATAGATACCTCCAGAGATGGGGCCTTTTGTACGGTCCAGGCTTAGCCGTTTAGCAATAACGACACCCATACTAAAACTATTATTACCAAACAAGGCATGGAACAAAATAATAATATCAGGGACACTGAAGTTTCCACTGTTTCCACAACCAATTAAGCATCGACTAGCAAATATGGCAAAGTAGCATAAAACAGGAAAGTGTATGCTAGAACTCGTGTTTGAGCTGGATGGGAATTTTTTGGGAAGAAGATGGAGTGTGTGGGTGCAGGAATAAGTGGAGGGGGGCCACCATGGGCCCACAAGAAAGGGGGCGCTCCTAGGGGGTGTGGGCGCGCCCTCCACCCTCGTGGCCAGGTGCTTGCGCCTGATGCAGTGTTTTCAATGCCTAAAATCCTCAAATATTCCATAAAAAATCATACTAAATTTGCAGGGAATTTGGAGCACTTTTATTTTTGGGATATTTTTTATTGCACGGATAATTCAGAAAACAGACAGATAATACTATTTTTGCTTTATTTATTCTAAATAACAGAAAGTAAAAAGAGGGTACAGAAGGTTGTGCCTTCTAGTTTCATCCATCTCATGATCATCAAAATGAATCCACTAACAAGGTTGATCAAGTCTTGTTAATAAACGCATTCCAAATAACACGGAACCGGAGAAATTTCAAATAACACTAGGTTACCTCAACGGGGATATGAACATCCCCCACAAGAAGAATATCATACTTTTTCTTGACAGTAGGAAGAGGAAATTCAAAACCTCCAAAAATGATAGTTGTACTTTTTCCAATAGAATTGATGCTATGAACTTGAGGTTGTTTCCTCGGAAAGTGTACCGTATGCTCATTACCATTAACATGAAAAGTTACATTGCCTTTGTTGCAATCAATAATAGCCCCTGCAGTATTCAAAAAGGGTCTACTAAGGATAATCGACATAATATTGTCCTTTGGAATATCAAGAATAACAAAGTCCGTTAAGATAGTGACATTTGCAACCACAACACGCACATCCTCACAAATACCGACGGGTATAGTAGTTGATTTGTCAGCCATTTGCAAAGATATTTCAGCAGGTGTCAACTTATTCAATTCAAGTCTACGATATAAAGAGAGAGGCATAACACTAACACCGACTCCAAGATCACACAAAGCAGTTTTAACATAATTTCTTTTAATGGGGGCATGGTATAGTTGGTACCCCAGGATCTCCAAGTTTCTTTGGTATTCCACCCTTAAAAGTGTAATTAGCAAGCATGGTGGAAATTTCAGGTTCCGGTATCTTTCTTTTATTTGTAATGATATCCTTCATATATTTAGCATAAGGATTTAATTTAAGCATATTAGTCAAGTGCATACTAAGAAAATAGGTCTAATCATTTCAGCAAAATGCTCAAAATCCTCATCATCCTTTGTCTTGGATGGTTTAGAAGGAAAGGGCATGGGTTTCTGAACCCATGGTTCTCTTTCTCTACCGTTCTTCCTAGCAACAAAGTCTTTCTTATCATAACGTTGATTCTTTGATTGTGGGTTATCAAGATCAACAGTAGGTTCAACCTCTACTTCATTATTATTGCTAGGTTGAGCATCAACATGAATATTAGCATTAACATTGGCACTAGGTTCATGTTCATCTCCTGATTGTGTTTCAACATCAGAAATAGAAATATCATTGCGATTCTCAGGTGTGTCTATAACAGGTTCACTAGAAGCATGCAAAGTCCTATCGTTTTTCTTTTTCTTCTTTTTAGAAGAACTAGGTGCCTCTAAATTATTTCTCTGAGAATCCTGCTCGATTCTCTTCGGGTGGCCTTCAGGATACAAAGGTTCCTGAGTCATTCTACCAGTTCTAGTAGCCACTCTAACAACAAAGTCATGTTTATTATTTAATTCATCAAGCAAATTATTTTGAGCTTTAAGTACTTGCTCAACTTGAGTGGTAACCATAGAAGCATATTTGCTAATGAGTTTAAGTTCACCTTTAACTCTAGCCATATAATCACTCAAGCGTCCTATCTCGAAAGCATTATTCTTTAATTCTCTACCAACATAAGCATTAAAACTTTCTTGTCTATCCATAAAGTCATCAAATTCATCTAAGCATGGGCTATGAAATTTAGTAGACGGTATTTCAACTTTATCATATCTATAGAGAGAATTTACCTTTACTACCTACGTCGGGTTATCAAGACAATGTGGTTCTTCAATAGGCGGTATGTTAAGACCATGTATTTCTTCAATAGGAGGTAAATTCTTAACATCTTCAGCTTTAATACCCTTTTCTTTCATTAATTTCTTTGCCTCTTGCATATCTTCAGGACTGAGAAATAGAACACCTCTCTTCTTAGGAGTGGGTTTAGGAGTAGGCTCAGGAGTTGGCTCAATTAGCTCAGGAATTGCCTCAGGAATTGGCTCAGGAAGAGTCCAATAATTTCATTAGTCAACATATTATTCAATAGTAATTCAGCTTGGTCGACTGTTCTTTCCCTGAAAACACAACCAGCACAACTATCCAAGTAGTCCTTGGAAGCATCGGTTAGTCCATTATAAAAGATATCAAGTATTTCATTTTTCTTAAGAGGATGATCAGGCAAAGCATTAAGTAACCGGAGAAGCCTCCCCCAAGCTTGTGGGAGACTCTCTTCTTTGATTTGCACAAAATTATATATTTCCCGCAAGGCAGCTTGTTTCTTATGAGCAGGAAAATATTTAGCAGAGAAGTAATAAATCATATCCTGGGGGCTACGCACACAACCAGGATCAAGAGAATTAAACCAAGTCTTAGCATCACCCGTTAATGAGAATGGAGATATCTTAAGCATATAATAATAGCGAGACTTCTCATCATTAGTAAACAGGGTGGCTATATCATTCAACTTGGTAAGATGTGCACAACAGTTTCAGATTCAAGGCCATAAAAAGGATCAGATTCAACTAAAGTAATTATTTCAGGATCAACAGAGAATTCATAATCCTTATCAGTAACACAGATAGGTGAAGTAGCAAAAGCGGGGACAGGTTTCATTCTAGCATTAAGAGATTGCTGCTTCCATTTAGCTAATAACTTCTTAAGATCATATCTATCTTTGCAAGCAAAGATAGCTCTAGCAGCTTCCTCATTCATAACATAACCCTCAGGACAATAGGTAATTCATAGTCAGGGGGAGAACTTTCATCATTACTATCATCAATAATAGCATCTTTAATAATTTCATTCTCTCTAACCCTAGCAAGTTGTTCATCAAAAAATTCACCTAATGGCACAGTAGTATCACACACAGAAGTAGTTTCATCATAAGTATCATGCATAGCAGAAGTGGCATCATCAATAATATGCGACATATCAGAATTCATAGCAGTAGCAGGTTTAGGTGTCACAAGCTTGCTAATAACAGAAGGAGAATCTAGTGCATAGCTAGATGGCAGTTCCTTACCTCCCCTTGTAGTTGAGGACAGAATCTTAGTTCTTTCGTCTTTCAAGTTCCTTATAGTGATCAATAGATATAAATCCCAAGTGACTCAAAGAATAGAGCTATGCTCCCCGGCAACGGCGCCAGAAATTAGTCTTGATAACCCACAAGTGTAGGGGATCGCAACAGCTTTCGAGGATAGAGTATTCAACCCATATTTATGGATTGGACACAAGGGGAGCCAAAGAATATTCTTAAGTATTAGCAGTTGAGTTGTTAATTCAACCACACCTGGATAACTTAGTATTTGTAGCAAAGTTTTTAGTAGCAAAGTATTATGATAGTAATGGTAACAGTGGCAAAAGTAAAGACATCAGTTTTGTAGTAATTCTAACAATGGATAATTATGTCGGATGCGATCCCTCATGTAATAGCTATAACATAGGGTGACACAAAACTAGCTCCAATTCATCAATGTAATGTAGGCATGTATTCCGAATATAGTCATACATGCTTATGGAAAAGAACTTGCATGCCATCTTTTGTGCTACCCTCCCGTGGCAGCGGGGTCCTAGCTGAAACTAAGGGATATTAAGGCCTTCTTTTAATAGAGAACCAGACCAAAGCGTTAACACATAGTGAATACATGAACTCCTCAAACTACGGTCATCACCGAGAAGTATCCCGATTATTAGCACTTCGGGGTTGTCGGATCATAACACATAATATGTGACTATAGACTTGCAATATAGGATCAAGAAATCACATATATTCATGAAAACATAATAGGTTCAGATCTGAAATCAAGACACTCGGGCCCTAGTGACAAGCATTAAGCATAGCAAAGTCATAGCAACATCAATCTCAGAACATAGTGGATACTAGGGATCAAACCCTAACAAAACTAACTTGATAACATGGTAAATCTCATCCAACCCATCACCGTCCAGCAAGCCTACGATGGAATTACTCACGCACGGCGGTGAGCATCATGAAATTGGTGATGGAGGATGGTTGAGGATGACGACGGCGACGAATCCCCCTCTCCGGAGCCCCGGACGGACTCCAGATCAGCCCTCCTGAGAGATATTAGGGCTTGGCGGCGGCTCCGTATCGTAAAACACGATGAAACTTTCTCTCTGATTTTTTTCTCCGTGAAACAGAATATATGGAGTTGGACTTGAGGTCGGTGGAGCAGCAGGGGGCCCACGAGACAGGGGGCGCGCCCCCACCCTCGTGGACAGGGTGTGGGCCCCTTGGCCTTGATTCTTTCGCCAGTATTTTTTATATTTTCCAAAACTTATCTCCGTGGATTTTTAGGTCATTCCGAGAACTTTTGTTTTTTGCACAATAAACAACTTCATGGCAGTTCTGCTGAAAACAGCGTCATTCCGGGTTAGTTTCATTCAAATCATGCAAGTTAGAGTCCAAAACAAGGGCAAAAGTGTTTGGAAAAGTAGATACGGTGGAGACGTATCATTGGGTGATTATGAATTTAAAGAATACTTGTGTTGAAGTTGGAAAGTCCCGTAGCATGTACGTATGGTAAAAGTTGTGTAACAAATTTATTGCATGGGGTGCTCTTTTGATTGCCTTCCCTTGAGTGGAGGTCGGGGGCGCACGATGGTTAACTCCTACCAACCCCCCCCCCCCTAGGAGCATGCATAGTAGTACTTTGCTTTGAGGGCTATAAAAACTTTTGCAATAAGTATATGAGTTCTTTATGACTAATGTGAGTCCATGGATTATACAGACTTTGACCTTTCCATCATTGCTAGCCTCTTCGGTACCGTCCATTGCCCTTTCTCACCTTGAGAGTTGGTGCAAACTTCGCTGCATCCAAACCCCGTGATATGATATGCTCTATCACACATAAACCTCCTTATATCTTCCTCAAAACAGCCACCATACCTACCTATTATGGCATTTCCATAGCCATTCCGAGATATATTTCCATGCAACTTTCCACCGTTCCGTTTTTCATGACACGCATCATCATTGTCATATTGCCTTGCATGATCATGTAGTTGATATCATATTTGTGGCAAAGCCACCATGCATAATTTTTCATACATGTCACTCTAGATTCATTTCCCATCCCGGTACACCGCCGGAGGCATTCATATAGAGTCATATCTTGTTCTAGTTTTGAGTTGTAATTCATGAGTTGTAAATAAATAGAAGTGTGATGATCATCATTATTAGAGCATTGTCCCAAAAGAAAGAAAGGCCAAAGAAAAAAAAGAAAGGCCAAAGAAAAAAAAGACCGAAAGAAAAAAAGAAAGGCCCAAAAAGAAAAAAAAAGAAAAGAAAAGAAAAGGAAAAAAGGGGGGCAATGTTACTATCCTTTTCCACACTTGTGCTTCAAAGTAGCACCATGTTCTTCATATAGAAAGTCTTTTATGTTGTCACTTTCATATACTAGTGGGAATTTTTCATTATAGAACTTGCCTTGTATATTCCTACGATGGGCTTCCTCAAAATGCCCTAGGTTTTCGTGAGAAGGCAAGTTGGATGCACACCCACTTAGTTTCTTTTCTTGAGCTTTAATACATTTATAGCTCTAGTGCATCCGTTGCATGGCAATCCCTACTCCTCATGTTGACATCAATTGATGGGCATCTCCATAGCCCATTGATTAGCCTCGTCAATGTGAGACTTTCTCCTTTTTTTCATCTCCACACAACCTCCATCATCAGATTCTATTCCACCCATAGTGCTATATCCATGACTCACGCTCATGTATTGCGTGAGAGTTGAAAAAGGCTGAAGCGCGTTAAAAAGTATGAACCTATTGCTTGGCTGAAACCGGGGTTGTTCTTGAGGGTGTATTTTATGTAATGAAAATGAAACATAGCCTAACTATATGACTTTGTAGGGATAAACCTTCTAATGCCATGTTATTTTCAGAAGACATGATTGCTTAGTTAGTATGCTTGAAGTACTACTATTTCTTATGTCAATATGAAATTTTATTTTGAATAATTTGGATCTGAACATTCATGCCACAATAAAGAAAATTACATTGAGAATTATGCTAGGTAGCATTCCACATCAAAAATTCTGTTTTATCATTTACCTACTCGAGGACGAGCAGGAATTAAGCTTGGGGATGCTTGATACGTCTCTAACGTATCTATAATTTTTGATTGTTCCATGCTATTATATTACCCGTTTTTGATGTTTATGGGCTTTACTTTACACTTTTATATCATTTTTGGGACTAACCTACTAACCGGAGGCCCAGCCCGAATTGTTGTTTTTTGCCTATTTCAGTGTTTCGAAGGAAAGGAATATCAAACAGAGTCCAAATGGAATGAAACCTTCGGGAGCGATCTTTTTGGAACAAACGTGATCCAGGGGACTTAGAGTGGACGTCAAGCAACAGAGGAGGTGGCCACGAGGGTGCCTGGCGCGCCCACTAGGGCTGGGCGCGCCCCCTGATACGTCTCCAACGTATCCATAGTTTTTTATTGTTACATGCTATTATATTACCCGTTTTGGATGTTTATGGGCTTTACTTGTGACGCCCGGATAATTAAACTACAGTAACTCCACACTAATGATGCCAAGTCATCACTATTATGCCCTAAGAAAAACAATTAAGAAATATTTCAACCCCAAATTCAAAGTTTAAAATAAAGTCAAAATATTATTTCTTCAAACCGTAAAACAAAAATGTTGGAAGTATTCCATAAAATCCCTGAGTATTTCCCTCATAGAAATGAAAACCATTTGGTTTACAAAATTTGACTATAGCATTTTGTTTTGTGGACCAGCAACCTCTAAGTTGGTTAATTAAATTAAACACAAAATCAAAGAATTGCAAATACCCTCAAACTTTTGTACAACCCTAGATTATTGCATATCATTTTTGCGCAAAGTTTCATATTTAGAAAAACTCATTGAACAATAAACTTTTTAGAGAACAGTAGCTACTTGTTATTTTAGCAACAGAAAATAGGAAAGGTTCCTATGCACTTTGGCCCGTTAGAAATAGTAGCGGCCTAGCCCACCGCGGTCACCCTCAATCTCCTGTTCCCCCTTGCTCGTTGTCATCTACGTGCACGTGCCCAAGGCCGGTCGCCGTCTCCATCGCACCCACTCGCCCCCTCGCGTCGCTACAGTACCACCGAGGCGGATAAGGCCGTCCGCGAGCCCCCCTCGACCAACCCTATCCATTCCCTTCCTCCTCGCTGGATCTCTTCCCTCCTCTGTCGCCCGAACGCCATCGCCATGTCGTCACCGTGCTCGTGGCCACAAGCCTCCCTGGCGCTCGAGAGGAAGTCGAGGAGCACCGCCGTCCTCTTCGGCACCGTCTGCAAGTGCTAGGTCGAGCCGGAGCGCCTCGTGACGTCCCATTGGCCTTCTTCCCCAACCACGGCCATCATCGTCCACCTCGTCGATCCGCCGCCCCGGTCCACCTCCGGCCTCCTAGACCTCGTCATCGAGTTTGCAGTGAGCATATCCTCCGATTCCCTTCATTTCCCCTTTGATCCATCACCGTATGTCATTGTCCCAAGGCCATGGCCGGAGCTCCGGTTTCGCGTACGCGTACGTGTTGCTGTTGCTTGTTGCGTTCATCTGACGCGCCTGCTATTGCTGCTGTGCCACTGCAGTTTCTCGGCCTGCTAGTGCTGCTGCTAGGCGCTGCTGCTGCTATGCGTTGCCGCTGCTCTCTACTCTCCTGCATCTTGCCGCTGCACTGCTGCTTTCGGTTGGCCATGGCCAAGGCCATGGCCGAGTATGACATGTGCTATGTGTGCGTGTGTGTGCAGAGCCTGATGGCTGGATGTTCCACCAGCCGGCCCAAAATCAATTAGGAGCTAATTAGTACTAATCAACAACCCCATTAATTAGTCACTAACAACAGGGCCCACAACCAGTTAGTTTACTTAAAAAGAAAAAAACAATCTGTTAATCAAAAGTCTCACTGACACATGGGTCCCACTGTTCTTTTGACCAGTCAAACCTGCTGACTTGGCAGTCCCAGTCAGTGATAGGTGGGACCCCAGCGCCCCATGACCAGTCAATGTTGACCCAGTCAACTGCTGACTAGGTCCACATGTCAATCTCTACTACTGACTGGGCATTTTTGTTTCATTTTCGTATTAAATAAATTTTAGAAATTAATTAAAAATTTGAAAATTCATTTAACCCGATGAAAATAATTTATACATGAGAGTTGCTCAGAACAACGAGACGAATCCAGATACGCAACCTGTTCGTCCGCCGCACACCCCTAACCTATTGAACACGCAACTTTCCCCCTCCGGATCACCTGTCCGAAAACGCGAAACACGGGGGATACTTTCCCGGATGTTTCCCCCTTCGCTGGTATCACCTAATACCGCGTTAGGGCATACCTAGCTCCGCGTATTACCTCATTATGTTTTGTGATGCTTTGTTTGCTCCGTATTTACTGTTTCTTCCCCCCTCTTCTTCTCCGATAAACCCCGAGACCGTTGCTGATGCCACTGAGTTCGACTACGTTGTTGACGACCCCTCCTTGCCAGAGCAAAACCAAGCAAGCCCCCCCTTGATCACCAGATATCGCCTATTCTTCTCTCTACTGCTTGCATTAAAGTAGTGTAGCATGTTACTGTTTGGTTACTCCTATTCTGTTGCATAGCCTGTCATTGTTGCTACAGTCATTGATACCTTATCCGAAATCCTAAATGCTTAGTATAGGATGCTAGTTTATCATCATTGGCCCTACATTCTTGTCAGTCTGCCTTGCTATACTATTGGGTCGTGATCACTCAGGAGGTGATCACGGGTATATACTATACAGATATACATTCTATACAGATGGTGACTAAAGTCGGGTCAGCTTGTTTAGTACCCGCAAATGATTCCGATGTGGGGGCTGGAAGGACAGGTGGCTCCATGACGGTAGAGGTGGGCCTGGGTTCCCGACGGCCCCCGACTATTACTTTGAGGCGGAGCGACAGGGTAGGTTGAGACCACCTAGGCGAGAGGTGGGCCTTGCCCTGGTCGGTTGCTTCATAATAACACGCTTAACGAGCTCTTGGTATTTGATCTGAGTCTGGCCACTGGCCTATACGCACTAACCAACTACGCGGGAAAGATATGGGCACTCGACGTCGTGGTATCAGCCAAAGCTTTCGTGACGTCAGCGACTTTGCGGCGCATGCCGGATTGGACCGTAAGCCTACTCTTGTATTAAGGGGGCTAGGTCTGCTTCCGGCCGCGTACGCAACATGCAGGTGTGCAATGGGCGATGGGCCCAGACCCCTGCGCGCGTCGGATTTAGACCGGCGTGCTGACCTCTCTGTTGTGCCTAGGTAGGGGTGCGACGTGTTGATCTTCCGAGGCCAGGCATGACCCAGGAAAGTGTGTCCGGCCAAATGGGATCGAGCATGTTGGGTTATGTGGTGCACCCCTGCAGGGAAGTTTATCTATTCGAATAGCCGTGTCCCTCGGTAAAAGGACGACCTGGCGTTGTACCTTGACCTTATGACAACTAGAACTGGATACTTAATAAAATACACCCAGACAAGTTCCACAGACAACCCGGTAATCGCTTTTCCACAGGGCGACGAGGGGAGGATCGCCGGGTAGGATTATGCTATGCGATGATACTTGGAGGACTTCAATCTACTCTCTTCTACATGCTGCAAGACGGAGGCTGCCAGAAGCGTAGTCTTCGATAGGACTAGCTATCCCCCTCTTATTCTGGCATTCTGCAGTGCAGTCCACCGATATTGCCTCTTTACACATATACACATGCATATGTAGTGTAGATCCTTACTTGCGAGTACTTTGGATGAGTACTCACGGTTGCTTTTCTCCCTCTTTTCCCTCTTTCCCTTCTACCTAGTTGTCGCAACCAGATGCTGGAGCCCAGAAGCCAGACGCCACCGACGAGGACGACTCCTACTACACCGGAGGTGCCTACTACTACGTGCAGGCCGCTGACGATGACCAGGGGTAGTTAGGAGGATCCCAGGCAGGAGGCCTGCGCCTCTTTCGATCTGTATTCCAGTTTGTGCTAGCCTTCTTAAGGAAAACTTGTTTAACTTATGTCTGTACTCAGATATTGTTGCTTCCGCTGACTCGTCTATGATCGAGCACTTGTATTCGAGCCCTCGAGGCCCCTGGCTTGTATTATGATGCTTGTATGACTTATATATGTTTTAGAGTTGTGTTATGATATCTTTCTGTGAGTCCTTGATCTTGACCATACACGTTTGCGTGCATGATTAGTGTACGATTGAATCGGGGGCATCACAAGTTGGTATTAGAGCCAACTGCCTGTAGGAATCCCCCTTTCCAACTCCTTGGCCGAAGTTGAGTCTACTTGATGAAAATTGTTTTACTAACTTGGCTGTATGGCCCATGGGCCCACGTCGCCATTTGGGTGGTATTAGGATCTTTTATTCCTCGTCTATACTCTAGGACTCTGATCTCTCTTCTATTCGGGTTAAATGATTTCACTAAATCTGACTTTAGGTTCTCGTAAATACTTCCTCCCGAAGAGCCCCTTCATTCTGGATGATGGCTTGATTCAACCATAGACCTCAAAGATACTCTCGATGTTATCCCGATAACTTGTGCTCATGCTTGTACAATTCCCTACCACCGAAATATCCCTATGGATAATTACATACATTTGCCATTCTTACTTTTATTCCCAGTCAATCTTGTTATAACAAGATACACTGAAATCCCCTCTATTGTTCCGAGAATATTTTGTGCTTACTGCCTTGCAGTTCCTTGCCACCTGAATACTCCTATAGATAATTTCTCGCCCTTATCGAGTATCTTCTCATCCCCAGTTGTTCATGTGTTTCACAATAGTCTTGAAATACTATTTGATCCTCCAAAATTCCTCAGTAGCTTATTGCTCTGCAATACTTGTCTGCTTACATCATGGATGCTTTCCATATGTCTGACAATATTCGTTAGTATCCTTAGACACCGTGATTTTGATCCTATCGATTCAACATGAGTGCGAATGCACGCAATCATCAGTTGATCCTTTTAAATTATCTTTCCGGCTCAGACTGAGCTGGTTCTCAACCAATCCAATTGTCGTCGATTGTACTCCTAAGGCTATGTTGGGGAACGTTGCAGAAAATTAAAAATTTTCCTACGGTTTCACCAAGATCCATCTATGAGTTCATCTAAGCAATGAGTCATGGGAGAGAGATTGCATCTACATACCACTTTGTAGATTGCGTAGAAGCGTTCAAAAGAACGGGGTTGAAGTAGTCGTTCTCGTCGTGATCCTATCACCGGAGATCCTAGCGCCGAACGGACGGCACCTCCGCGTTCAACACACGTACGGTCAGCGTGACGTCTCCTCCGTCTTGATCCAGCAAGGGGAAGGAGAGGTTGATGATGAAAGCTCCAGCAGCAGCACAACGGCGTGATGGTGGTTGAACAGCAGCACTCCGGCAGGGCTTTGCCAAGCACGTGACGGAGGAGGAAGAGGTGTAGCAGGGGAGGGAGGCGCCAGAACTTCAGGGTGCGGCTGCCCCCCTCCCCCTCCCTTTATATAGGCCCCCAGGGGGGCGCTGGCCCTGGGAGATCCAATCTCCCAAGGGGGCGGCGGCCAAGGGGGGTGGAGTACCCCCCAAGGCAAGTGGGGAGCCCCCCCACCCTAGGGTTTCAACCCTAGGCGCAGGGGGTGGGCCAAGGGGGGCGCACCAGCCCACTATGGGCTGGTTCCCCTCCCCACTTCGGCCCTTGGGGCTCTCCGAGATGGGTGGCCTCACCCGGTGGACCCCCGGGACCCTTCCGGTGGTCCCGGTACAATACCGGGTGACCCCGAAACTTTCCCGATGGCCGAAATACCACGTTCTATATATAGTTCTTCACCTCCGGACCATTCCGGAACTCCTCGTTACATCCGGGATCTCATCTGGGACTCCGAACAACATTCGGTATACTGCATAGTCATATTCATACAACCCTAGCGTCACCGAACCTTAAGTGTGTAGACCCTACGGGTTCGGGAGACACGTAGACATGACCGAGACGGCTCTCGGGCAATAACCAACAGCGGGATCTGGATACCCATGTTGGTTCCCACATGCTCCTCGATGATCTCATCGGATGAACCACGATGTCGAGGATTCAAACAACCCCGTAGACAATTCCCTTTGTCAATCGGTACGTTACATGCCCGAGACTCGATCGTCGGTATCCCAATACCTCGTTCAGTCTCGTTACCGGCAAGTCACTTTACTCATACCGTAATGCATGATCCCATGACCAAACACTTGGTCACATTTAGCTCATTATGATGATGCATTACCGAGTGGGCCCAGAGATACCTCTCCGTCATACGAAGTGACAAATCCCTGTCTCGATCTGTGTCAACCCAACAGACACTTTTGGAGATACCTGTAGTGCACCTTTATAGTCACCCAGTTACGTTGTGACGTTTGGTACACCCAAAGCACTCTTACGGTATCCGGGAGTTACACGATCTCATGGTCTAAGGAAGAGATACTTGACATTGAAAAAGCTCTAGCAAAACGAACTACACGATCTTGTGCTATGCTTATGATTGGGTCTTGTCCATCACATCATTCTCCTAATGATGTGATCCCGTTGTCAATGACATCTAATGTCCATAGTCAAGAAACCATGACTATCTGTTGACAGACGAGCTAGTCAACTAGAGGCTCACTAGGGACATGTTATGGTCTATGTATTCACACGTGTATTACGATTTCCGGATAATACAATTATAGCATGAATAAAAGACAATTATCATGAATATGGAAATATAATAATAACCCTTTTATTATTGCCTCTAGGGCATATTTCCAACAGTCTCCCACTTGCACTAGAGTCAATAATCGAGTTACATTGTGATGAATCGAACACCCATAGAGTTCTGGTGTTGATCATTATTTGCTCGCGAGAGAGGTTTAGTCAACGGATCCACGACATTCAGATCCGTATGTACTTTGCAAATATCTATGTCTCCATCTTGAACAATTTCACGGATGGAGTTGAAGCGACGCTTGATGTGCCTGGTCTTCTTCTGAAACCTGGGCTCCTTGGCAAGGGCAATAGCTCCAGTGTTGTCACAGAAGAGTTTGATCGGCCCCGACGCATTGGTTATGACTCCTAGGTCGGTGATGAACTCCTTCACCAAAATTGCTTCATGCGCTGCCTCCGAGGCTGCCATGTACTCCGCTTCACATGTAGATCCCGCCACGACGCTCTGCTTGCAGCTGCACCAGCTTATTGCTCCACCATTCAACATATACACGTATCCGGTTTGTGACTTAGAGTCATCCAGATCTGTGTCGAAGCTAGCGTCGATGTAACCCTTTATGACGAGCTCTTCGTCACCTCCATAAACGAGAAACATGTCCTTCGTCCTTTTCAGGTACTTTAGGATATTCTTGACCGCTGTCCAGTGTTCCTTGCCGGGATTACTTTGGTACCTTCCTACCAAACTTAAGGCAAGGTTTACATCAGGTCTGGTACACAGCATGGCATACATAATAGATCCTATGGCTGAAGCATAGGGGATGACACTCATCTCTTCTTTATCTTTTGCCGTGGTCGGGCATTGAGCCGAGCTCAATCTCACACCTTGCAATACAGGCAAGAACCCCTTCTTGGACTGATCCATTTTGAACTTCTTCAAAATCTTATCAAGGTATGTGCTTTGTGAAAGACGTATGAGGCGTCTCGATCTATCTCTATAGATCTTGATGCCTAATATATAAGCACCTTCTCCAAAGTCCTTCATTGAAAAACACTTATTCAAGTAGGCCTTAATGCTGTCCAAAAGTTCTATATCATTTCCCATCAAAAGTATGTCATCTACATATAATATGAGAAATGCTACAGAGCTCCCACTCACTTTCTTGTAAACGCAGGCTTCTCCATAAGTCTGCGAAAACCCAAACGCTTTGATCATCTCATCAAAGCGAATGTTCCAACTCCGAGATGCTTGCACCAGCCCATAAATGGATCGCTGGAGCTTGCATACTTTGTTAGCATTCTTAGGATTGACAAAACCCTCCGGCTGCATCATATACAGTTCTTCCTTAAGATGCCCGTTAAGGAATGCCGTTTTGACGTCCATCTACCATATCTCATAATCATAGTATGCGGCAATTGCTAACATGATTCGGACAGACTTAAGCTTCGCTACGGGAGAGAAAGTCTCATCGTAGTCAATCCCTTGAACTTGCCAATAACCCTTAGCGACAAGTCGAGCTTTATCGATGGTGATATTACCATCCGCGTCCGTCTTCTTCTTAAAGATCCATTTGTTTTCTATCGCTCGCCGATCATCGGGCAAGTCAGTCAAAGTCCATACTTTGTTTTCATACATGGATTCTATCTCAGATTTCATGGCTTCTAGCCATTTGTTGGAATCTGGGCCCGCCATTGCTTCTTCATAGTTCGAAGGTTCACCGTTGTCCAACAACATGATTTCCAGGACAGGGTTGCTGTACCACTCTGGTGCGGAACGTGTCCTTGTGGACCTACAAAGTTCAGTAGCAACTTGATCCGAAGTACCTTGATCATCATCATTTTTTCCTCTTCAGTTGGTGTAGGCATCACAGGAACATTTTCCTGAGCTGCACTACTATCCCGTTCAAGAGGTAGTACTTCATCGAGTTCTACTTTCCTCCCACTTACTTCTTTCGAGAGGAACTCTTTTTCCAGAAAGGATCCGTTCTTGGCAACAAAGATCTTGCCTTCGGATCTGAAGTAGAAGGTATACCCAATGGTTTCTTTAGGGTATCCTATGAAGACGCATTTTTCCGACTTGGGTTCGAGCTTTTTAGGTTGAAGTTTCTTGACATAATCATCGCATCCCCAAACTTTTAGAAACGACAACTTAGGTTTCTTCCCAAACCATAATTCATACGGTGTCGTCTCAATGGATTTATACGGTGCCCTATTTAAAGTGAATGTAGCTGTCTCTAGAGCGTATCCCCAAAATGATAGCGGTAAATCGGTAAGAGACATCATAGATCATACCATATCTAATAGAGTGCGATTACGACGTTCGGACACACCGTTACGCTGAGGTGTTCCAGGCGGCGTGAGTTGTGAAACGATTCCACATTTTCTTAAGTGTGTACTAAACTCGTGACTTAAATATTCTCCTCCACGATCCGATCATAAGAATTTTATCTTTCGGTCACGTTGATTCTCTACTTCATTCTGAAATTCCTTGAACTTTTCAAAGGTCTCAGACTTGTGTTTCATCAAGTAGACATACCCATATCTACTCAAGTCATCAGTGAGAGTGAGAACATAACGATATCCTCCGCAAGCCTCAACGCTCATTGGACCGCACACATCGGTATGTATGATTTCCAACAAGTTGGTTGCTCGCTCCATTGTTCCGGAGAACGGGGTCTTGGTCATTTTGCCCATGAGGGATGGTTCGCATGTGTCAAATGATTCATAATCGAGAGACTCTAAAACTGCATCAACATGGAGCTTCTTCATGCGCTTGACACCAATGTGACCAAGGCGGCAGTGCCACATGTATGTGGGACTATCGTTATCAACTTTACATCTTTTGGTATTCACGCAATGAATATGTGTAACATTACGTTCGAGATTCATTAAGAATAAACCATTGACCATTGGGGCATGACCATAAAACATATCTCTCATATAAATAGAACAACCATTATTCTCGGATTTAAATGAGTAGCCATCTCATATTAAACGAGATCCAGATACAATGTTCATGCTCAAACTTGGCACTAAATAACAATTATTGAGGTTTAAAACTAATCCCGTAGGTAAATGTAGAGGTAGCGTGCTGACGACGATCACATCGACCTTGGAACCATTCCCGACGCACATCGTCACCTCGTCCTTCGCCAGTCTCCGCTTATTCCGCAGCTCCTGTTGTGAGTTACAAATGTGAGCAACGGCACCGGTATCAAATACCCAGGAGTTACTACGAGTACTGGTAAGGTACACATCAATTACATGTATATCAAATATACCTTTAGTGTTGCCGGCCTTCTTGTCCGCTAAGTATTTGGGGCAGTTCCGCTTCCAGTGACCCTTCCCCTTGCAATAAAAGCACTTAGTTTCAGGCTTGGGTCCATTCTTTGACTTCTTCCCGGCAACTGGCTTACCAGGCGCGGCAACATCTTTGCCGTCCTTCTTGAAGTTCTTCTTACCCTTGCCCTTCTTGAACTTAGTGGTCTTATTGACCATCAACACTTGATGTTCTTTCTTGATTTCAACCTCTGCTGACTTCAGCATTGAAAATACTTCAGGAATGGTCTTTACCATCCCCTGGATATTGTAGTTCATCACAAAGCTCTTGTAGCTTGGTGGGAGCGACTGAAGGATTCTGTCAATGACCGCCTCATCCGGGAGGTTAATGTCCAGCTGGGACAGGTGGTTGTGCAACCCAGACATTTTGAGTATGTGCTCACTGACAGAACTATTTTCCTCCATCTTACAACTATAGAACTTGCCGGAGACTTCATATCTCTCGACCCGCATGATCTTGGAAAACTAGTTTCAGCTCCTCGAACATCTCATATGCTCCGTGTTGCTCAAAACGCTTTTGGAGCCCCGGTTCTAAGCTGTAAAGCATGCCGCACTGAACGAGGGAGTAATCATCAGCGCGAGACTGCAAAGCATTCATAATGTCTTGGTTCTCTGGGACGGGTGCATCACCTAGCGGTCCTTCTAGGACATATTGTTTCCTGGCAGCTATGAGGATGATCCTCAGGTTCCGGACCCAGTCCGTATAGTTGCTGCCATCATCTTTCAGCTTGGTTTTCTCTAGGAACGCGTTGAAGTTCATGTTGACATGAGCGGCGGCCATTTGATCTACAAGACATATTTTGCAAAGGTTTTAGACTAAGTTCATGATAATTAAGTTCATCTAATCAAATTATTTAATGAACTCCCACTCAGATTAGACATCCCTCTAGTCATCTAAGTGTTACACGATCCGAAGCGACTAGGCCGTGTCTGATCATCACGTGAGACGGACTAGTCATCATCGGTGAACATCTCCATGTTGATCGTATCTTCTATATGACTCATGTTCGACCTTTTGGTCTCTTGTGTTCCGAGGCCATGTCTGTACATGCTAGGCTCGTCAAGTTAACCCTAAGTGTTCTGCATGTGTAAATCTGTCTTACACCCGTTGTATGTGAACGTAAGGATCTATCACACCCGATCATCACGTGGTGCTTCGAAACGACGAACTTTAGCAACGGTGCACAGTTAGGGGGAACACTTTCTTGAAATTATTATAAGGGATCATATTATTTACTACCGCCGTTCTTCGTAAACAAGATGCATAAGACATAATAAACATCACATGCAATTATACAGTAGTGACATGATATGGCCAATATCATACAACTCCTTCGATCTCCATCTTCGGGGCTCCATGATCATCTTTGTCACCGGCATGACACCATGATCTCCATCATCATGATCTCCATCATTGTGTCTTCATGAAGTTGTCACGCCAACGACTACTTCTACTTCTAAGGCTAACGCGTTTAGCAATAAAGTAAAGTAATTTACATGGCGTTCTTCAATGACACGTAGGTCATACAAAAAATAAAGACAACTCCTATGGCTCATGCCGGTTGTCATACTCATCGACATGCAAGTCGTGATTCCTATTACAAGAACATGATCTCATACATCACAATATGTCATTCATCATTCATCACAACTTCTGGCCATATCACATCACATGACAATTGCTGCAAAAACAAGTTAGACGTCCCCTAATTGATGTTCCATCTTTTACGTGGCTGCAATTGGGTTCTAGCAAGAACGTTTTCTTACCTACGAATAACCACAACGTGATCTTGTCAACTTCTATTTACCCTTCATAAGGACCCTTCTCATCGAATCCGCTCCAACTAAAGTGGGAGAGACAGACACCCGCCAGCCACCTTATGCAACTAGTGCATGTCAGTCGGTGGAACCGGTCTCACGTAAGCGTACGTGTAAGGTTGGTCCGGGCCGCTTCATCCCACAATACTGCTGAAGCAAGATAAGAGTAGTAGCGGTAAGCAAGTTGACAAGATCTATGCCCACAACCAAATTGTGTTCTACTCGTGCAATAGAGAACTACGCATAGATCTAGCTCATGATGCCACTGTTGGGGAACGTTGCAGAAAATTAAAATTTTTCCTACGGTTTCACCAAGATCCATCTATGAGTTCATCTAAGCAACAAGTCATGGGAGAGAGATTGCATCTACATGCCACTTTGTAGATCATGCGGAAGCGTTCAAAAGAACGGGGTTGAAGTAGTCGTTCTCGTCGTGATCCTATCACCGGAGATCCTAGCGCCGAACGGACGGCACCTCCGCGTTCAACACACGTACGGTCAGCGTGACGTCTCCTCCGTCTTGATCCAGCCAGGGGAAGGAGAGGTTGATGATGAAAGCTCCAGCAGCAGCACAACGGCGTGATGGTGGTGGAACAGCAGCACTCCGGCAGGGCTTCGCCAAGCACGTGACGGAGGAGGAAGAGGTGTAGCAGGGGAGGGAGGCGCCAGAACTTCAGGGTGCGGCTGCCCCCCTCCCCCTCCCTTTATATAGGCCCCCAGGGGGGGGCGCCGGCCCTGGGAGATCCAATCTCCCAAGGGGGCGGTGGCCAAGGGGGTGGAGTACCCCCCAAGGCAAGTGGGGCGCCCCCCACCACCCTAGGGTTTCAACCCTAGGCGCAGGGGGTAGGCCAAGGGGGGCGCACCAGCCCACTATGGGCTGGTTCCCCCCCCCCCACTTCGGCCCTTGGGGCCCTCCGGGATGGGTGGCCCCACCCGGTGGACCCCCGAGACCCTTCCGGTGGTCCCGGTACAATACCGGATGACCCCGAAACTTTCCCGATGGCCGAAATACCACTTTCTATATATAATTCTTCACCTCCGGACCATTCTGGAACTCCTTGTGACGTCCGAGATCTCATCCGGGACTCCGAACAACATTCGGTATACTGCATACTCATATCCATACAACCCTAGCGTCACCAAACCTTAAGTGTGTAGACCCTACGGGTTCGGGAGACACGTAGACATGACCGAGATGGCTCTCGGGAAATAACCAACAGTGGGATCTGGATACCCATGTTGGTTCCCACATGCTCCTCGATGATATCGTCGGATGAACCACGATGTCGAGGATTCAAACAACCCCGTATACAATTCCCTTTGTCAATCGGTACGTTACATGCCCGAGACTCGATCGTCGGTATCCCAATACCTCGTTCAGTCTCGTTACCGGCAAGTCACTTTACTCGTACTGTAATGCATGATCCCGTGACCAAACACTTGGTCACATTGAGCTCATTATGATGATGCATTACTGAGTGGGCCCAGATATACCTCTCCGTCATACGGAGTGACAAATCCCAATCTCGATCCGTGTCAACCCAACAGACACTTTTGGAGATACCTGTAGTGCACCTTTATAGTCACCCAGTTACGTTGTGACGTTTGGTACACCCAAAGCACTCTTACGGTATCCGGGAGTTACACGATCTCATGGTCTAAGGAAGATATACTTGACATTGAAAAAGCTCTAGCAAAACAAACTACACGATGTTGTGCTATGCTTATGATTGGGTCTTGTCCATCACATCATACTCCTAATGATGTGATCCCGTTGTCAATGACATCTAATGTCCATAGTCAGGAAACCATGACTATCTGTTGACCGACGAGCTAGTCAACTAGAGGCTCACTAGGGACATGTTATTGTCTATGTATTCACACGTGTATTACGATTTCCGGATAATACAGTTATAGCATGAATAAAAGACAATTATCATGAATAAGGAAATATAATAATAACCCTTTTATTATTGCCTCTAGGGCATATTTCCAACAGGCTATTCAACTTATCTACCCCTAATAAGATCTTTGCTTCGGACCCCTTGATTTGAAAATCATAATTCCTTTGCATTTGAGCTCTGAATTAGTCAGTTGCTTCTATAATCCAATGCCTTTGCATTGTTTCTTCCTCTGGTTGTGTGCCAATGCTCACATCAGCTCCGTTATGGACCGTCAGATCCTTTGTTGAATTTATCATTTGATAGTGTCTTTCATATTCAATAACCTTGTGAGCCTTTCCATGGGTATATAATGCCTTTGGTAATTTGTATCCTCTACTTTGATAACCATACTCTAGTTTTGAGCTTGTATTCTCTACTCCGAAGCTTGTGGTATATGTTTCTAAGATGCGCCGATGGGTTGAACCTATACCTTCTCTAAAAAACGTGTGAACCCGAAAATTTTCACGAGTCATACTCTTCTGGTATTTTGCCAAATAAAATTTCAACACTACAACTTCGTCGAAAATGAGAAGTGAATGAAAGGTTATGCATTGGAGAAGTGGGAGTCGACCTTAAACTTTGTGTTCATGCCCATGGACACGATCTAGATCTTATCATGGAAGATTTTTATAATAATAACTATTTCCTTGATAAATATCATCTGGTATATGTGAATTGATCCTTTGCAACCGTGGTTCCGACCATGATTGTTCTCCTTTGATTCTATTTCTCCGACAAGTTAAAGTACTTGCCTTCTGCAGATCAGTACGCCTGCCCAACCTTTATTTTGTTCTACCTTCGAGTATTACCCCTTGGTATCTCGAGGATAGCAACCCATTGCACTTCATCTTATGAATTTCTGATGAAGTAGTTCCTTCCCCTGTCATAGTCACTCCACGGGTTCTGGGTTGTCGTCAACCAAGAACACCGATTTGTGAATCGAATCAACACTAAGATTCAGTACTCCCAGTACTTTGTTGTTTAGTAGTTTAATACTCCATCATGTCATTCCTAGCCTGATCAGCTACATCATTATCGTGCTAATTTTAACTGTGCTACCTGGTCCTTAATCCCGGAGCACAACTTTCAATGATGAGCTAAGCTTACGTTGACTTCCTCGTCTTATCATCCCACCACGAACAACAAGCTTGATTTCGAGTTTGTGTTGTACTCGTGGTTCAAATAACCTTTCGCTTCATCATTCCTTTGACTTGGTGTCATCGCCGATCGATTACATCTCCATGAAATCTCTCGACAAATGCGTCATGATCATCATCAGCATTCTGAACTCTTCTTGGATATCAATTGAATTCATGATATGAAATACCATCCTTTCCCTCGATGATTTGTGTTATCATCGACCATTTTATTGCCTTCTGCTCAACACAAACTTGTTCGTGTTTTGTGTTATACCTTGAGTTCCTTGCTATCCAGCATCTGTGCTTCTTTACCTTGGAGTATTACCATCTTTTATGTCAAGGATGTTGTGAGGATTTCACCACCTCTTAAGAATTCTTGTTATAGTGATGCTTCTCTCCATCACCATTCTTTTCTTGGTCCCCGTGTTGAGTGAACTCTGTTGTGCGAATTCAAAACTTCTAGCAACCCTATTGCTTTGAAGTTAATGGTCGATAGTTCATTCTTAGACTATTGATTATTGAATCACCATTCCGACGTTGGTCGTGCAACCCAGCCCATACTTCAGGTGCACCTTCAACCAATGCTTAATTGTGTATGTTTTCCTCGAGTATACATCATTATACCGTTTGATTTGACAAATGTTATCCCCTTGTTCACATAGTTGTGGAAATCCATCTTTTGTTAATCTCAATGAATTGTCGCTAATTCCATCAGCCACCTCCTCATCCTCTCATTGGTTTATTGATGAACTCTTGTTTCAGAACTCGCTTCCATAGTTCATTTCCCGAGAATCTTACAATGTCATCTTGTCAAATTGTGCCGCACCTTTTCTTCTCAGGCATCCTAAGTCTAAGGTATCGTGACACCAATCAGATCTGAATCTCGGTCAGATATGATGGTTGGAGCATATTTCCAAGAGTTATAACATTGGTCTTTGTGTGACCCGGTAAGGTGATGTTGTGCCTAGCACACCTGGCCGGAGGCCCTATTGTTATAGATTCCTTTTCAACAAGGTTAGCCATTCTTCCATGAGGAAATTGTAAGACTTATTCCACAAGTTATTCCTGATGGTTCCTTTTTGTTTCCAAAGTCTGACCTTTGCTTGAAGACCATGTCAATGCTATCTCGAAGCATGTCTGTGGTAATCCGATTTTCAATAAGAGCATTTGAAGCACAATGCTAAATTTTCTTTTATCATTTATCCTAACACTGTGTTATGGGTAATGTCATGAAGTTTCTCTCCTCTTATGTAAAGGGTTTTCTACATTATATCCTGTCTTGGATATCATCCTCTGCTTGACTTTGGGAAGGATATACCCCTGATATATGTGTTTAAACACATTTCCTTTCCGTTGTTTTGTTCAAACTTTCTTATAATCTACTTAACTGAGTAGTGGTAATTCCCTGCTTAGGTAAGCACCTCGTGGTACAACTCTGCCAGTAAGACCCTGTTACTATAGTTGATGACATTCCGCTAACCATCGATGGACGAGAACTTTGCCTAATTGGTCCGCCTCGTTTCAACGAGCAGGAAAATGGTTCTCTTCGTCCCTCCCCCATGGTACCGACGTTGTTACTAACATATAACTGACAGGCTATCCTCTAAGATGCGTTGCCTACATGGTCATGCAAGACGTCTCCGCCCTTCCTACTTTTAACCCACATGGTGGGCCCATAACCCACAGGTCCCAGGATCGAAACCTGACTCTCCTATACAACCCTGCTTCTAAAAGTTATTCTACCCGCTTGGCTTCGTACGTAATTCACGGGCCACCTTCCTAGTGCTCTATTCTGGTATCAGACGCAATACGTACTCTCGCTGCTATGAACCCCCTTCTCACTCTAGTTTAGACTTCAAGCAACTAACTATCCGCTTGGAACCTCTTATTGTACCTTCGTACCTTACTCTCGATGTATTTTATATGTCCAACTCGAGAGATAATCTTATGCTCATTCATGGGTTAACCTTAGATTGTTTCCCTCCTAAGCATTCTTTCTTAGCCGAGCTGCCCCTTACCTATTCGTAAGTACATTGGAGTTCCTGAAGAAAAGGACGACTTCACCATGATGACCCGAAGAAGAGAAATGAAGACATCAACGTAATGGATCAACCTCTTCGAGAAGGGCAACCAAGACCGATAAGATCCATTAGATTTTTCGTAACAAAAACCTTTCCCCCTTTCACTACCTCTTAAATCTCAGGACGAGATTTCTTGTAGTGGAGGAGATTTGTGACGCCGGGATAATTAAACTACAGTAACTCCACACTAATGATGCCAAGTCATCACTATTATGCCCTAAGAAAAACAATTAAGAAATATTTCAACCCCAAATTCAAAGTTTAAAATAAAGTCAAAATATTATTTCTTCAAACTGTAAAACAAAAATGTCGGAAGTATTCCATAAAATCCCTGAGTATTTCCCTCGTAGAAATGAAGACCATTTGGTTTACAAAATTTGACTATAGCATTTTGTTTTGTGGACCAGCAACCTCTAAGTTAGTCAATTAAATTCAAACACAAAATCAAAGAATTGCAAATACCCTCAAACTTTTGTACAACCCTAGATTATTGCATATCATTTTTGCGCAAAGTTTCATATTTAGAAAATCTCATTGAACAATAAACTTTTTAGAGAACAGTAGCTACTTGTTATTTTAGCAAAAGAAAATAGGAAAGGTTCCTATGCACTTTGGCCCGTTAGAAATGATAGCGGCACGCGGTCATCCTCAATCTCCTGTTCCCCCTCGCTCGTTGTCATCTACGCGCACGTGCCTGACGCCGGTCGCCGTCTCCACCGCACCCACTCGCCCCCTCGCGTCGCTATAGTACCACCGAGGCGGATAAGGCCGTCCGCGAGCCCCCCTCGACCAACCCTATCCATTCCCTTCCTCCTCGCTGGATCTCCTCCCTCCTCTGTCGCCCGAACGCCATCGCCATGTCGTCGCCGTGCTCGTGGCCACAAGCCTCCCCAGCGCTCGGGAGGAAGTCGAGGGGCATCGCTGTCCTCTTCTGCACCGTCTGCAAGCGCTAGGTCGAGCCGGAGCGCCTCGCGACGTCCCATTGGCCTTCTTCCCCAACCACGGCCATCGTCGTCCACCTCGTCGAGCCGCCGCCCCGGTCCACCTCCGGCCTCCCAGACCTCGTCATCGAGTTTGCAGTGAGCATCTCCTCCGATTCCCTTCATTTCCCCTTCGATCCATTACCGTATGTCGTTGTCCCAAGGCCATGGCCAGAGCTCCGGTTTCGCGTACGCGTACGTGTTGCTGTTGCTTGTTGTGTTCATCTGACTCGCCTGCTGTTGCTGCTGTGCCGCTGCAGTTGCTCGGCCTGCTAGTGCTGCTGCTAGGCGTTGCTGCTGCTATGCGTTGCCGCTGCTCTCTACTCTCCTGCATCTTGCCGCTGCACTGCTGCTTTCGGTTGGCCATGGCCAAGGCCATGGCCGAGTATGGCATGTGCTATGTGTGCGTGTGTGTGCAGAGCCTCATGGCTGGATGTGCCACCACGCCGGCCCAAAATCAATCACGGGCTAATTAGTACTAACCAACAACCCCATTAATTAGTCACTAACAACAGGGCCCACAACCAGTTAGTTTACTTAAAAAGAAAAAAAAACAATCCGTTAATCAAAAGTCTCACTAACACATGGGTCCCACTGTTCTTTTGACCAGTCAAACCTGCTGACTTGGCAGTCCCAGTCAGTGACAGGTGGGACCCCAGCGCCCCTTGACCAGTCAATGTTGACGCAGTCAACTGCTGACTGGGTCCACATGTCAATCTCTACTACTGACTGGGCATTTTTATTTCATTTTCGTATTAAATAAATTTCAAAAATTAATTAAAACTTTGAAAATTCATTTAACTCCGATGAAAATAATTTATACATGAAAGTTGCTCAGAACAACGAGACGAATCCGGATACGCAGCCTGTTCATCCGCCACACACCCCTAACCTATTGAACACGGAACTTTCCCCCTCCGGATCACCTGTCCGAAAACGTGAAACACCGGGGATAATTTCCCGGATGTTTCCCCCTTCGCCGGTATCACCTAATACCGCGTTAGGGCATACCTAGCTCCGCGTATTACCTCATTATGTTTTGCGATGCTTTGTTTGCTCCGTATTTACTGTTTCTTCCCCCCTCTTCTTCTCCGATAAACCCCGAGACCGTTGCTGATGCCACTGAGTTCGACTACGTTGTTGACGACCCCTCCTTGCCAGAGCAAAACCAAGCAAGCCCCCCCCCCCTTGATCACCAGATATCGCCTATTCTTCTCTCTACTGCTTGAATTAGAGTAGTGTAGCATGTTACTGTTCGGTTACTCCTATTCTGTTGCATAGCCTGTCATTGTTGCTACAGTCATTGATACCTTACCCGCAATCCTAAATGCTTAGTATAGGATGCTAGTTTATCATCATTGGCCCTACATTCTTGTCAGTCTGCCTTGCTATACTATTGGGCCGTGATCACTCGGGAGGTGATCACGGGTATATACTATACATATATACATTCTATACAGATGGTGACTAAAGTCGGGTCAGCTCGTTGAGTACCCGCAAATGATTCCGATGTGGGGGCTGGAAGGACAAGTGGCTCCATCCCGGTAGAGGTGGGCCTGGGTTCCCGACGGCCCCCGACTGTTACTTTGAGGCGGAGCGACAGGGCAGGTTGAGAGCACTAGGCGAGAGGTGGGCCTGGCCCTGGTCGGCGTTCGCGGTTGCTTCATAATAACACGCTTAACGAGATCTTTGTATTTGATCTGAGTCTGGCCACTGGCCTATACACACTAACCAACTACGCGGGAAAGATATGGGCACTCGACGTCGTGGTATCAGCCGAAGCCTTCGTGACGTCAGCGACTGAGCGGCGCGCGCCGGATTGGACCGTAAGACTGCTCTTGTATTAAGGGGGCTAGGTCTGCTTCCGGCCGCGTACGCAACGTGCAGGTGTGTAATCGGCGATGGGCCCAGACCCCCTGCGCGCGTAGAATTTAGACCGGCGTGCTGACCTCTCTGTTGTGCCTAGGTAGGGCTGCGGCGTGTTGATCTTCCGAGGTCGGGCATGACCCAGGAAAGTGTGTCCGGCCAAATGGGATCGAGCGTGTTGGGTTATGTGGTGCACCCCTGCAGGGAAGTTTATATATTCGAATAGCCGTGTCCCTCGGTAAAAGGACGACCCGGAGTTGTACCTTGACCTTATGACAACTAGAACTAGATACGTAATAAAATACACCCAGACAAGTTCCACAGACAACCCGGTGATCGCTTTTCCACAGGGCGATGAGGGGAGGATCGCCGGGGTAGGATTATGCTATGCGATGCTACTTGGAGGACTTCAATCTACTCTCTTCTACATGTTGCAAGACGGAGGCTACCAGAAGCGTAGTCTTCGATAGGACTAGCTATCCCCCTCTTATTCTGGCATTCTACAGTTCAGTCCACCGATATTGCCTCTTTACACATATACCCATGCATATGTAGTGTAGATCCTTGCTTGCGAGTACTTTGGATGAGTACTCATGGTTGCTTTTCTCCCTCTTTTCCCCCTTTCCCTTCTACCTGGTTGTCGCAACCAGATGCTGGAGCCCAGAAGCAAGACGCCACCGTCGATGACGACTCCTACTACACCGGAGGTGCCTACTACTAAGTGCAGGCCGCTGACGATGACCAGGAGTTGTTAGGAGGATCCCAGGCAGGAGGCCTGGGTCTCTTTCGATCTGTATTCCAGTTTGTGCTAGCCTTCTTAAGGCAAACTTGTTTAACTTATGTCTGTACTCAGATATTGTTGCTTTCGCTGACTCCTCTATGATCGAGCACTTGTATTCGAGCCCTCGAGGCCCCTGGCTTGTATTATGATGCTTGTATGACTTATATATGTTTTAGAGTTGTGTTGTGATATCTTTCCGTGAGTCCCTGATCTTGATCGTACACGTTTGCGTGCATGATTAGTGTACGATTGAATCGGGGGCGTCACATTACTTTACACATTTATATCATTTTTGGGACTAACCTACTAACCGGAGGCCCAGCCCGTATTGCTGTTTTTTCCCTATTTCAGTTTTTCGAAGAAAAGGAATATCAAACGGAGTCCAAACGGTATGAAACTATCGGGAGCATGATTTTTGGAACAAATGTGATCCAGAGGACTTGGAGTGCAAGACAAGAAGCAGCCGAGGTGGCCACGAGGGTGGAGGACGCGCCCACCCCTACAGGGCGCGCCCCCTATCTCGTGGGCCCCTCGAGCGGCCACCGACCTACTTCTTCCTCCTATATATACCCACGTACCCCGAAAACATCTAGGGATCCAACGAAAAACAATTTCCACCGCCGTAACCTTCTGTATCCATGAGATCCCATCTTGGAGCCTTCGCCGGCGCTCCGCCGGAGGGGGAATCGACCACGGGGGGCTTATACATCAACACCATAGCCCCTCCGATGAGTTGTGAGTAGTTTACCACAGACCTTCGGGTCCATAGTTATTAGCTAGATGGCTTCTTCTCTCTTTTTGGGTCTCAATACCATGTTCTCCCCCTCTCTTGTGGAGATCTATTCGATGTAACTCTTTTTGCGGTGTGTTTGTCGAGAACCGATGAATTGTGGGTTTATCATCAAGTTTATCTATGAGAAATATTTGAATCTCCTCTGAATTCTTTTATGTATGATTGAGTTATCTTTGCAAGTCTCTTCGAATTATCAGTTTGGTTTGGCCTACTAGATTGATCTTTCTTGCAATGGGAGAAGTGCTTAGCTTTGGGTTCAATCTTGCGGTGTCCTTACCCAGTGACAATAAGGGTTGCAAGGCACATATTGTATTGTTGCCATCGAGGATAAAAAGATCGGGTTTATATCATATTGCATGAGTTTATCCCTCTACATCATGTCATCTTTCTTAATGCGTTACTCTGTTCTTATGAACTTAATACTCTAGATGCATGCTGGATAGCGGTCGATGTGTGGAGTAATAGTAGTAGATGTAGGCAGGAGTCGGTCTACTTGTCATGCACGTGATGTCTATATACATGATCATGCCTAGATAATCTCATAATTATTCACTTTTCTATCAATTGCTCGACAGTAATTTGTTTACCCACCGTAATTCTTATGCTATCTTGAGAGAAGCCACTAGTGAAACCTATGGCCCTCGGGTCTATCTTTTATCATATAAGCTTTCAATCTACTTCTATTTGCATCTTTACTTTTCCAATCTATATTATAAAGTACAAAAAATATATTTATCTTATCATACTATCTCTATCAGATCTCACTTTCGCAAGTGGCCATGAAGGGATTGACAACCCCTTTATTGCGTTGGTTGCGAGTTCTTTGTTTGTTTGTGTAGGTGCGTGGGACTTTTGAGGAGCCTCCTACTGGATTGATACCTTGGTTCTAAAAACCGAGGGCCATAGGTTTGAAGTTCTTAACTTCAAGGAAAGGCAAGGAGAAAACTTAAAAGATGCTTGGTTTAGGATGATGGAATCTTATCACAATTGCACCCTAGAGGTGAATTTTAGAATTCTACTTCGCAATTTTTATGTTGGGCTAAATATGTCGCATAGACAACTCTTGGATTGCATGGCCAATGGAAATTTTATTGAAATTGATTCTAGTATTGCGCATGAAATCATAGAGGGAATAGTGGGAACACTACCTCAAAAAGGGGGACCACATCCTACCCTAGAAGAAACGCAAGTGTTTGGAAAGATTTGCGAAGTAACAAAAATATTACAAAAGTCTCTTGAGCCTCTTAAAAGTGTTAGCGGAAATCTTCACCGCATGAATATGTTGATTATTCTTTGCAATAAGCGGTTGGATTCTTTAGATCTCAAAATTTCCGAGTATGAAGGAAAACGTAAAGAACCTCCTGGATTCGAGCATGACTCCGCTAAAAAACTAAAAATTAAAGATGGCACTACTTAGATCTATCTTCGCTTTTATGCCTAGCTAGGGGCATTAAACGATGGCGCTAGTTGGGAGGCAACCCAATTATTTTTGTGTTTTTTTGTTTCTGTTTAGTAATAAATTTTGCACCTACGTTCTGTTTAGATGTGTTTTTATGTTTTAATCAGTGTTTGTGCCAAGTGGAACCTATAGGATAACCTAAGGTGATAGTTAATTTGATTCTCCTGAAAAATAGAAACTTTGCGCGCACTAAATTAGTTTTGTTAAATCACAGAAACGTGCTTTTGCGTTGATTCGTTTTGCTGTAGATCAATAGATAAATTTTCCAGGACTTCCTATTTTGGTAGGATTTTTAGAGTTCCAGAAGTTTGCGTTAGTTACAGATTGCTACAGACTGTTCTGTTTTTGACAGATTCTGTTTCTCGTGTGTTGTTTGCTTATTTTAATGCATCTATGGATAGTATTAAGTGGTATGAACCATAGAGAACTTAAAATACAGCAGGTTTAACACCAATATAAAAAAAGAATGAGTTCATTACAGTACCTTATGTGGTGGTTTTTCTTTCTTTCACTAACGGAGCTTATGAGATTTCCTGTTGAGTTTTGTGTTGTGAAGTTTTCAAGTTTTGGGTAAAGATTTGATGGACTATGGAATAAGGAGTGGAAAAAGGCTAAGCTTGGGGATGCCCATGGCACCCCAAGATATTCAGGAATAGCCAAAATCCTAAGCTTGGGGATGCCCCCGGAAGGCATCCCCTCTTTCGTCTTCGTTCATTGGTAACTTTACTTGGAGCTATATTTTTATTCGCCACATGCTATGTGTTTTGCTTGGAGCATCTTGTATGATATTAGTATTTGCTTTTTAGTTTACCACAATCATACTTGCTGTACACACCTTTTGGGAGAAGCCCCCTTGATTGGAATGTATTAGAATACTCTATGTGCTTCACTTATATCTTTTGAGCTAGATAGCTTTTGCTCTAGTGCTTCACTTATATCTTTTAGAGCACGGCGGTGGCTTAATTTTGTAGAAATTGCTAGTCTCTCATGCTTCACTTATATCATTTTGAGAGTCTCTTAGAACAGCATGGTATTTGCTATGGTTATAAAATTGGTCCTAGAATGGTAGGCATCCAAGTTGGGTATAATAAAAACTATCGTAGGAAGTGAATTGGATGCTATGATCAATTTGATACTTGATAATTGTTTTGAGATATGGAGGTAGTGATATTACAGTCATGCTAGTTGGGTGATTATGAATTGAAAGAATGCTTGTGTTGAAGTTAGCAAGTCCCGTAGCATGCACGTATGGTTAAAGTTGTGTAACAAATTTGAAACATGAAGTGTCCTTGGATTGTGCATCCTTATGAGTGGCGGTCGGGGACGAGCGATGGTCTTTTCCTACCAATCTATCCCTCTAGGAGCTTGTGTGTAGTGCTTAGTTTTTGATGACTTCTAATTTTTGCAATAAGTATATGAGTTCTTTTGACTAATGTTGAGTCCATGGATTATACACACTTTTACCTTTCCATCATTGCTAGCCTCTTCGGTACCGTGCATTTCCCTTTCTCACCTTGAGAGTTGGTGCAAACTTCGCCGGTGCATCCAAAACCCGTGATATGATACGCTCTATCACACATAAACCTCCTTATATCTTCCTCAAAACAGCCACCATACCTACCTATTATGGCATTTCCATAGCCATTCCGAGATATATTGCCATGCAATTTTCCACCGTCCCGTTTATCATCATGACCCACATTACTTTTGTCATATTGCCATTGCATGATCATGTAGTTGACATCGTATTTGTGGCAAAGCCACCATGCATAATTTTTTATACATCTCACTCTTGATTCATTGCCCATCCCGGTACACCATCGGAGTCTTTCATATAGAGTCATATATTGTTCTAGTTTTGAGTTGTAATTCATGAGTTGTAATCAATAAAAGTGTGATGTTCATCCTTATTAGAGCATTGTCCCCAAAAAGAAAAAAAGGAAAGGCCAAAAAGAAAAAAAAGAAAGGCCAAAGAAAAAAAAGAAGAAAAAAGAAGAAAGGCCAAAAGAAAAAAAAGAAAGGCCCAAAAAAAAGAAAAAGAAAAAAAAGAAAATAAATAAAAAGGGGGCAATGTTACTATCTCTTTTTCAACACGTGTGCATCAAAGTAGCACCATGTTCTTCATATAGCGAGTCTCATATGTTGTCACTTTCATATACTTGTGGGAAGTTTTCATTATAGAACTTGGCTTGTATATTCCTACGATGGGCTTCCCCAAAATGCCCTAGGTCTTCGTGAGCAAGCAAGTTGGATGCACACCCACTAGTTTTCTTTTGTTGAGCTTGCATACATTTATAGCTGTAGTGCATCCGTTGCATGGCAATCCCTACTCCTCATGTTGACATCAATTGATGGGCATCTCCATAGCCCGTTGATTATCCTCATCAATGTGAGACTTTCTCCTTTTTTGTCTTCTCCACACAATCCCCATCATCATATTCTATTCCACCCATAGTGCTATATCCATGGCTCACGCTCATGTATTGCGTGAAGGTTGAAAAAGTTTGAGATTATTTAAGTAAGAAACAATTGCTTGGCTTGTCATCGGGGGTGTAGAATTTGGGAACATTTTTGTGTGACGAAAATGAAGCATATCCTAATTATATGATTTTGTAGGGATGAACTTTCTTTAGCCATGTTATTTTGAGAAGACATGATTTCTTTGATTAGTATGCTTGAAGTATTACTATTTCTTATGTCAATATGAACATTTATTTTGAATCATTTGGATCTGAACATTCATGCCACAATAAATAAAATTACATTGAGAATTATGCTAGGTAGCATTCCACATCAAAAATTCTGTTTTTATAATTTACCTACTCGAGGACGAGTAGGAATTAAGCTTGGGGATGCTTGATACGTCTCCGACGTATCTATAATTTTTGATTGCTCCATGCTATTATATTACCCGTTTTGGATGTTTATGGGCTTTACTTTACACATTTATATCATTTTTGGGACTAACCTACTAACCGGAGGCCCAACCCGTATTGCTGTTTTTTTGCCTATTTCAGCATTTCGAAGAAAAGGAATATCAAACGGAGTCCAAACGGAATGAAACCTTCGGGAGCGTGGTTTTTGGTACAAACGTGATCTAGAGGACTTGGAGTGCAAGCCAGGAAGCAGCCGAGGCGGCCACGAGGGTGGAGGGTGCGCCCACCCCTACAGGGCGTGCCGCCTATCTCGTGGGCCCCTCGGGCGGCCACCGACCTACTTCTTCCTCCTATATATACCCATGTACCCCAAAAACATCCAGGGAGCCAACGAAAAAAAATTTCCACCGCTGTAACCTTATGTATCCGCGAGATCCCATCTTGGAGCCTTCGCCGGCGCTCCACCGGAGGGGGAATCGACCATGGAGGGCTTCTACATCAACACCATAGCCCCTTTGATGAGTTGTGAGTAGTTTAGCAAAGACCTTTGGGTCCATAGTTAGTAGCTAGATGACTTCTCTCTATTTGGACCTCAATACCATGTTCTCCCCCTCTCTTGTGGAGATCTATCCAATGTAACTCTTTTTGCGGTGTGTTTGTCGAGATCCGATGAATTGTGGGTTTATGATCAAGTTTATCTATGAGAAATATTTGAATCTCCTCTGAATTCTTTTATGTATGATTGAGTTATCTTTGCAAGTCTCTTCGAATTATCAGTTTGGTTTGGCCTACTAGATTGATCTTTCTTGCAATGGGAGAAGTGCTTAGCTTTGGGTTCAATATTGCGGTGTTTGTCGGAGTAATGGGCCACGGGTAGCCTCACCCGAGTCCCTGAACCTGTCAAAACTTTGGGCCAGCTTCGCCCCACGAAACCTCGTACTGAAGCCCCGCCTTCCGGAGGCCGGATGGCTTAACGGCCGCCCACCGGAGGATGAGCAAGCACTAGCAGACGGTGCCAAGAGCGGCCAGCTCCTATCAGCCGGCCTCCAGAGAGGCCGGCGTCTAGCAGGCGGCCACCCTGCGCCCTCAGAGTCTGCACCCTCATCAAGAGGACAAGACAGGGTGAGGCTACAGCGTAGTCCCTCACCCCTGAATCCTGGACTTGGCGTGGCCACAGTGCCCCGTACAGGCGGAGATCTCCGCATGGCGCGACACTGTTGCCACTCCCCCTTGACGTCACTCCTGATAGGTGGAGTCCCGTTCCCCACTATGACCTATCGGTACGACCCGCAGGCGGCGGGCCGTACCAGGCAGCGAGAGCCCGGAAGACGGCAGAAGCCAGACCAGCCGGACCTGAGGGAGGCCGGTTTCCATCAGGCGGCCAACCCCTCCCTCGTGGCCGTGCGCCATCAACCAGATAAGACGTGGTGTGGCTACAATGATCTCCCACCAGGCGGTGGGACTATAGCCACACTCATCTAACCAAGCCCGCGTCATTAGGAGCACGGCTACAGTGAACAGCCACCAACCAGATCCGCCAGCGGCAGGAGCAGCCTGTCGGCTCTGCACCAGACAAGTCGGCGTGGCCCACCAGGCGGCGGGCCCCAGTAGTCCGCGGAGAAGCCGGAGACCAGAGACACTGATAGCCGGGTCCAGCACCCGGCCAGATTACCATTGTACCCCTGGGGGGTAGGCCTATATAAACCCCCGAGGGCACCCATGCAAAGGGTTCCCACTCCATTAGAACTAGCCACTACCATAGAGGAAGAAGGGAGCTAGCCTTGCCTCCTTCTACCTCTAGCACACAACTCAAGGAGCACCATTGTATCACTTGTGACTTAGTGATCATGCGGAGACCCCGTAGAGCAGGACTAGGAGTGTTATCTCCTAGGAGAGCCCCGAACCTGGGTAAAGTGCGCCGGCATACGTGTCTACGCCTTATCCCGCTTCCAGGCACCGGCGACATTCTACTCGCCCCCACCATGATAAGCCATCCATTGGCATATGTCGCACCGAACCCCCGACATTTGGCGCCCACCATGGGGCAAGGTGCACCGTCTCCCGGAGACCTGCTCTGGATGGGAACCTTGTTCCTTCCTGGCAAGCAAAGCTAGCAAAGCACGCCCGACGTGTCAGCCTTGATGCGCTGCACGACGCGGAGATCACCTGCGCGGTGAGCTGTGTCACGACCGGTTTTCCGGGTATTAATTTCCCAGAAACTGGCCTTTGTGCTCATCAGCCCTAGGATTATTATTAGCTGATGAGGCACCCACTTGATATAGAAACACCAAGCAAAAGTACATAATATGTAGTACAAGACCATTCTATCCTATGAGTACAACACAAGGTTGCTAGTGGTTGATGGCGGAAGCGGTTTGGGGTTCATCAGGGTCTAAGGGACTCCATTTCCCATAGGAACAGCTAACCAGGATAAGTCCTATCTTCGGGAGGCTGCTATCATCATTGCATAGACTCCGGGGCTGTCATCACAACGCTCCTCTCCGTGCAAGAAATCTGGCCAAGACAATAGCCAGGGACAAGCCAGTGAGTACTTTGAATGTACTCGCAAACATTTTGAACACAGGTAGAATATATCAGATGATAATCATGCTCAGAATTATTTTGTAATCACAATGTAAATCACAAAGGTAAAACCCATGATGCACACAAACAGGTTATTCATAACAATAATAGAGTAGGAATAGAATGCACCGGTCGGGTGTCTGAAGCGACGCCTCAAAAGGATAATAATTTAAAGCATTGCCACAGTCGGGCGTCTGAGCGACACCGCATAAAGGGCTTATAAGTGAATTAAATAACAAGCATGCCATAGTCGGGCGTCTGGGCGACGCCACATAAAGGGCTTATAAGAGAAAGATTACAGTGAATATCCAGGAGGTAAAACCGTCCCAGGGATACCCAATAATTCAAATAATATAACCGGTTAGTCTATAGTAATAATAATCATAATCATCATTTGTCACAGGTCATAATCAAAGTTCTGGTTTAGCTGTTTTTCCTCCGAAGACCGACACTGAGACCGACACTTGACCCATCCCAGACTGTAGTCCTTAACCATGGACATGGCTATTCTAATAGATGTAATCTCTGCAGAGGGTGTACTCTTTACCCACGAGTAACGGATTCTGTTAGTCCATTGAGACTGATTCCGTCTACGGCCTTTTAATTGAAAACACACCTGACCGCACACACCAGCCTGACTTACCGGTGTCTGGAATCACCCATGACACTAGTTAGGCAAAACTCTAAGTGGGGAGGCTACAACCTCGATTAGCATGGGATCACAAAAATTTATATCGCGTGCAAACTGGGGGAGCTACCCCCTCGGCTACAACCGAAAACACCCATGCCCCCGGACCAGGTAGCATGCCTACCGGATGCAGCCGGTATCTTCCACCATGGCCTCTATGTACAGTGTGTGCTAGAAAGGGGTTGACAACTTACTGAACCGTACACTACCTATGGCAGGGACCAGTGGTAATACGAAACAAGTATGGGTGTTACTGGAACAAGACTCGATCTACGGTCGACTCAGGAGGTTTAAGTCTTCCCTGTATGATTAGCATAACAAATATATTTCAACCAACAGGACCACCACTCATCATACCTTACTATGCCATACCAACCGTCTCGACGAAGACCGGAGACAAGCTCATGTCTACCCAAGACAGAGGCTTTCCCAGATTTCTTCCGACATGCATGAAAGGCATACGAGGGTGATTACTATCATAACCTATCAAATTTCAATAACATGGAATCATCAATATGCACTTATGAGTATGTTCATATCATCGAATAAAATATCGAAAACTCCGAGACAAGGGGTGTCGTAATCGTATCAAACCACAATATTATGTCGGGGTTCAGAATGCTTTCCTTCAAGTTGTGGAGAGGCAGGGTGCATTCCCAAAACTTTTGTAAGTTTTCTTCTTCTTCAAAATCCTGGTTGAAAATATTCAAATTAACCCATAGTTTCAAAACAGTACAAAAAAGTTGTCTGAACTTTTTCAAATAAATCTGAAAATAAACTAGACAATATTTGAGGAAGGTAGGAAGAAGAATCAACTCATTTGGAGTTATATTCAAAAAGTTATAGCCAGTCAAAGTTTCAGTCAAATTCTATTTTTTTTAAATAAAACGGAAAAAGAAAAATGATTCAAAAACTAAACACGTCGAAGGCGTACTCTGGTTTTACGTCTTCACTTATTCCAGCGTGGCTGGCGCGTGGGTCACTGACAGTGGGTCCAGGGGCCCACTGGTCAGGTTTGACCAGTCGTCTCTCCCTCCTCTTCCTCTACCCGAGCGGAGGCGGGACTCCGGCGATCGCCGCCGGCGATTGGCGGCTCCTCGCGGGGCTCCAAGGGCGGGGATGGATCCGCCAGTCCAGGGCGGTCCTCCCGGTGGTTGCTAGGCAGGCGGGGACGGAGGGAGTCGATGGCGACGAGCTTCGCGGCGGCGGTGGCTTCAGGAGCAATGGGGGTTTGGGCTATGGTGGCTCCCGGTCGAGGGTGAGAGGCTGGGCAGCTCCGCACGGTCGAGGGGAGTCGGGTGGTGGTGTTGGATGGTCGAGGGAGGGCCTGGTTCCGATGAACGGCACCGGAGAGCGGCGGCGGCCGAGCTGGCCGGAGACGGGGAAGATGGCCTTCCCAGGTTGATTGCAGCTAAGGGAGCCCTAGGGGAACGTCTTGAGCTTGACTGAGGGCCTAGATGAGCTCGGGGTTTCCTTATATAGGCGGCCGATGTCGGTTCCCGCGGCGGTGGATAAGAACGCCGGTGAACCGCCTCTCTGTTGCTTGCAGGGCGACGTGGCGGCGACAAGCGCTTGCAGACGAGCATGAGGATAAGCTTGGACTGCTCCAGAGGGCAGCTGGCATGCGACTGTGGCGCTGTGGGGCGCTAGGAGGGGGGAAGGGCGGCTCTGCGGCGAGGGAGGAGTTGGGGTGCTGGCTGCGAGTGGCCAAGGGCCAGCAAGGCGCGGTTGAGGGCGGCAGTGGGACGCGGCGGCTCGGGCGCACGCACGTGCAAAATGCGCGCTCTGGCTGCGCCCAAAGCACGCACGGTGAACGCTCGACGAAATGCCCCTAGTGAGCTAGGAGGCTTGGATGCAAACACAACTTAACAAGGCTAGGTTATTACTATCTAGGGGATGAGTGGACATGGTTTGGCAAATCAAGCAGGTTCAGAATGCAAAGTAAGTTTCATGCCAAATCTGGCTATGCACACAAAGTGTTTGACAAAATGCTAGAGGCATCTAGGCAGTTCTTGGAGTGGCCAAAATCTCCAGATCCTAGTCTCTTTAGAAGGTAAAGAGGGTGGCAAGGTTAGTTTGTCAAGGCTAGAAACTTGCTAGTGCAAATATTTGAGAAAACCAAATCTGGTCAGAAAGAAAAGGATATGGTTTCATGGACCAAAAATACTCCCATGGGGCCACGCTCCTGGACTTAAGGGTTTTGTAGGGTGGTTTACAAGCAGGAGAAAGATCATGGGCAATGGAGAAAAAGAAAATGGAGTTGTAGTACAAAACACCCAACTGGACCAGAGATCAAAAGAGGATGATTTGCTCAAATTTTTCAAAGAACAATCATGGGTTTCTGCATAAAAATGAATTACATGCATCTACTGACATCTCCACTTTTTTATGTAATTTTAAAGAAATATTTAAATAGGTTGTAGTGAAATTTTACCAACTGGACCAGTTTTGAAAACTAGGGTTAGAGCATAAAAAATCAAATGAATAAAAGATATTTTTGCATCAGAGTGATTTAAAAACATCACATGACATCCCCAATTTTTGGTGAAAATTTTCAATGCATTTATCAAATGGTTGCAGTGCAAAAGAGGCCCTAAAACTTATGAAAAATCATTTTAAAAGAATAAAGCCCAGGAAAACAATTATGCAAATAAATCCACTAATAAAAGAATTGTTTTATTGAGAGAGTATACAAGTCCAATAATATTTTTGGAAAGTTTTCACTTGAGGTAAAAACTCCACAAAAATCAAAGAGAAGAGAGGTTCCGAAATCGAAAGAAAACCCAGAAAATACATTTTTTAATCTCCTGGCAAATTTTAACAAACAAATCATGGTTAAATTTTTGGGGTGTTACAATACTACCTCCCTTAAGAAAAATCTCGTCCTCGAGATTTGCTAAGGGCTGTCTTGGAAGGAATTACTCCTACTATTCAAAAATAATATCACAAAAATAACCATCATACTTATGCAATTAAGATGTGGCTACAGTGGGTGAGCAATAAGTGGTGCAAAACTACAGTGTGGCATGCTGGCGTTGTGTGAATTTTTTTTACGGTAAATTCTACTGTTAGATACAGTAAAATTTTGATTAAAAATCGAAACTACTAAAATACGCTGGTACCCAAGAGCACAGTGCTCTCTCTGGCTGACAGGTGGACCCGGGGCCCACTGTCAGTCTCTTCTTCTTCCTCTGGCTCTCTCTTCTCCCTCTCTCCTACGCGCTTTCCCGCGCTTTCTCCACCGGCGACGGCTAGCTCGTAGGGCATCTAGGCCATACTGCGGTAGTGCGCGGCGTGCTAGCTGCCGGCGCAGCGTGCACTCACCTCACGGGCTAGTGCGTTGTCGGCACTGCTCGCAGATTCGCCTCCGAACACCGGCGATCGGGCGACGAGCAGCGCTTGTGGACTTTTCCCATCGTACACCGATCTCGAGCTATAAAACGAACTAGGTGCTCCTTTCTTCTTCCTCACACCTGCCCTTGCTTGTTCTTCTCATTCCTTCTCCTCCATTACTATTTGCAGGAGCTCGAGACGAGGCTGCAATGGCGGAGGTGGTGCCGGACTGGTACGTGATCCTGGTGTGTGGAGGGTTGGCAGCGTTGCTGGGGCTCTCTGCGCTCCTGTGCATGATGATCTTCGATGATCGTCGCGATGCGGTCGCTCGAGTGTTAGCCCTCCGCAGTGGCGGTGATCATGAGGATTAAGTGTGGTGTCGGTTACTAATGTTGTCAGTGTGCTGGAGGTAACTTGTACCCGAATAATTTCCCACAAATCCCTTCTTCAGAGACTGTGGTGCTAGTGAGGTGATCAGTTAGGTGCAAAAATGTGCATGTGGTCGAGTGGTTGTGGTTGTGAGTGTGCTGCCGTGGTGCTGTGTGAATAAAAATCTTTGTCGGGAAGAGAAACATGCCGCAACAACACAGGGAATCATTTCACTTTGGAATTTACCGAGGGTGAAGACAGTTTGTAAAAATTAACAGCAGTAAGAAACACTAACAATAATTTAATTCACCGCACAAATTTAAGATACTACGCATAAATTGCAACATATCACTGAAACTATAATCATAGCAGTGACATCTACAAAGACAACGGTAAATGGACAGGGTCCTGAGAGAACGTCTCTGGGATTGGGGCACACTCTTCTTCTATCGGAGGAAGCGGATTGACGAGTCGGTGAACGCGTCTCTCCTGCTCGGGCCTCAGTAGTCTGCCGATGGCGATCTGAGGATTTAAATCAGCGAGGCTCTGGAGATAACCCATTACTCGCTGGGTGAAACGCTCTTGAGCGATGACATACTGGGCAAGGTTTGCCAGTACTGGGTCTCTCTCTATTCGTCCACCGGGAAAAGATGCTACTTCTCCAGGTGCCGCGCGACACGGAAAGTAATAAAACCCCCGATCGCTGGCAAGGGCACCGCAAATCGAAGGCGGGCAAGTGCTTCGTACGCAGCAGCTTCTATGGCCATATGTGGGGTTGGCATAGATTTCCCCACGAAGGAGATTTCCGTTGGGTCTTTGTTTGGGTTTGCGGGAGGGATGTGCACCACTGCCCAATATTTTGAGGTGGAAGGGGTGATCCTCGATTTGAGCAGCTCGTACTGGGGTGGATGGATGGCACTCATGGTACTGCAGGTAAAGTCCCACAAAATTTTAACGAAGCTACCTGGGGTTGCGTCTGGAGTTCTCAGATAAATACTGGGGCTTGGCATGGGAGAGAAATGGCTGTGAAAGTTGTCCACGGGGTGAGGGATACTTGGCAAGGTCACGAGGTGGCCTTTTATATAGCATCCGGGTGGGGTCTTTTACCACGGTGAAGAGTAACTAGTTTGTCAGTTCTGCTCTACAGGGTCGGGGTCAACGCTACGGATACACATATCTCACAAAAGCGACGCATTACTGTGGGTGTCGTCGGGGTGGTTTTTGGTAGTTGTGCCCGGGATTAAGAATGCAACCGCAATCTAACATATTTATGCAAGGCTACTATTCAAAACAGCGGCACACAAGCAGGATGCGTTTATTCAAGGCGATGCAAGATTACATAATTACAGGGCGTGTGCATACTGAGACTTGGTACTACTCGAGTGACTTAGTCTACCTTGTTGATATCTAAGCGGGCCTGCCTTGTGGACGTCGAGGCTTCTCCACGGTTTTCACCATCGGGATTAGCTGGAGGGGGTTGAGGAACTGCAGTGTCGGGGTAGCGATGATGACCATCGTGGGGGTTGTTGGCTACAATCCCACTGGAGCGTGTTCCCAAAAGGCGACGAAGCACTTCCGGGGACACCAAGGTATTTTGGTCAATGGCTGGGGCAGACCTCAAGGATTCAATTGGTTGTCCGAACAACACGACTGGGTTGTCGGCGTTGGGCTCATCTTCTCCTCTTGCCGGGGCTCGGCCAACCAGTTCTCCACGAGCTGCGATCACATCAAGGGTTATTTGATTGAACAGTTCCTCTAGTGCACTTACATAGCGCACTAGATGCAATAATGCAGCATTCGTCTCGTGATCTCCATTGACAACCTGGGGTGGCCTACCATACCCGACACGGCTGGGGTAGTAGTAGAACGAGCGACAGTTAACTCTGGGCGACAAGTGCCGGAGTTGAACTATAGCCTCTAGAGCTGCTAGTTGGATGGCTTGTGGCTCAAAGGAAGTCGTCCTTCCGATGAACCGGTAGGGGCGTTCGGGCGATAGGCCCCTACCATAGATGTTCACAGTGGCCCAAAATTGACGGCTCTCACCGCTCATGGGTCCTTGGTACACAACATACTCTGGGGGCTCTTCTAATGCAAAGGCACGGCGGGTGAGGTTTGCTAGCACGGTCACAAAACCTCCAAGGTTGTTTGTTGTGGTCTCATTGTGCACGACGGGGCCAGGCATTTTAGCTCGGTTTTGGGAAAGAGGCTGTGCTGTGCTGGGTTGAGGCTAGCATGTCCTTTTTATAGTCAACAGGGGATGGAGTCTTCCTTCGCACGCTTGCGAATGAGGCAATTTAGGTGTCGGTCATTAGCGCGTGATTGATAGGCTAGGATGATAGGTTGGGCACCGACTGCCAAGGGGTGTCGGGGTCACTGTGTGGCTATCTTACATGAGAAGCTTGGCCGGGGTTAGGTTAAGGTCTGGTGGGATGGTTAGTCTAGGTTTTTCGACCTGGCTAAGATAGGATATTAATTTCCGGGTATCTTACTGTGTGGCTATCTGTCATGACCGGTTTTCCGGGTATTAATTTCCCAGAAACTTGCCTTTGTACTCATCAGCCCCAGGATTACTGTTAGCTGATGAGGCACCCACTTGATACAGAAACACCAAGAAAAAGTACATAATATGTAGTACAAGACCATTCTGGCCTATGAGTACAACACAAGGTTGCTAGTGGTTGATGGCGGAAGCGGTTTGGGGTTCATCAGCGTCTAAGGGACTCCGTTTCCCACAGGAACAACTGACCAGGATAACTCCTATCTTCACAAGGTTGCTATCATCATTGCGTAGACTCCGGGGCTGTCATCAAAACGCTCCTCTCCGTGCAAGAAATCTAGCCAAGACAATAGCTAGGGACAAGCTAGTGAGTACTTTTAATGTACTCGCAAACATTTTGAACACAAGTATAATATATCAGATGATAATCATGCTCAGAATTATTCTGTAATCACAATGTAAATCACAAAGGTAAAACCCATGATGCACACAGACAGGTTATTCATAACGATAATAGACTAGGAATAGAATGCACCGGTCGGGTGTCTGAAGCGACGCCTCGAAAGGACAATAATTTAAAGCATTGCCACCGTCGGTCGTCTAAGCGACACCGCATAAAGGGCTTATAAGTGAATTAAATAACAAGCATGCCACAGTCGGGCGTCTGGGCGATGCCACATAAAGGGCTTATAAGAGAAAGATTACAGTGAATATCCAGGAGGTAAAACCGTCCCAGGGATACCCAATAATTCAAATAATATAACCGGTTAGTCTACAATAATAATAATCATAATCATCATATGTCACAGGTCATAATCAAAGTTCTGGTTTAGTTGTTTTTCCTCCGAAGACCGACACTGAGACCGATACTTGACCCATCCCAGACTGTAGTCCTTAACCATGGACACGGCTATTCGAATAGATGTAATCTCTGCAGAGGGTGTACTCTTTACCCACGAGTAACAGATTCCGTTAGTCCATCGAGACTAATTCCGTCTACGACCTTTTAATTGAAAACACACCTGACACCAGCCTGACTTGTCGGTGTCTGGAATCACCCATGACACTAGTTAGGCAAAACTCTAAGTGGGGAGGCTACAACCTCGATTAGCATGGGATCACAAAAATTTATATCGCGTGCAAACTGGGGGAGTTACCCCCTCGGCTACAACCGAAAACACCCATGCCCCCGGACCAAGTGGCAGTACGAAACAAGTATGGGGGTTACTGGAATAAGACTCGATCTACGGTCGACTCAGGAGGTTTAAGTCTTCCCTGTATGATTAGCATAACCAATATATTTCAACCAACATGACCACCACTCATCATACCTTACTATGCCATACCGGACACAACCGTCTCGACGAAGACCGGAGACAGGCTCATGTCTACCCAAGACAGAGGTTTTCCCGGATTTCTTATGACAGGCATGAAAGGCATACGAGGGTGATTACTATCACAACATATCAAATTTCAATAGCATGGAATCATCAATATGCACTTATGAGTATGTTCATATCATCGCATAAAATAATGAAAACTCTGAGACAAGGGGTGTCGTAATCGTATCAAACGACAATATTATGCGGGGGTTCAGAATGCTTGGCTTCATGTTGTGGAGAGGCAGGGTGCATTCCCAAAACTTTTGTAAGTTTTCTTCTTCGTCAAAATCCTATTTTGAAAATATTCAAATTAATCCATAGTTTAAAAACAATACAAAAAAGTTGTCTGAAACTTTTTCAAGTAAATCTGAAAATAAACTAGACAATATTTGAGGAAGGTAGGAAGAAGAATCAACTCATTTGGAGTTATATTTAAAAAGTTATAGCCAGTCAAAGTTTCAGTCCAATTCTGTTTTTTCAAATAATACAGAAAAAGAAAAACGATTCGAAAACTAAACACGTCGAAGGCGTACTCTGGTTTTACGTCTTCACTTATTCCAGCATGGCTGGCGCATGGGTCACTGACAGTGGGTCCACGGGGCCCATTGGTCAGGTTTGACCAGTCGTCTCTCCCTCCTCTTCCTCTGCCCGAGCGGAGGCGGGACTCCGGCGATCGCCGCCGGTGATTGGCCGCTGCTCCCAGGCCTCCGAGGGCGGGGATGGATCCGTCAGTCCAGGGCGGTCCTCCCGGTGGTTGCTAGGCACGTGGGGACGGAGGGAGTCACCAGCGACGAGCTTCGCGGCAGCCGGTGGCTTCGGGAGCAATGGGGGTTTGGGCTATGGTGGCTCCCAGTCGAGGGTGAGAGGCTGGGCAGCTCCGCACGGTCGAGGGGAGTCAGGTGGTGGTGTTGGATGGTCGAGGGAGGGCCTAGTTGCGATGAACGACACCGGAGAGCGGCGGGGGCTGAGTTGGCTGGAGATGGGGAAGATGGCCTTCCCAGGTCGATTGCAAGCTAAGGGAGCCCTAGGGGAACGTCTTGAGCTTGACTGAGGGCCTAGGAGAGCTTGGGGTTTCCTTATATAGGCGACCGAGGTTGGTTCCCGCGGCGGTGGATAAGAACACCGGCGAACCGCCTCTTTGTTGCTGCAGGGCGACGTGGCGGCGACGAGCGCTTGCAGACGAGCTTGACGATAAGCTTGGACTGCTCCAAAGGGCAGCTGGCACGCGGCTATGGCTCGGGCGACGCCGTCCGTGGCAGAGCCCTGCTGCGGCCGTCGGCGGCTTGTGGTGGTGGCGCTATGGGGCGCTAGGAGGGGGCCAGGGCGGCTCTGCGGCGAGGGAGGAGTCGGGGTGCTGGCTGCGAGTGGACAAGGGCCAGCACGGCGCGGTTGAGGGCGGTAGTGGGATGCGGCGGCTCGGGCGCACGCACGTGCAAAACGCACGCTCTGGCCGTGCCTAGAGCACGCACGGTGAACGCTCGACGAAATGCCATGGTGAGCTAGGAGGCTTGGATGCAAACACAAATTAACAGGGCTAGGTTATTACTAGCTAGGGGATTAGTGGACATGATGGTTTGGCAAATCAAGCAGGTTCAAAATGCAAACTAAGTTTCATGCCAAATCTGCACACAAAGTGTTTGACAAAATGCTAGAGGCATCTAGGCAGTTCTTGGAGTGGCCAAAATCTTCAGATCCTAGTCTCTTTAGAAGGTAAAGAGGGTCGCAAGGTTAGTTTGTCAAGGCTAGAAACTTGCTAGTGCAAATATTTGAGAAAACCAAATCTGGTCAGAAAGAAAAGGATATGGTTTCATGGACCAAAAATACTCCCATGGGGCCACTCTCCTGGACTTAAGGGTTTTGTAGGGTAGTTTACAAGCAGGAGAAAGATCATGGGCAATGGAGAAAAAGAAAATGGAGTTGTAGTACAAAACACCCAACTGGACCTGAGAGCAAAAGAGGATGATTTGCTCAAATTTTTCAAAGAACAATCATGGGTTTCTCCATAAAAATGAATTACATGCATCTACTGACATCTCCAAATTTTTATGTAATTTTTAAAGAAATATTTAAATAGGTTGTAGTGAAATTTTACCAACTGGACCAGTTTTGTAAACTAGGGTTAGATCTTAAAAACTCAAATGAATAAAAGATATTTTTGCATCAGAGTGTTTTAAAAACATCACATGACATCCCCAATTTTTGGTGAAAATTTTAAATGCATTTATCAAATGGTTGCAGTGCAAAAGAGGCCCTAAAACTTACGAAAAAACATTTTAAGAGAATAAAGTCCAGGAAAACAATTATGCAAATAAATCCACTGATAAAATAATTGTTTTATTGGGAGAGTATACAAGTCCAGTAATATTTTTGGAAAGTTTTCACTTGAGGTAAAAACTCCACAAAAAACAAAGAGAAGAGAGGTTCTGAAATCAAAAGAAAACCCAGAAAGTACAATTTTTAATCTCCTGGCAAATTTTAACAAACAAATCATGGTTAAATTTTTGGGGTGTTACAAGCTGCCTCGCCGACCTTGTTGGCGAGATCCACCTCTTCGACGAGCCGGCCTCCGATGCAGCCACCGGCTCCCCCGAGAGTCGCCTCGTCAGCCTCCTCAATCAGCTTCACGTCACCAGCGAGCTTGCTGTGGACCTGGAGTCCATTGGCTCCACCAACCCGATGATCGTCAACTCCGACACGGTGTCGCTTGACGCGTTTGCCACCAACGTGGTGATCTACAACGAGTCGCCTCCTCGCGAGCACAGTAGCGGGAGCACCGTCACGGAGGTGCTTGTCATCAACAGTGGCGAGCGCTCGGACAGAGGCGCTCGAGATCCACTCGATGCAGTGCTGTGAGACCTGTCAGCGCCCATCCCAGAAGACACACACACTGAGATGCTGGAGGCACGCCGCGTCCAGCTCCTCGAGATCCCTGGCCGACTGGCCAGCATGCGATGCCACTCGGACGCCTACCGACGCGAGATGGACCGGGCCGTTGGTAGAACGCCGGTTCCTGAGGGGCCTAGCCGCATCGGCTCGATCCGGCAGCATGGCGCGACCATCGCCAGCATGTTCGGGGCAGAACGCCCCGTCTACGCCACGCCTACAGAGAACATCCGGGCCGCCCAGGCGGTGACGGATGAGCTGGACAAGTATGAGGGCGACGAGCGTCGCCACATGACGGAGCGAGTCCAGCAGCTCCTAGACGCGGCCGCCGCGTAGCACGAAGCCGGCTGCCGCACCGAAGCGCCTGTCCGGCGGAACGACGAGCCGCCCTTCTGTCAGGACCACGATGCGACATCCCGGACGCCGACTGGTGGTGCTCGCGGAAGAAGAGGCAATGAGCCGGCTGCCAGCCGCAACCGGACACGTCTCTCCATTGAGCGCGACGAAGATGGACGCCCTCGGGCAGTGGAGCAGCCAGGCGAACCGTCTCCCCCTCCGCTTCGTGCAGAAAGGCATCCCACTCTGCCGCTTGTCACGCACCCGACGCTTGGTGACCGCCTTGGTCGTCGAGAGGGAGTCGGAGAGAATGAAGCCTGCGATTAGATCGACCACCTCAACCGATCCCTGGCGTTATAAGAAGAAGACGTGTTGGGCCCGTGTTGTTTCGGCCCACGAATCCGAGAAGAGACCTTCCCCAAAGGCTTCACACTCCCAAGAGATACGCCCAAGTACACCGGCTCCGTGAAGCCGGAGGACTGGCTGGTCGACTACTCCACAGCCATGAGCATAGCAAACGGCAACAAGCGCGTTGCTGTGAAGTACGTCCTACTCATGCTTCAAGGCACAGCCCGGACATGGCTTAACAGCCTGAAGCCCCGCAGCATCAACAGCTGGGTTGATTTCACCAAAGCCTTCATCTGCAACTTCACTAGCACGTACAAGCCGCCTCCCAAGCCCCGACAGCTCTCCTTGTGTGTCCAAGGGCCCAGCGAATCGACTCGCGACTATCTCCCGTGGTGGGCCGAGCTGCGCAACTCCTGCGAAGGCGTGCACGAGGTGTAGGCAATCGAGTACTTCACCGCCGGGTGCCAAGAAGGCACCCTCCTCAAGCACCGACTTCTCTGCGACGAGGCTACGACTCTCGATGAACTGTTATTCATCGCCGACAAGCACGCCATGGCCGACTCCTCCATGAAGGCAAAAATCCAAGTTGATGCGTCCGGCAAGATGGCACCTCAGGCTCCTCGGACTCCGACTGGCGACACTAGTCGACGACAGCATCCAAGCGACAACAAGCGGAAGGCAACCCAGCCGGCTTCCACCAGTCGGCAGGTGGCGACAGTCGAAGACCAGCAGCCGGAAGGGCAGCCCGCGCCCATGCCTCAGAAGGGCGGCAAGCCCAATTGGTTGCCCGCCTTCTCTTATGAGCAGATCCTAGATGCACCCTGCAAGTTCCACAATGGCGCGAAGCCATCCAACCACACCACTCGGAAGTGTCATTGGCTCACCAGAATCGCCAAGGGAGATGGACTCCTGCCTCCTCCGCCCTAGTAACCGGCGGCCTGGCCAGTCGGCGCCATACAAGACGAGTATCCTGTTGAGCACGGAGCCTATGTTGTGTTCACCAGCGTGGCCGATGACAAATGCAGCAGACGGCAACAACAACAAGAAGTACATGCAGTGGCATCAGATACTCCATAGTTCATGCATTGGTCTGAAAAGCCCATCAGTTGGAGCAGGGCCGACCACCCGAAAGTGATGCCCTCCCCTGGTTCCTACGCCCTGGTCCTAGATGCTACCTTTGCAATGGAGAGGCGGGCAGCTCGTTTCTCCGGAGTCGTGATAGATGGCAGCAGCAACATCAATATCATGTACCGTGACACAATGGAGAAGTTGGGAATCAAGCAGAAGAAGCTCCTCCCCAGTCGGACTGTATTCCATGGCATAGTCCCTGGCCTTTCCTGCTCACTAATCGGCAAGACCCAAATTTATGTTCTCTTCGGAGACAAGAATCATTTCCGCCATGAGCCAGTTTGGTTTGAAGTGGTGGACCTTGAGAGCCCCTACCATGCGTTGCTTGGACGGCCTGCCCTGGCCAAGTTCATGGTGGTCCCCCACTATGCTTACCTCAAGATGAAGATGTCGATTACCAAGGGGATCCTGACTGTAGTCGGATACTACAAGAAGTCGTCCGCCTGCACCGCGGACAGCAGCCGGCTGGACGAGTCCCTTGTGATTGCAGCTGAGAAGCGGCTCCTTGACCGGGTTGTGGCGATGGTAGGCAAGAAGCCGGTAATGTCACCCATCCCCATGTAGTCGGAGGTTGAGGGCTCGTTCAAGCCGGCAAAGGAAACAAAGAAGATACCCCTGGACCTGGAGCACCCGGAGAGGCACATTGTCATAGGTGCCAACCTTGGCAGCAAATAGGAAAGTGAGCTCGTCGATTTCCTCTGTGAGAATCGGGACATCTTCGCATGGTCTCCCAAAGACATGTAGGGTGTTCCGACGGATTTCGCCGAGCACAAGTTACATATCCGACCTGACGCCAAGTCGGTCAGGCAGCCCTTTCGCCGCCTGTCGGAAGAGAAGAGAAGAGTTGTTGGAGAAGAGATAGCTCGGCTTCTAGCAGCCGGTTTCATCATGGAAGTATTCTTTCCAGAGTGGCTGGCCAACCCAGTTCTTGTGCTAAAGAAAAATAAGCAGTGGCGCATGTGTATTGATTATACCAGCCTCAACAAAGCTTGCCCCAAAGATCCCTTTGCCCTGCCAAGAATTGACCAAGTGATAGACTCCACAGCCGGATACGAGCTGTTGAGTTTTTGGTTGTGTACTCAGGGTACCATCAGATAAAACTGAACCCGGCCGACAGGCTGAAGACCGCCTTCATCACTCCATTTGGAGCCTTCTGCTACCTGACCATGACGTTCGGCTTGCGAAATGCCGGCGCCACATTTCAGCGTTGCATGCAAAAGTGCCTCCTCAAGCAACTCGGCAAAAATGCCCATGTCTATGTGGATGATGTGGTGGTGAAGACGGAAGAGCATCGCACACTGCTGGGAGACCTCAAGGAGACCTTTGAGAACCTGCGCCGATTCCAGATCAAGCTCAACCCGGAGAAATGCGTCTTTGGAGTACCAGCCGGCCAGCTTCTCGGCTTACTTGTCTTAGAGCACGGCATAGAGTGCAACCTTGTGAAGATCAAGGCCATTGAGAAGATGGAGGTGCCCACCCTACTGCTGGACATGCAGAAATTCATCGGCTGCCTGGCATGAATCAGCCGTTTCATCAGTCGGCTGGGCGAAAAGGCCCTTCCCCTGTACCAGCTCATGAAGAAGACCACTTTTTTCGAGTGGAACGACAAGGCGAACGAAGCTTTTCTCCAGCTCAAGAAGATGTTGACCACCCCGTCTATCTTGGCGGCTCCGACTGAAAAAGAGCCCATGCTCCTCTATATCGCCGCCACCAGTCGGGTAGTCAGCACAGTCATAGTGGTAGAACGCAAGGAGGAGGGCAGAGCATTGTGGGTCCAAAGGCCGGTATGTTACTTGAGTGAAGTACTGTCCGCCTCAAAGCAAAACTACCCACACTATCAGAAGATGTGCTACGGTGTGCACTTTGCCGCCAAGAAGCTGAAGCCTTACTTTCAAGAGCACCCAATTACTATTGTCTGCACTGCTCCGCTTGCTGAGATCATTGGAAGCCGAGATGCTTCAGGCCGAGTGGCCAAGTGGGCTATTGATCTGGACCCTTATACCATCTACTACCAGCCTCGCACCGCCATCAAGTCACAAGCACTGGCCGACTTCCTCGTCGAGTGGGCCGAGACCCACACTACTAGGAAAAGGGCTATAGATAGGACTGATTCTAATGGCGCACCAGGTAAATAGTGCGCCACTACTATATACTAATGGCGCACCGGTTGCTCGTGCGCCATTAGTGTGGAAGACACTAATGGCGCACCCTGCTCACGGTGCGCCACTACTATTGATTTTTTCCCCATTTTTCCATACAAACTAATGGCGCAGGATGACAAAGTGCGCCATTACTAGTTAGAACTAGTAATGGCGCACGACCAAGACAGTGCGCCATTAGTATATATATATATTTTTTACTTTTTTGCAAACCTACTAATGGCGCACTATGCCAATGTGCGCCATTACTAGTTTAAACTACTAATGGCGCACTTTTCCACAGTGCGCCATTAGTGTAAAAAGTACTAATGGCGCACCACCTGCCGGTGCGCCATTAGTAACCACGGTTACTAATGGCGCATTTTGTGGTGGTGCGCCATTAGTAACCTGGGACCAACAAGATATTTTGGACAGCCCACCTACCCACTCACTTTCCCCACTTCATTCTCTCCACCTCCTCCTCCAAGCTTGTCTCGGCTGCCTCCTCCTCACCTCATTTCCACCATAGATTCATCAAAATTAAGTGGTGAAATTACCTTTTTTTGATAGGTAAGTAAGGGGAAAGCTATCTTCATGATGTAGATCTACTTTTTTCTCCCTAGCTCGCTCCAACAACGTGCACATGCACTTTTTGTGTCCTAGCTAGATCTATGTATGTTTGTGGTGTTGCTTGTGTTTGTGGTGTTGCATATATGTTTGTGTTTGCAGGTACCGGTATTTGAAATGCGATAGTTGCCAATATTTTGCCGAAATGTTGATTCATTTCTGTTTCAGCGAGAATTTTGGCACTATGCATTCTTTTTGGTCCTATTTTTAGGGAAGGTCATGCCAATTTTTTTCTTGGTTCTAAAATATTGTTTTGCTCTACCCCGCAGGCGACCATGGTCCGCACGATGACCGAAGGCATTGTGAATAGGTTTTTGAGCTCCGCGAAGGCCGAGATGCTTCAAAAGAACGAGACAGAGATAAGATGTCCGTGTCGAAGATGCAAGCTGAAGAGCCTTATTGCGGACCCGGATTCCGGGCAGGTGCGGGACCACCTGCTCTTGCGTGGTTTCATGGATGGCTATTGGTGGCACGGTGATGAAGATGACTATGAAATCGTCCATGGGGGCCGGGCAAGAAATGAGGAAGGGCAACAAGACAACCACCATGGCAAGGGCGGGCGAGAAGACGAAGAATCTCCAGGTCATGATCACGACGGTGATGATGTACATAATCATCATGTAGAAGATGTCGTACATGATGATGAGGAAGATCAAGACGAAGGGCATGATCATGAAGATGAAGATGCCGGAGCAGACAATGATCGAGGCTGGGTGCAAGACCCTCATATTCAAGAGCTGCTTCGCAAGCAGACGGATAACGCAAGAGCTGCCGCCCGAGAGAAAGCCAAGCCGGATCAACTGGAGATAGACGTGGTTACTCCATTGTATGAAGGATGCAGGCCCGAGGATACCCGCCTGAAAGTAACGCTCATGGCTCTGGAGATGAAGGTAAAACACAAAATGACTTGCCGCCAGCGCCAGACTCTACCCATTGGCAGATGCATTTTGATGTTTCGAAAATGCGCACCGGTCTGGGAGCCGACATCGTCCTCACCTCTCCCAAAGGAGACAAGCTCAGATATGTGCTGCAAATCCATTTTACCGCCTCCAACAACGTAGCCGAGTACGAGGCACTCATACACGGGCTCCGACTTGCCAAGAAACTCGGCATTCGCCGGATCCTGTGCTATGGTGACTCCGACTTGGTGGTCCAGCAGTCGTCAGGCGACTGGGATGCCAAGGACGCAAATATGGCAAGCTACCGCTTCCTGGTGCAGCAACTCAGTGGATATTTTGACGGGTGCAAGTTCCTCCACGTGCCAAGAAATGACAACGAGCAAGCAGATGCCTTGGCACGGACCGGCTCCACCCGGCAATTGATGCTAGCCTGCGTCGCCCTACAGCGCCTCCTTAAGCCATCTGTCAAGCCTTCACCAGAGTCCGACTCCATCTTCGTGCCGGCCCCTCCTGAAGTAGTCGGATCTGACTTGAGGGCCCCAGAAACCGGCGCGGGAACTTCGGCATGCGGCCCGGGGACTGCGGCTGTCGCGCCCGGCCCGGGGACTTCAAAACCCGGTCCAGGGACTGTAGCAGTCGGATCGGGGACTCCTTCAACTCAGCAGGCGGTAGCCAACTCCATCCCGCCGCCTCCCGGCCCAACTGCCCTTGTACAAGTTGCAGTCGTGGCAGCCGGAGAGATAGCAACACCCTCATGGTCTCAACCCATCCTCAACTTCCTGGTGAACAAAAAGCTGCCGACTGACGAGATCCTAGCCCGACAAGTGCAACGGCGGGCAGCAGCATACACCATAGTCAACAAATAACTGATTTGGCGCAGTGTTACTGGTATGTACCAGCGCTGCGTGGAGCCGGACTAGGGTCAAGCAATCCTCAAAGATATTCACCAAGGCGAATGTGGTCACCACGTGGCTTCAAGATCACTTGTTGCCAATGCTTTCCGCCATCGTTTCTTTTGGCCAACTGCTCTAGAAGACGCCAAAGAGTTGGTCCAGAAGTGCAAAGGGTGTCAGAAGTTCTGCTCCAAGCCACACTTGCCAGCTTCTGCACTCAAGACCATTCCCATTGCCTGGCCTTTTGCTGTTTGGGGTTTTGTTATGATAGGGACATTCAAGACAGCCCGTGGTGGCATGACTCACCTGCTTGTCGCTGTGGACAAGTTCACCAAGTGGATAGAAGCAAAGCCAATTAAGAAGCTGAATGGACCGACTGCCGTGACTTTCATCGCCGACATCACCACTCGGTACGGCATACCACATAGCATCATCACCGACAATGGCACAAACTTCGCCGAAGGAGCCTTGGCACGTTTCTGCGCGACACAGGGCATCCGACTGGACTTAGCGTCCGTTGCCCATCCACAGTCAAACGGCCAAGTAGATCGGGAAAATGGCCTCATTCTGTCCGGCATCAAGCCCCGACTGGTCGAGCCTCTAGAGCGTTCGGCCGGCTGCTAGCTCGATGAACAACCGGCCGTCCTCTGGAGCCTGCGCACAACTCCGAACAAGTCGACTGGCTTCATGCCCTTCTTCCTCATCTACGGTGCCGAAGCCGTCATCCGGACAGACATAGAGTTCGACTCCCCACGAGTCACCATGTACACCGAGGCGGACGCCAAGGAGGCACGAGAAGACGGTGTCAACCAGCTAGAGGAGGGCCGGTTGTTGGCACTCAGCCGGTCCGCCATCTACCAGCAGAGTCTGCACCGATACTACAACCGCAAGGTGAAGGCAAGATCCTTCCAAGAGGGAGACCTTGTGCTCCGGCTGATCCAGCGAACAGCCGGCTAACACAAGCTCTCGGCACCTTGGGAAGGCCCTTTTATCATCAGCAAGGTGCTGGGCAACAATTCCTACTATCTGATCGATGCTCAAAAGCCAAAAGCATGCAAAAGAGATGACTCAGGCAAGGAGATGGAGAGGCCATGGAACGCAAACCTCCTCCGAAGATTTTACAGTTGAAAGTAGTATGTATCACGCTACCTTTTGTATTAAGTACGAAGACTCCGGGTTCCCCGAGAAGAGCTCGGGGACTATCCTCTTTTTATCTATATGATATGTGTAATGCATATGAGTGTGTATTATTCTATTATCATTCTGCCTGGCACCGGGTTCGACCAGTCGGCCCGGAGGCTCGCCACCTTCTGCTATATGCCGCCTCCTGCAGCCGGACAAGTAATGTGTTGGCACCAAAAACTTCCCCTGTCAGAAGCCGCAGCTCGCAGAATGGCTAAAGAAAAAACGCATATAGTCGAGGACAGCATCCCGCCTATTCGGTCGGCTGCCAAGCAGCCGGCCGGCCGGCTTCTGCTTGTCCAGCCAACACTCCAAATGGCTAAGTACTTTCCCTCATGCGAAAAGCTAAGTACTCGACCCAGCCACAGTCTGCAGAGCAGCTGTTTGGCTGGCAAGAGGATAGCCAAGGGAGGGCGGCAAAGGAAAAAAGCAAGGAGCATAAGGCAAGAAAAGTAAAAGCCGGCAAAGTAAAGCATGAATTGCGATAAAATATTTACATAGATAAAGGCCCACCGGCGAGCATTCAACAGAGTTTGATATACACCCTGCGGGTGGAATTGTGCAAATTTAACCAAAGTTGTCCAGACTAGTGAGCAGAAAAAGAAAAAGATAACATCCTAAGGGGTAGCAGAAGGTTCCGCCTGGACGGTGGAGTCGGCGGTGCCGGTTGGTGTAGCAGAAGGCTCCGGCTGAACGGTGGAGTCGGCGGTGCCGGTTGGTGCAGCAGAAGGCTCCGGCTGGACGGCAGGGTTGGCGACACCAGTTGGGGCAGCGGACGGCTAGACGGCAGCGTCCGTTGGTGGAACGGGCGGCTGATCAGTCTTCGCCTGGCCGCCTCCAGCAGCGGTCGGCCCTTTGGAGCGCGGATTGTTGCTTGAGGCATGGTCAGGTTGAGGCTGGTCATCCGCTCCGACCTGCGGCACGTCGTCCTCGCTTTCCTCCTCCTCCTCCTCCCCTTCATTGCTGGATTCGATCACTTTAGCCGAATCCTCGCTATCCTCCGGGTTCAGCCCGAGCCACTTCAGCAGCGCTTCGGCGCCTTCTTCCACCACCTCCGGGATGAAGATGCTGGTGTCGGTGCAGTCGGCGATCGCCACTGCTCTGCTGATAAGTTTGGCTTCCACCGCCACCAGCTCCTCCTATGCCTCCAGCCGAATCGTGGTCAGCTGGGCTAGATCCAGCCCAGGATACCACACCTTGACAAACTCCAGGGCTCGGCGCGCCCCTGCCCGGGCTGCAGAGCCCTTCCAGGCCTAGCTGGCAGTCCAACTAGGGGCGCGCCGGCCGCCACCTCCAGCCAGCTGGCAGTCCAACTAGGGGCGCGCAGAGCCTGCATGCCTGGCCATAGGGCGGAGATCGCTTGGGCCCCGACACGCAGAAGGCGGCGCAACATCTGATGGGCAGGCCAAAGGCGGGCCTGGATGCTGAGGAGCTGCTCATTGAGGGTCCGAGGGGCGTCAGTGGCAATCTGCACGCCTTCCGCCCTCCGCTCCTGGCATTGGGCCTCGATGATCTGGTTCGCAGCGACAGAGTGGCCTGGGAAGAAGTCTGTTTCGACAGAAGGCAAGAAAAGCCAAAGGTCAGAAGCTAGCAGTCGGCCTAGATAAGGGCGGCAACTCAAAACAAGAAAGAAAAGAAAACGAAGCTCACCATCGACCAAGTCTTGAATGCTGCTGAAACAGGCAGTCATCTGCGCCTCCTTGTCGGCCCAGGCGGAGCGCTCGATCTCGAACTCAGCAAGGAGGTCGGTCTCCTTCGTCTTCGCCTCCCTTTGAGCCGTCTTGAGGGCCTCTGCCTGCTCCGCGAGTTGAGTGACCGGTCGGTCACGCTCCTCGGCTAGCTTGCTACACTTCGCCTCCTTGCCATGCAGGGCGGTGTTGGCTTCGCCCAGCTGCTGCTCCAAGGCGACATTGGCCTGTGCAAAAAGGGAGGAAGGAAAGAACGTCAGTCAAATGACAAAGAAGGGACGCATTTGCCAGGGAGATCCGGCCCGACTGCTTAGCAGTCGGTCTGAATCTCGGGGACTACAGCCCGCGGGTGCGCTATCATGCCCCCGCAGAGAGAAAGTCATCATCAGAAATAAAGTCAGTGGAAAGATTCGGTCTGACTGCACAACAATAGGCCCGAACCTCGGGGACTACAGCCCGTGGTCGCGCCAGCGCGCCCCCGCGAAGGAAGGAAATCAAAACTTACTCCGGCTCTCGGACAAGTTGGTGGTCTGCTTCTCCAGCTCACGGACTCCGGAGTTGAAGGTGGCCGCGCAAAGATTGTGTCAATCCTGCAAGAGGGATATCAGATAAAGTTAGCATTTGACGCTTGCAAGTTAAAGTTCCGGACCACCTGCTCAGCAGCCGGGCCGAAACTTTGGGACTACACCGAGTGGGTGCGCTGGCGCGCTCGCACGAAGGAAGCAAGAAGATCAAAAATTAAAAAGAAGCAAGAAACTTACTCGGATGGCTGCCCGTGAATCCAGGAACGCCTCGTTGCATCGCTTGAGGGCTTCGGCTTCGGCCCAGAGCTTGGCTTGGATGTTAAGGGCCGCCTGGTTCAAGGCCCCTGTTCCGCCTCCGTGTACCCAGCCGGCGGGTGCGGCGCTGGTCACCTCGGTGTCAGGAACCGATGAGCTCGCGGCACCGGCCTCCAGCGGCCGTGGTGCCGAGGTCGCCTTCGCAAGACAGCAACGCGCGGGTGTACGGACCTCAAGAGTTAGGTCCGTCACCACCTCATTCCCAGATGGTGGCACCGGCGGGGCGGCCGGCTGCCCGTCCTGTGTTCCGCCGGTTGGCGGTGGCGGCGACACGATGACATCTGACATGGCCACGTCACCGCCCTCCCTCTCCATGACCGGCTACTCATCGCCGACTCCCCCAGTCATCGCCACAAACTCCGATGGAGGTGGCGCGGTGGTCAGGGGAGTCACGAGCAGCGGATCCTAGCGGCGCGCGGCCTCTGCAAGCCACTCCTTCTCCGCGGTGTCAGCCTCCGCCTGCGCCAGCTTCCTCGCCGCAGACGCTGCGGCCTTGTGAGCCTCCGACATCGCCAGGCGGTGGGCTTCCTGTTCCTTGCGCACCTCCCGCGTGTTTCGCTCCTGCGCCTCCTGGAGGTCGGCGGCCGGGTCGATTCGCCAGGTGGTGGTGGAGGTCTCCGCCGACCTGATGACCGAGGCGGCGGCCGACTTCTCGAGGGTGAGCGGGGCCCTGAGACAAGAGGGCAAGATAAAGAAGTTCCCTAGGCCAGATTGGCAAAGAAGTGGAAGCATAAGAGGAGTACTTACGCTGACACCATGGGCGGCACCTTCGGCTGCCTCTGGAACTTGGCCACCTTGGCCGCGACCTCTTTCTTCCTGGTCGCCGCGGCCGGGTTCTTGAGCTTCTTCGGCGTGCTGCCAAACAGGGCGGCGCCCTGCTTCCGCTTGCGCTTGCCGCCTTGGGCGGATGGCCCGGTAGAGGGGCCTGCACCGATGTTGGCAGTGCTCCGGGGGGGGGGGCACGGCTCGTCTTCATCATCGTCATCATTGGGCCAGGTTTCCACGCAGCCGTCCTCTTCGGAGCCGCCTGCTACGTCGTCCTCCAAGGCGGCCGCCCCCAAGTCGGGGTCATCCACGTCGCTCACCGCCCGGTCCGGCAGGTAGTCACCACCCGGCCCCACGATGGCGGCTGTCGCCGCAGACATATAAATTTGCGCTCCAGAGAAGGAGTTGCCTCACACCAGGAACAAGATTAAAATTTAGAACCAAAAGAATAAATCGAGGGACTTACGGCAGGCGGCGGGTTGTCGCGGGAATAGGTCTGCTTCCCGAACCACTAGGCTCCCTCCGACACCTTGAGGTCAGAGATCTCGTTCACCATCCTCGCCACCTCGGCAGTCGGCATCTCCTTCGTGCACATCCTTCTCGGGTCGTGATGCCCGCTCATCCGACAGATCAGATGAGGGCGACCTTGATGCAGGAGAACCTGGCACGCGACGAAGGAGATGAGTAGGTCGGAGGCACCAGGCCCTCCGACTCTTGGAGCACCTGGAGCCGGCTGATGGAGGCAGCCGCGTCTGCCGACACCGGCTTCGGCTTGTAGCCCCAGTTGGGCCAAGGCTCGACAGAGGGGCCGGCCTCGTAGGCCGGCAGGTTGATGAAGTCGACTGTCGGGTCGACGTTGTCGACGTAGAAGTAAGATTGCTGCCACAGTTTCACTGACTGTGACAACTTGATGACTAGGAAAGCATTCTTCTTCGCCGGCCGGTGCACGGCGACAAATCCGCCGCACTCGATCGCCGTCTCCTTGGCGGATGTGCCCAGCTTGCCATAGAAGAAAGCTCCCCATAGCTTGATGGTAGGGAGGATGCCGAGGTAGCCCTCGCACGCCGTGACGAAGGCGGAGAGTAGCGTCACGGTGTTGGGCATCATGTGATGCGGCTGGAGGTGATTGAAGTCCATCAATGAGCGGAGGAAGCCTCTCGCCGGGAGGCCGATGCCGCGGAGGAAATGCGAGTGGAAGACGACCCGCTCATCCCCCTTCAGCGCCGGCGAGATCTCCTCCGACGCCGGCACCCACACCTTGACGAATGCCGCGTTGGGCATCCGATGCATGTTCCGGAGGAAGGTGAGGTGATCCTCTATCACCGTCGAGCTAACCCACTCGCCGCCCTTCTCGCGCGCCATGGCCTTGACCAGAGCTGTGTGGGGGGAAGAGGTGCGGCGGCGGTGAACTGCGGCGGCGCTATGGTTAGCACTAAGCGGCAGCAGTAGCGGCAGAGAGAGACAGAGGAGGAAGAGAGTGTGGGGAGGAGGGCACACAAGCTCCACCACTCCCCTGCCTCCCCCTCTTTATAGCCCTCAGGCTGCGAAGCCGAGGGGGCGGTGCGTGGGATCATGGGATTAACTGCGCCCACGACCCCATGACCCCCCCATTTTACCGCGTGGGGTTACTACGCCTTAGCGCCCACGGGAATCGCAACCGCTTGCCCGGGCAGCAGCGGATTCGCCCGCATGCCGAGGCCCGTTAGTGGCGGGACCGGCCCACTGTCACGTACCATCAGGAGCATGGGATGGCAGGCTGGCCTGGCTAGCGTGTGCTGCATGGCGTGCTTGTAACGGGCGGCGGGCCTGGGAAGCTTAGCAGGCACGCCATCTGTTTCCCGCCTTGATGATTCAAAATCGGCGGATGATCTAGCCCGGACGAAACCGACTCCAGCAGTTGGTGCACCGCTAGGCGGATCAAGCTTCTTGCTCATGACGCAGAGAAAAGGGAAGCTGCTGAGACCTCCCGACCCCTCGGCCGCAGCGCCTCACCAGCTTCGGGGACTACTGTCGGAGTAATGGGCCACGGGTAGCCTCACCCGAGCCCCTAAACATGTCGAAACTTTGGGCCGGCTTCGCCCCACGAAACCTCGTGCTGAAGCCCCGCCTTCCGGAGGCCGGCTGGCTTAACGACCAGCCACCGGAGGACGGCCAAGCACCAGTAGACAGCGCAAAGAGGGGCCGGCTCCTATCGGCCGGCCTCCAGAGAGGCCGGTGTCTAGGAGGCAGCCACCCGGCGCCCTCAGAGTCTGAACCCTCATCAAGAGGACAAGACAGGGTGAGGCTACAGCGTAGTCCCTCACCCCCGAATCCTGGACTTGGCGTGGCCACAGTGCCCCGTACAGGCGGAGATCTCCACACGACGCGACACTGTTGCCACTCCCCCCTTGATGTCACTCCTGACAGGTGGAGTCATGTTCCCCACGACGACCTATCGGTACGGCCCACAGGCGGCGGGCCCTACCAGGCAGCGAGAGCCCGGAGGACGATAGAAGCCAGACCAGTCGGACCCGAGGGAGGCCAGATTCCATCAGGCGGCCAGCCCCTCCCTCGGGGCCCGTGCGCCATGAACCACATAAGACGTGGTGTGACTACAGTGATCTCCCACCAGGCGGCAGGACTGTAGCCACACTCAGCTGACCAAGCCCGCGTCATTAGTAGCACGGCTACAGTGCACAGCCACCAACCAGATCCGCCAGCGGCGGGAGCGGCCTGTCGGCTCTGTACCGAACCAGTCCGCGGGGCCCACCAGGCGGCTGACCTCAGTAGTCGGCGGAGAAGCCGGAGACCAGAGATACTGACAGCCGGGTCCAGCACCTGGCCAGATTACCATTGTACCCCTAGGGGGTAGGCCTATATAAACCCCCCAGGGCACCCATGCAAAGGGTTCCCACTCCAATAGAACTATCCACTACCCTAGAGGAAAAAGGGAGCTAGCCTTGCCTCCTTCTACCTCTAGCACACAGCTCAAGGAGCACCACTGTATCACTTGTGCCTTAGTGATCATGCGGAGACCCCGCAGAGCAGGACTAGGGGTGTTATCTCCTAGGAGAGCCCCGAACCTGGGTAAAGTGCGCCGACGTACGTGTCTACGCCTTATCCCACTTCCAGGCACCGGCGATGTTCTACTCGCCCCCACCATGATAAGCCATCCATTGGCATATGTCACACCCAACCCCCGACAATGTCCTTACCCAGTGACGATAAGGGTTGCAAGGCACGTATTGTATTGTTGCCATCGAGGATAAAAAGGATGGGGTTTATATGATATTGCATGAGTTATCCTTCTACATCATGTCATCTTTCTTAATGCGTTACTCTGTTCTTATGAACTTAATACTCTAGATGCATCCTGGATAGCGGTCAATGTGTGGAGTAATAGTAGTAGATGCAGGCAGGAGTCGGTCTACTTGTCACGGACGTGGTGCCTATATACATGATCATGCCTAGATAATCTCATAATTATTCGCTTTTCTATCAATTGCTCGACATTAATTTGTTCACCCACCGTAATTCTTATGCTATCTTGAGAGAAGCCACTAGTGAAACCTATGGCCCCTGAGTCTATCTTTTATCATATAAGCTTTCAATCTACTTTTATTTGCATCTTTACTTTCCCAATCTATATTATAAAATACCAAAAATATATTTATCTTATCATACTATCTCTATCAGATCTCACTTTCGTAAGTTGTCGTGAAGGGATTGACAACCCCTTTATTGCGTTGGTTGCGAGTTCTTTGTTTGTCTGTGTAGGTGCGTGGGACTTTTGAGGAGCCTCCTACTGGATTGATGCCTTTGTTCTAAAAAACCGAGGGAAATACTTACGCTACTATTGCTCCATCACCCTTTCCTCTTCAAGGAAAACCAATGCAAGCACAAGACGTAGCACCCCCCACCCTCGTGGGCCCCTCGAGCGTCCACCGACCTACTTCTTCCTCCTATATATACACCCGTACACTGAAACCATCAAGGAGCACCACGAAAAACTATTTCCACTACCGCAACCTTCTGTATCTGCGAGATCCTATCTTGGAGCCTTCGCCGGCGCTCCGCCGGAGGGGGAATCGACCACGGAGGGCCTCTACATCATCCCCAAGGCCATTCCGATGAGTTGTGATTAGTTTACCACAAACCTTCGGGTCCATAGTTATTATCTAGATGGATTCTTCTCTATCTTTGAATCTCGATACAAAGTTCTCCTTGATCTTCTTGGAGATCTATTCGATGTAACTCTTTTGCGGTGTGTTTGTCGAGATCCGATGAATTGTGGGTTGATGATCAAGTTTACCTATGAGAAATACTTGAATCTCCTCTGAATTCTTTTATGTGTGATTAAGTTATCTTTGCATGTCTCTTCGAATTATCAGTTTGGTTCGGCCTACTAGATTGATCTTTCTTGCAATAGGAGAAGTGCTTAGCTTTGGGTTCAATGTTGTGGTGTCCTTTCCTAGTGACAGCAGGGGTAGCAAGGCACGTATTGTATTGTTGCCATCGAGGATAAAAAGATGGGGTTTATATCATATTGCATGAGTTTATCCCTCTACATCATGTCATCTTTCTTAATGCGTTACTCTGTTCTTTATGAACTTAATACTCTAGATGCAGGTAGGACTCGGTCGATGTGTGGAGTAATAGTAGTAGATGCAGGCAGGAGTCGGTCTACTTTTCATGGACGTGATGCCTATATACATGATCATGCCTAGATAATCTCATAACTATGCGCTTTTCTATCAATTGCTCGACAGTAATTTGTTCACCCACCGTAATACTTCTGCTATCTTGAGAGAAGCCACTAGTGAAACCTATGGCCCCCAGATCTATCTTTTATCATATAAATTTACCATCTACTTTTATTTCCATCTTTACTTTTCCAATCTACATCATAAAAATACCAAATATATTTATCTTATCATATTATCTCTAGCAGATCTCACTTTTGGAAGTGGTTGTGAAGGGATTGACAACCCCTTTATTGTGTTGGTTGTGAGGTTCTTGTTTGTTTGTGTAGGTGCGTGGGACTTTTGAGGAGCCTCCTACTGGATTGATACCTTGGTTCTCAAAAACTGAGGGAAATACTTACGCTACTTTTCTCCATCACCCTTTCCTCTTCAAGGAAAACCAACGCAAGCTCAAGACGTAGCAAGAAGGATTTCTGGCGCCGTTGTCGGGGATGTCTTCACTCAAGTCAAGACATACCAAGTACCCATCACAAACTCATCTCCCTCGCATTACACTATTTGCCATTTGCCTCTCATTTTCCTCTCCCCCACTTCACCCTTGCCGTTTTATTCGCCCTCTCTTTCCCAATCTCCTCTCTCTTTGGCTTGCCTTTTTGTTTGCTTATGTGTTGGATTGCTTTTCGCGCTGGCGCAAGATAATACCAAATTGTGTGACTTTTCCAATACCAATAATAATTATTTCCTTAGTACTCCGATTGCTCCTCTTAATGATGTTGAGTCTTGTGAAATCAATGCTGCTTTGCTGAATCTTGTTATGAAAGATCAATTCTCCGGCCTTCCTAGTGAAGATGCTGCTACCCATCTAAACAACTTTGTTGATTTGTGTGAGATGCAAAAGAATAAATATACGGATAATGATATTGTTAAATTGAAGTTATTTCTGTTTTCACTTAGAGATCGTGCTAAGAGTTGGTTTTCTTCTTTGCCTAAGAATAGAATTGATTCTTGGAATAAGTGCAAAGATGCTTTTATCTCTAAGTATTTTCCTCCCGCTAAGATCATCTCTCTTAGGAACGATATTATGAACTTTGAACAACTTGATCATTAGCATGTTGCCCAATCTTGGAAAAAAATGAAATTAATGATTCGTAATTTCCCTACTCATTGTTTGAATTTATGGATGATCATACAAACTTTTTATGCTGGATTGAATTTTGCTTCTAGAAATCTTTTAGATTCGGCCGCGGGAGGCACTTTTATCAAAATCACCTTAGGAGAAGCTACTAAACTCCTTGATAACATTATGGCTAATTATTCTCAATCGCACACCGAAAGACCTACTAGTAAAAAAGTGCATGCTATACAAGAAATTAATGTTTTGAGTGGAAAGATGGATGAACTTATGAAATTGTTTGCTACTAAGAGTGCTCCTATTGATCCCAATGATATGCCTTTGTCTACTTTGATTGAGAATAATAATGAATCTATGGATGTGAATTTTGTTGGTAGGAATAATTTTGGTAACAATGCTTATAGAGGAAACTTTAATCCTAGACCGTTCCCTAGTTATTCCTCTAATAATTATGGAAATTCCTACAATAATTCTTATGGTAATTTTAAAAAGATGCCCTCTGATTTTGAGAATAGAGTTAAAGATTTTATGATCTATCAAAAGAATTTTAATGCTTTGCTTGAAGAAAAATTGCTTAAAGTTGATGATTTGGCTAGGAACGTTGATAGACTTTCGCTTGATGTTGATTCTTTGAAACTTAGATATACTACTCCTAAGCATGATATCAATCAGTCTCTCAAAGCTATGAGAATTTCCATTGATGAGTGCAAAGAAAGAACCGCTAGATTGCGTGCTAAGAAAGATTGCTTTGTAAAAGCGTGTTCGTCTAGTTTCCATGAAAATAATGATGAAGATCTAAAAGTTATTGATGTGTCCCCTATTAAATCTTTGTTTTGCAATATGAATCTTAATAATGATGGGACTGGATATGAGTCAACTTTAGTTAAAAGGCGTCCCAATGATTCATAGTTTTGAGATCTTGATGCTAAATTTGGTAAAAGTGGGATTGGTGAGGTCAAGACTTTAAATAGCATTGAACCCACTATCTTGGATTTCAAGGAATTTAATTATGATAATTGTTCTTTAGTAGATTGTATTTCCTTGTTGCAATCCATGTTGAATTCTCCTCATGCTTATAGTCAAAATAAAGCTTTTACCAAACATATTGTTGATGCCTTGATGCAATCTTATGAGGAAAAACTTAATTTGGAAGTTTCTATACCTAGAAAACTTTATGTTGAGTGGGAACCTACTATAAAGATTAAAATTAAAGATCATGAGTGCTATGCTTTGTGTGATTTGGGTGCTAGTTTTTCCACGATTCCAAAAACTTTATGTGATATTCTAGGTTTCCATGATCTTGATGATTGCTCTTTAAATTTGCACCTTGCGGATACCACCATTAAGAAGCCTATGGGAAGAATCAGTGATGTTCTTATTGTTGCAAATAGGAACTATGTGCCCGTAGATTTTATCGTTCTTCACATAGATTGCAATCTTTCTTGTCCTATTATCCTTGGTAGACCTTTCCTTAGAACGATTGGTGCAATTATCGATACGAAGGAAGGGAATATTAGATTCCAATTTCCATTAAGGAAAGGCATGGATCACTTTCCAAGAAAGAAAGTCAAATTACCTTATGAATCTATCATGCGACCTACTTATGAATTGAGTGCCAAAGATGGCACTACTTAGATCTATCCTCGCTTTTATGCCTAGCTAGGGTCGTTAAACGATAGCGCTAGTTGGGAGGCAACCTAATTCTATTTTTGTTTCTTGCATATTGCTTCTGTTTAGTAATAAATATTTCATCTAGCTTCTGTTTAGATGTGTTTTCATGTTTTAATTAATGTTTGTGCCAAGTAGAACCTATAGGATAACCTATGGTGACTTCCTATTTTGGTAGGATTTTTAGAGTTCCTATTTTTCGAAGTATTTGACACATTCTGTTCTGTTTTTGACACATTCTGTTTTTCGTGTGTTGTTTGCTTATTTTGATGCATCTATGGCTAGTATCGGGGGGTATGAACCATAGATAAGTTAGAATACAGTAGGTTTAACACCAATATAAATAAAGAATGAGTTCATTACAGTACCTTATGTGGTGGTTTTTCTTTGTTGCACTAACGGAGCTTATGAGATTTCCTGTTGAGTTTTGTGTTGTGAAGTTTTGAAGTTTTGGGTAAAGATTTGATGGACTATGGAATAAGGAGTGGCAAGAGCCTAAGCTTGGGGATGCCCATGGCACCCCAAGATATTCAAGGATAATGAAAAGCCTAAGCTTGGGGATGCCCCGGAAGGCATCCCCTCTTTCGTCTTTGTCTATCGGTAACTTTACTTGGAGCTATATTTTTATTTGCCACATGATATGTGTTTTGTTTGGAGCGTCTTGTAGGATATTAGTCTTTGCTTTGTATATTACCAAAAACATCCTTGCTGTACACACCTTTTGGGAGAAACCCACTCGATTGTAATTTGTTAGAATACTCTATGTGCTTCACTTATATCTTTTGAGCTAGATAGTTTTGCTCTAGTGCTTCACTTAAATGTTTTAGAGCATGGCGGTGGCTTGATTTTGTAGAAATTGTTAATCTCTCATGCTTCACTTATATTATTTTGAGAGCTCTTAGAACAGCATGGTATTTGCTATGATTATAAAATTGGTCCTAGAATGATGAGCATCCAAGTTGGGTATAATAAAAACTATCATAGGAAGTGAATTGGATGCTATGATCAATTTGTTGCTTGATAATTGTTTTGAGATATAGAGGTGGTGATATTAGAGTCATGCTAGTTGGGTGATTATGAATTTAAAGAATACTTGTGTTGAAGTTGGCAAGTCCCGTAGCATGCACGTATGGTAAGAGTTGTGTAACAATCTTATTGCATGGGGTACTCTTTTGATTGCCTTCCCTTGAGTGGAGGTCGGGGGCGTGCGATGGTTAACTCCTACCAACCTCCCCCCTAGGAGCATGCGTAGTAGTACTTTTCTTCGAGGGCTAATAAAACTTTTGCAATAAGTATATGAGTTCTTTATGACTAATGTGAGTCCATGGATTATACGCACTTTTACCTTTCCATCATTGCTAGCCTCTTCGGTACCGTGCGTTGCCCTTTCTCACCTTGAGAGTTGGTGCAAATTTCACCGGTGCATCCAAACCCCACGATACGATACGCTCTATCACACATAAACCTCCTTATATCTTCCTCAAAACAGCCACCATACCTACGTATTATCGCATTTCCATAGCCATTCCGAGATATATTGCCATGCAACTTTCCACTGTTCCGTTTTTCATGACACGCATCATCATTGTCATATTGCCTTGCATGATCATGTAGTTGACATCGTATTTGTGGCAAAGGCACCATGCATAATTTTTCATACATGTCACTCTTGATTCATTGCCCATCCTGGTACACCGCCGGAGGCATTCATATAGTCATATCTTTTATTAGTTTTGAGTTGTAATTCATGAGTTGTAAATAAATAGAAGTGTGACGATCATCATTATTAGAGCATTGTCCCCAAAAAAGGCCAAAGAAAAAATAGAAAGGCCAAAGAAAAAAAAGGCCAAAAGAAAAAAAGAAAGGCCCAAAAAGAAGAAAAAGAAAAGAAAAAAAAAGGAAAAAGGGGCCATTGAAGAGGGCTAGTGTGACAGATACCATGAGGGCATTGAGCTTAGCCAAAGACGAAGCACCACCGAGCACGTCCGGTGCCGGAGCCGGTGCGGGAGTAGGTGCGGGAGCTGGTGCGGGAGCAGGTGTAGCTGTAGGTGCTGGTGCAACGCTAGTCGAGCTGCTCCCCAGGAAGTCGGCAAGGGGAAAGTCTGCTGCACTTTTTCCTGGATTTTGCCTGGTCCAATTGAAAACGGCCGGAACCAAGGTAGTAGACATATCTACTACCACCTGTTTTGAAGTAGCTACTTCTGTTGCAACTATCTCAGATGATTTCTTCTCAACCGCAATCTCAACCTTCTTGTCGATGTTTTCTTCAGTTAACCTCCGTCTTTCCTTTCTCTCCTCCGTGGTCTCACGGTAGTACTTCGTCCATGTGGCGCTGTCTCCCACACCGTGCACGCGTCCATATGATGGTCGAGTCTCCAACGGGAGTCCTTTCAATATGTTCAACGCCCGGTTGAATGGAGTGTCCCACTTGGGCCTCGCCAATGCCTCAGACGGCGAGTCGCTTTCGGCCGCAATCCTGTTCTGCTCTCTCTGCAAAATGCACAAGGATTTTTTACAAATAATACTAACATGCAGTCGAATTGATCAGAAACTAAAATTACTAGCAGTCTCATGAACTCTGACGTGACCCCATTCGTCTCGAAAACCTTCTTCACTGGGTCCCAATGGTGCCGGGCCCTGAGGATGTCACGCTCCTGTGAGACGGTGAACTCTGCCAAGGGGTCTGGGATGCCCAGACTCGCGCCTTCCGCGTCCTCCTTGGCCCATATGGACCTCTTCCCGCCGTAACCATGGCTTCCGAGGTGGTGGCCCCCAATGTTCCTCTGTTGAAGCCCCTTCATGTACTTCAACTTTTTTTGGCAGCTTCGGCCTCGCAAGCCGCCTTGGATATTTGAAAGTGCTCTTCCGTGATTGTCGGATTATCCTTAACAATCTCGGAGTAGGGTTCCTTTTTGACGATGATCCGATATTTCACCCTTGTATTCCAGGCGGCCAACGCATCGCTAAACTTGGTCATGGCGTGTTTGTTTATCTTATTCATTGCCGGGTCCTTATCTGGATTTTATAATCCTTTTCATTCCGGCTCGGGAACAAGAATATCTGGTGCAACTTCTTTAGGAGGGAGGGCCTCATATTATCTATCTTCTTTAGTTTCGCATCATTGATGGTGGCGGTTGTCCGTATGATGCAGCCTACTTGATTGCCATAGCACGCGTGCGCTTCCTCGGACGCGGTTGGCTCAAAATTGCCGTCGTCCACCTCCGTGACAACCAGTCTAGTAGTCCTGAGCTTGTTAGGAAGCCGTTGTCTCTTTGCTTTCGGTTCTATACCGGCTCCGCTAGTCTCGACACCGGTCTCAGTCTCAGCGCCGGTCTTGATGCCGGTCTCAGTCTCAGCGCCAGTCTCGATGTCAGTCTCAATCTCTGATGTGACAGGTGGACCCACCAACATCAACTCTTGATCGTCGGCGTCTCTCAAAAATTCTTCTGCCGCCCGGTAGATGTTGTCGCAGTCACCAGAATCATGTCCTTCATCGTTGCTAGCCATGTTTCCTACGATTAAATCTAGTAATTAATTCTAGACCTAATAAAATGAATAATGACATGTAGGAACGTTGACTCCTTCCCGGTGTAGCAAATCCCGGGCACTCGATATGTCCTAGTTTGTAGCACAACTCATGCCGAAATTCACGGAAAATTTCGGCATGACTTTTGCTAAAAAGTGGACAAATCGAGAACCTGAAATTTGCCGAAACGGAAATGAATCAACATTCCGGCAAAACATAGGCCACTCGACTTCATTCCCTGGAAACAACAAAGCCACTTGGCCACAATCGAACCACTTCAATGAAAAGATATAACATGACCACTTCAATGAAAAGATATAATCAACAATAAAAGTCTATGAAGGAATCATCTGTAAAATAAAAATTGCCTAAATTCTTTTCCATGAAAATAGTGGTCTTTTCAAAAATAAAAAACCTTGCAAAATGACCTCACTAAGCACTTCTCTGCCTAGGACAGAACCCAAATTTTGTTGATCTAGCTATTCCTCTCTCTCTCTCTCACACACACACACACAAACACATTATTTTCTCTAACCCTTCTCTGCCTAGGACAGAACCCCATTAAATTGCAAAGGAACTCCATTTCTCTAACCCTTCTGACCTAATTAACCTACCTATTTAACCTAGTTAGTTAAACTAGTTTACCTAGATAAATAACCTAATTAAACTAGTTAACGTAGCTAGTTCTCTGTCAAAGCCCTAAATAATTTTTTGCACTAACCTAGATAATTAACCTAATTAAACTAGTTAACCTCAATAGTTCTCTATCAAAGCCCTTACTAATTTTTTGCACTAACCTAGATAATTAACCTGATTAAACTAGTTAACCTAACTACTTCTCTGTCAAAGCCCTAACTAAAATTTTGCACTAACCTAGATAATTAACCTAATTAAACTAATTAACCTAACTACTTCTATGTCAAAGCCCTAACTAAGTTTTTGCACTAACCTAGATAATTAACCTAATTAAACTAGTTAACCTCTGCATGAGAGAGAGACGAGGGGTGGGGGCTTACAGAGGATGGCTCCGGTGGTGGCGAGGGAGGCAGTGGTGGTGAGGGAGGCAGGGGCGTCTCCAGTGATGGCAAGGGAGGCTGTTGCGGCGAGGGATGATCTGGTGGCGTCGACGGCGGCTCCGGTGGTGTTGATGAGGCCGCGCGGCTCTACGGCGTTGGGGGCGGCTCTGGTGGCATCGACGGCGAGCGACTCTGGTGGCTCCGGGGGCGTCGACATCGGCAGGAGACGGCGGCGAAGTAGGGCGACGACGAATCGGGGAGACGGCGGCGGGGTGAGTCGAGGGATTTGGGGGAGAAGTGGTGGCCAGGGGGAAACGATTTTTTTGGTTAAGTCAAACCTAGCGGTAGCGCGTTTCGCAAAATGCGCTATAGCTAAGGTAGTTATAGCGGTTTTTACAAAATGCGCTACTGCTATAGCTATGTAATTTCCTTCCCTTTTTCATTTCCTTTTCTGTTTCTATAGCGGGGGTCTAGGAAACGCGCTGCAGCTACGTTAGCTATAGCACCTCTTACAAACACACGCTACTGCTATGCCTTTCTCCTTTTTTCGCTTTTTCATTTATTTTGCTTTACATTTTATTTTTTCCTTTCTCCTTTTTCTATTTCTTTCATTTTCATTTCCTTTTCTATTTGTTTTTCATTTCATTTTATTTCCTTTAGCAGTAGCGCTCTTCGTAGGAAACACGCTACTACTTATGCCCTAGTGGTAGCACGCTTCTTCCAAGCCCGCTACTACTATGTGCAGCCTAGCGTTCTAGCAATGGTAATATTAGTAGTAGCACTTTTATGACAACACACGCTACTGCTACGATTTTATCTGTAGCGCAGTTTTTTCTTAACCGCTACTGCTATCTAGCACTAGCGCCCTTTTTTGACCCAAGCTGCTGCTAAATTTCTGTGTATAAGGTTTTCCCTAGTAGTGTAAGGACCAAATAAAGAATGATGAACCAGGGTTCTATACTTGTACTATTACAAATGGTAAAGAAAGAGGCGACAGACATTCTGGTTGCTGAACAAGGTGAAGCGGAATGGCCCTATTGTGCTCTCCTAGATGCAGAAGCCACGCACGACTCTAGTTCAACCCCTTGTGATGGTCGGCCGCCAATCATGTAGTTTGAGAGGTAATCTTGAGTAAACTGCTTCAGGATCCACTGCAAAGGAAAAAATATTCAAACATTGTCATCTAACACAACTCATTACGGGTAGTAAAAAGAAGGCTACAAGGTTCCATGTTGTCTTGCATAAAGTGTAATCATATAGTTAGATTGACATCTTTTGACCCATTTTAATAACAATCTTTATCAGTTTCCTCACTTGTTGCTGGTTCATGAATATCTCATTGTCCCATACGCAGAAAGGGTCGAAGTGTGGATCTTTGGCAATGACATGTGTACCTAAAAGCACCAAGTTAATATTAGAAGCTAAACAACAATTGCAAAATGATGTAGTATAACACTCCCTCCATCCCATTATATAAGATTTTATACACGTATATCTAGATATCATTAGAACATTATGGTAACACAAACATTAAGGTAACACTTTTCCTTATTTCTATGTAGCATGAGATTGCATATTTAGTCATTCAGTACAATGCATGTTGCTATGTAGCCTCAAATATATTAAATATGGCCCTAGTTAACCTACTGATAAATGGGTTACAGATATATTCAGTGAAATGTCTGACTCAACGATTAATCCCTTATCAGCCCCTAGGTTATATGGTACCAGCTACCGAGATCCTAAACAGTGAGTACATATTAGCAATGCGATGAAACTAACCTCGATGGAAAAAACAACATTGTTCTCAATATTGTCTTGTATGAGTACATATAAAGGCATGTTAAGCAAAACAGGCAAAACATCAACCAAATATATCCATGGTAGACAACATAATCTACAAATGATAGCTTCAGTGTGCAGTCTTAAGCACGCTAGTTAAGCAAAACAAGAAGTGGAAAGGTGTGTTAACTGCATCAGGCATAACATTTATAAACAAGCAAATAGTCATTCAAACTGGTATTGTGCAGGTCTAAAGTACACTAGTTATTGTTGAAAAAACGAAAAGGCATGTTAACTGCAATATTAACAGCAACCAAATATCGTAATTCATGGTGGTATTGTTGAAACCATTATTGATGAAATTGAATTGCACGGCAAATAGTTGCACATATAGAGCATCACATTGCGAAGAACTGAAATAAACAAGGCATAAGTCCATCTCTAGCCGATCCTTTAAAAGTTAAAGGACTAAGAAAATTTGTGGATATATATATATATATACTATAGCTATTTTTGGCTGTTTCTAGTTGATCCCCTAAACTTAATGTTGTAGACTTCAATTCGTTCAAGTTCAAAGCAGGTTCAACCGAAAGTAGCATGCACTCGAATATAAACTTAGATAGTTTTGCATAAACGAACATAAAACAAAAATTTAAACTAAGCTAAACTACTTTCGGTCGAAGTAGAGGTTGAGCCAATCCTTCCTCGTTAGGTACGGTGTGCCACGAGCCGGGTCCGTGCCACCTTGGGGGACAGATGATATATGTTGCCTCTTCACTTTCTAATTTTTCTCTCGTGTAAACATAGAACAACACAAGTGTTCTGTCATTTTTGGGAGTTTTCGGGGTTCGCTTGGACATTTTATACATTAACTGAGTTTTCTATGCATTCATGTGCATAATTCAAATTTGAACTACATGCACATGCTCCAATGCATATAAAGTGGTTCAGAATTGGAATGTGTGTCCTTGGTTACATGCTTAAGTCCAATGCAAGAAATGAGAATGAATGTCAAACACCTTGCCACCGTTTCTCGGCCGCTAACATTGAGATACATGGTTTTTAAATTCTAGTAATCGAAAATGCATCTGAAATTTATGAACCTTGACACGCTAGCATTGAACGACTCAACATGCAGCGGAAAGCTTCTCACAAACCAGAGCTTCTGACAACAAGCCTCATGGTTACGGTAGGGAATGTTTCACCTTTCTGGACGAAACAATATTTGTTGCCTCTTCTTGATTTCAATTATTTTCTAGTGACAACATAGAACAACATGAGTGTTGTGTTAAATTTTGGAATTTATCGGGGTTCGTTTGGACATTTTTATGCATTAATTGACCTTTCAATGCATTTATGTGCATAATTCAAATTTGAACTACATGCACATGCTCTAATGCATATAAATTGGTTGAAAATTCAAATATGCCTCCTTGGTTGCATGCTTAGGTCCCATGCAAGAAATGAGAATGAATGTCAAACACCCTACCGCCATCACTCGGCCACAAACATTGAGATGCCTGATTTTTAAATTCTAGTAAATCCAAAACTCGTATGCAATTCATGAAACATGGCATGCTATCATGGAGTAGCATCAACATGCCGTCGTAAATTTTTTTGTCCCATTTGGGGCAGGCATGGGTATAAGCTTCTCACAAACCAGAGCTTCTCACAACAAGCCTGATGGTTTCGGTAGGGAACGTTTCACCTTTCTGGACGAAACAATAGCCACTGACTCTTCTTGATTTCAATTTTTTCTCTAGTGTCAACATAGAATAACATGAGTGTTGTGTTAACTTTTGGAAATTTTTGGGGTTCGTTAGCACATTCTTATGCATTAATTGAGTTTTCGATGGATTTATGTGCATAATTCAAATTTGAGCTAAATGCACATGTGATACGTCTCCAACGTATCTATAATTTTTGACTGCTCCATGCTATTATATTACCTGTTTTGTAGGTTTATGGGCTTTACTTTACACTTTTATATCATTTTTGGGACTAACCTACTAACCGGAGGCCCAGCCCGAATTGCTTTTTTTTGCCTATTTTAGTGTTTCGAAGAAAAGGAGTATCAAACGGAGTCCAAACGGAATGAAACCTTTGGGAGCGATCTTTTTGGAACAAACGCAATCCAGGAGACTTGGAGTGGACGTCAAGAAGCAGACGAGGCGGCCACGAGGCAGGAGGGCACGCCCTAGGGGTAGGCGCCCCCCACCCTCGTGGGCCCATCGTGGCTCAACCAACCTACTTATTCCTCCTAAATATATCCACGTACCTCGAAAACATCCAGGCACCATGAAAAACTATTTCCACCGCCGCAACCTTCTGTATCTGTGAGATCCCATCTTGGAGCCTTCGCCGGCGCTCCGCCGGAGGGGGAATCGACCATGAAGGGCCTCTACATCATCTCCAAGGCCTCTCCGATGAGTTGTGAGTAGTTTACCACAGACCTTCGGGTCCATAGTTATTAGCTAGATGGATTCTTCTCTTTGTTTGAATCTCAATACAAAGTTCTCTTCGATCTTCTTGGAGACCTATTCGATGTAACTCTTTTTGTGGTGTGTTTGTCGAGATCCGATGAATTGTGGGTTTATGATTGCTACCTCTTGAGCACTGCATTGGTTTTCCTTGAAGAGGAAAGGGTGATGCAGCAAACTAGCGTAAGTATTTCCCTTAGTTTTTGAGAACCAAGGTGTCAATCCAGTAGGAGGCTCCTCAAAAGTCCCACGCACCTACACAAACAAACTAGAACGTCGCAACCAACGCAATAAAGGGGTTGTCAATCCCTTCACGGCCACTTGCGAAAGTGAGATCTGGTAGAGATAATATGATAAGATAAATATTTTTGGTATTTTTATGATATAGATTGGAAAAGTAAAGATGCAAATAAAAGTAGATGGTAAACTTATATGATAAAAGATAGCCCCGGGGGCCATATGTTTCACTAGTGGCTTCTCTGAAGATAGCATAAGTATTACGGTGGGTGAACAAATTACTATCGAGCAATTGATAGAAAAGCGCATAGTTATGAGATTATCTAGGCATGATCATGTATATAGGCATCACATCCATGACAAGTAGACCGACTCCTGCCTGCATCTACTACTATTACTCCACACATCGACCGACCCCTGCCTGCATCTAGAGTATTAAGATCATAAGAACAGAGTAACGCATTAAGAAAGATGACATGATGTAGAGGGATAAACTCATGCAATATGATATAAACCCCATCTTTTTATCCTCGATGGCAACAATACAATACGTGCCTTGCTGCCCCTGCTTTCACTGGGGAAGGACACCGCAAGATTGAACCCAAAGCTAAGCACTTCTCCCATTGCAAGAAAGATCAATCTAGTAGGCCAAACCAAACTGATAATTCGAAGAGACTTGCAAAGATAACCAATCATACATAAAAGAATTCAGAGGAGATTCAAATATTTCTCATAGATAAACTTGATCATAAACCCACAATTCATCGGATCTCGACAAAGACACTGCAAAAAAGAGTTACATCAAATATATCTCCAAGAAGATCAAGGAGAACTTTGTATTAAGAATCAAAGAGAGAGAAGAAGCCATCTAGCTAATAACTATGGACCTGAAGGTCTGTGGTAAACTTTTCACAACTCATATGAGAGGCCTTGGAGATGATGTAGACGCCCTCCATGGTCGATTCCCCGTCCAGCGGAGAATCGGCGAAGGCTCCAAGATGGCATCTCGCGGATACAGAAGGTTGCGGCGGTGGAATTAGGTTTTCGTGGTCGCTTATGATGGTTTCAGGGTACGAGAGTATATGTAGGAGGTAGAAGTAGGTCGGTTGACGCTCGAGGGTCCCATGAGGGTGGGGAGCGTGCCCACCCCTAGGGGGCACGCCGGGCACCCTAGTGGTCGCCTCGTTTGTTGCTTACGTCCACTCCAAGTCTCCAGGTTTGCATTTGTTCCAAAAAGATTGCTCCCGAAGGTTTCATCCCGTTTGGACTCCGTTTGATATTCCTTTTCTTCGAAAAACTAAAATAGGCAAAAAAAACAGCAATTCGGGCTGGGCCTCCAGTTAGTAGGTTAGTCCCAAAAATGATATAAAAGTGTAGAGTAATGGCCATAAACATCCAAAACGGGTAATATAATAGCATGGAACAATAAAAAATTATAGATACGTTGGAGAAGTATCAATGATCAAGTTTATCTATGAGAAATAATTGAATCTCCTCTGAGTTCTTTTATGTGTGATTGGTTATCTTTCCAAGTCTCTTCGAATTATCAGTTTGGTTTGTCCTACTAGATTGATCTTTCTTGCAATGGGATAAGTGCTTAGCTTTGGGTTCAATATTGCGGTGTCCTTTCCCAGTGACAGCAGGGGCAGCAAGGCACATATTGTATTGTTGCCATCGAGGATAAAAAGATGGGGTTTATATCATATTGTTTGAGTTTACACTACTAGGGAAAACCTTATACACAACATCTTAGCAGTAGCGCTGGACAAAAAAAGGCGCTACAGCTACTTAGTAGTAGCGAGTTTAAATGAACCAAGCTACTGCTACTACTTTAGCTGTAGCGCGTTCTGCTGAAGAACGCTGCTGCTATACTTGTACTGGGCCAGATGGCTAGCCCCACTTAGCAGTAGCGCGTATGCCCGACCAGCGCTACTGCTACGTCCCTTAGCAGTAGAGCATTTCTCTAAAACGCGCTACTACTTACTTACCTTATCCTAGAGCGGTTCATTGCACCGGTACCCTCTCACTCCCTCTCTCCCTCTCACTCGCTCTCGCCCGCGCCGAACCCGTCGTCCGCCGCTGCCGCGCTGCTCCTCGCTGAGGTACTCCCTCCTCCCCCTCCTCCTCCGGCCGCCCTCCTTCCACCGCCCCTCCCTCCTCCTTCTCCGGCTGCCCCATCCCT
>NC_041389.1:552746092-552772611 GCF_002162155.2 Triticum dicoccoides
GGCCTCCTCCTCCCTCCCTCTTTTTTTCTTCCTCCTCCCTCCATCTTTTTTTCTTCTGTTTTTACTATTGTATAATGTAGTTTTTACTGTTTTAGTAAGTGTTTAAAATAATTAGTAAGTAAATTAATAAACTAGTTGAACTATTTTGGTTTTAGTAAGAACTAGTTGAATTAATAGAACTAATGTATTTTTAGTAAGAAAATTAATATAACTAGTTGAACTAGTTTATTTTTAGAAAGAACTAGTTTATTTCTATTTGTAGTAAGTTTATTTTTAGTAAGAACTAGTTGAATTAATAGAACTATTTGAACATGTCACATTTGTTGTTATTTTTTTAGTTTAAGCAATTATTCCCGCATCGACGTCGATCGATGTTGACGATGCCTATCCCGCATCCTCGTCGTCGATACCCATCGTTCGCTAGGGTTTTAGTTGTATTAGTGATGTTATATGTATGATACTATTAAGGATGTATTAGTGACAACCTATATGGTTTTTGGTTTTGCAGAAATCAAGGAGCCCCTCCATCATCCCCGCCGTTGTCCCCGTCACCGACCCCCCTCCGACCTCGAGGTGAGACCAGCCAAATCTCCACGTCAATATTAGTCCTATAATATATAATGTAGATAACAACATGTATATCTTGTGTTGCTCAAATAGGATATGTGGTTGCCCCAGTGGCCGGTCATGTTTGCAGGTTACACCTCCGAGTGGTCTATGTTTTGCCGAAGTGTCGATTAATTTCCGTTCCGGCAAATTTTAGGTGCTCGATATGTCCTGTTTTAGCAAAGGTCATGCCGGAATTTTTTGTGAATTTTGGCATGACTTGTGCTAGAATATGTAGGAAATATCGAGTGGCCTGGATTTTCTAGAAAGATAATTAAACCATATTTCGGGCTGACTTTAAGACTGTCGAGGCCGAAGAATCCCGACTGTTGTCGTGGGGGTCGTTTCTCCTTCTTCTCCGGGTGCTAGACCTTTGTTATGCACTAGGGGAAGGAGGAGTAACGACCATCGCCGACGGTCGCAAATGTTAGAGAGGAATCAGTGAGGGAGAGTATCCACCATATATGAGAGTACGAAGAATCCCAACTGTTGTCATGGGGGTACCTTCTCCTTCGTTCCCATGTGCTAGACAATTTGGTGTTAATGCACTCGGGAACAAAAGGAGGAGCTACCATCACCGATGGTCGAATGTATACACCACGTGAGCTGAGAGTTTTCAAGAAAAGACTCGACAGACCCATAGTCAACCCATGATGAATAATAATGATCTAATTTAGTTTTTCTAGTACATATATTTAATTGTACAAGTTTAATCTTTGAATTATGAACATAGGAAATGTTGCCGGACGAAGAAGGTCTCGGGGAGTGCTCCTGGTGCGGCGACAACCGGGGTTTCTGTGACATGCCTCACCTGGACGACGATCGGCGCTTCAGCACTAAGCTCGAGGAGGCCTTCGATTGTGAAACGGTACGCTATGATGCTAAGTGTTTTTTTCGTAATTAAGCTCGACTTCTACTACTTCAACGTATAACTTTCGTCTTTTACAATTCGACTAGCTTATCCCATGCCATACAAGACGCTATGTCTCGGAGAGGATGGGTTTTGAAGATCATGAGAGGAATGAAACAAAGAAAATTAACCTAAGGACCCATCATGGTATAGATTTTGAGGTAAATCTATACAATTCTGAGAGTGTATCCAATTTTGGTTGCCCGGGTTGGGAAGCACTTTGCAAGATGTATGATTTTCAAGAGGGTATGTTTATCACCATGGATCTTGGTGATCCTGACATCGACCAAGACAATTTGGACATTTGGGTTCTTGTTGATACGCTTCCAATTCTACCGCTATGTGAGTTCCTCGAACATAGTTAAGTAATTTACATTGTTTATTTCAAAGTAGTTGACAACTTATTTCCATTGATAGCTTATTTTCATTCTTCAAAGAGTGTGCGGAAGATGGTAGACAAAACCAACTACATAGATGGCTCTGAGTTAACTTATTAAGAGAAAAGTCATCTGGTCGCATATTGTACTGACATTGAGAATTACAATGCCTTTTATCAAACTCCTCCAAATTATGGTGAATACGTGCCACTAGTGCACGTGTTGAACAATGATAACTTCCATGGAGATTTCCTGGTAAGATTTTTTACTATTACGACATCCATGCATCTTTGCATACTTCTAAAACTGAACTAAATTGCTAACTACGAAGTTATTACTATGTTTTTCAACAGAAAATCCTGATGGATTGTGTGCCTCATTTGATGTATCAGAATGGTCGCCTTGATATTCTGAACATACAGCCAGGTCATCCTACGAATCACATCTGTGCATACCGGATTTCTAAAAACGGTGAACACATGCTAATCAAAGAATGGAAGAAATGTATGGACATTCGTAAGGAGGTTCTTGGAAGAAACATTGTGCGAAAGGCAAGAATTGGAGACAGGATAATCTCCATTCTCCATAATGGAGAGTCAGGGGCTATCTTGTTTTATGCTATTTTACCTAAGATAATATAGTAGGTCCTAAGAGAATGTAGTAGGTCCTATGAGGTACAATATGTTTATGAGAGTTGATGATGATGAGTAGTTGTGATTATGTCTAGTGACCAACTTGTATGTGATGTCTAATTGATGAAAACGATGATCATGAGGAGGTGTTATATGACAATGATGGATTATGATGATAAGTTGTTAATGATATGATGATGACATTTATTATATCATTGGGTGAAAGAACCGTGGATTAGTTTCAAGTGGATGTCCATCCACTTGAAACTAGTCCATGGTTCTTTCTCCCACTGATGTAATAACTCATTATGATGTAAAATCATTCTCTAAATTACTGTGGTATGGAAACTTGTATAAAGGTGTATGAATACAACATGAAATAAAAAATAAATAGGGAATACTAATAGTAGCGCGTGCTAGGAGAAGCGCTACTACTAATTTCCAGTAGCGCTCGTTTTAGAAAGTGCTGCTACTAAGTCGATATAGCAGTAGCATGGTCCAGCCCACGCTACTGCTAACCTTTAGTTGTAGCGCCTTACTAGTAGCGCGGTACCCCGAGCTACTGGTAGGCTTTAAACACGCACTACTGCTAGGGTTTTCCCTAGTAGTGTTATCCCTCTACATCCACTACAAAAAAATACACTTCCGTGATGATACGTGTTTGTCATAGTAGGTCACGTTTTCTATCATGCATGTACATCTATGATGATTTTATGACAGAATCAAGATAGTCATACATGTGCTATCGTAGAAGTGTTCCATGACATTACAAAAATTATCATCACAGAAGTGTCCACTTCCATGACGATAAATCGCGCGTCATAGAAGTGCTTTCGTCAATGGTGACCGACACGTGGCATCCACCATAATGGAACGCCGTTAAGCTATCGGGTCTGATTTTGGATCCGATAACCCGTAAACATCCCCGACCAATGAGGATTTTCCAGGTGTAAAATCATCATTGGCTAGAGGAGACACGTGTCGGCTCGCCGTCCGGACAGATGTCATCCACTCATTGGACAGAAGGCACCTATGATACGTCGACACGTGGCACAGCCCAACACAGGCACATTCCTGTGAAAATGCCGGCCCGTTTGACTTGGTCAAAAGGTGGCGGGCCAGCCAACTGAAAGCCTGTTAACGGCCTGTTCGCATATAGCCCATTTATAGCCCGCTAACCCAGGGCCCGTTACGACCTATCCGAATTAGGCCCAGTAGCGTCATATGGGCCGTCCAATATGATTCCAGCCCGTTTTAACTTCTGTTCCATGTATGGCCTATGACGTCTTTCGGCCCATATGAGGCCTTTGTAACTCTTGGCCCATTAACGGCCCATGGTGAAACTGGCCCGTAATAAATAGTGTATCACTTTATACCCGTTAACGGCCCATTATTCCATTGGGCCGTTTCCAAGCCATGTTATCTTTCAGCCTTCTCAGGGCCCATTTATTCTTGGGCTCATTTCCAGCATTCGGTTACTTACGTCCTATTACTGTCATTTTCTGCTTGTGGGCCAAATTCAGCCCGTTGTTACAGTCGGCCCGTTTGTGGCCCATTAATACATTGGGCCGTTTTCATAGCGTCATCAAATACGGCCTATTAATGATGGCCCATTATGGTCGGCCCATGAACGGATGATTCCAACTCTAGCCCGTTTACGGCCATAATGTGGCCTGTTATTGGCCCATGTTTGGCCAATCGATCATACGGCCCATATAAGGCCCATTGATGATACTGCCCGTAGAAGGCCCATTATGTCTATGGCCTGTAGAAGCCCATTGTTTCTACGGCCCGTAGAAGGCCCATTGTTTCTATGGCCGGTAGGAGGCCCAGTGTCACTACAGTAAATATGTAGCCCATGGTTATTGTGGCCTAGTTTTAAAAAATAGGTTATTGCGGCCACTAGCAAACCACGGAAAAAGAACTGCACTAACTACAAGCAAAAAAATAAACAAGACGACAAGGAAATAAATAAGCAAGCAACTAACGCTAGGCTATCACGACTATTACACATATTACATCCACTGGGCATCAACGTTCGCCACCAGTGCAAATATAGGGAACAAAGCAGCATATCATATATACTGGTTGTCAAAGTTGGTGACTGAGGGATTCCTGGATAAGGGGGTATCCGGACAGCCGGACTATGTACATTGGCCGGAATGTTGGACTATGAAGATACAAGATTGAAGACTTTGTCCCGTGTCCGGATGGTACTCTCCTTGGCATGGAAGGCAAGCTTGGCAATTCGGATGTAGATCTCCTTCTCTGTAACCGACTTTGTGTAACCCTAGCCCCCTCCAGTGTCTATATAAACCGGAGGGTTTAGTTCGTAGGACACAACAACAATCATACCATAGGCTAGCTTCTAGGGTTTAGCCTCTCTGATCTCGTGGTAGATCAACTCTTGTAATACTCATATCATCAAGATCAATCAAGCGGGAAGTAGGGTATTACCTCCATCGAGAGGGCCCAAACCTGGGTAAACATCGTGTCCCCAGTCTCCTATTACCATTAGCCTTAGACGCACGGTTTCGGACCCCCTACCCGAGATCCGCCGGTTTTGACACCAACATTGGTGCTTTCATTGAGAGTTCCTTTGTGTCGTCATTGTAAGGCTTGATGGTTTCTCCAACCTTCAACAACACCGTTCAGGGTGAGGGTTTTCTCCCCGAACAGATCTTTGTGTTCGGCGACTTTGTACTGCGGGCCAACTTGCTTGGCCATCTAGAGCAGATCGACAGCTACGCCCGTGGATGTCAGGTCAGGTTTGGGAACCTAAACTATACTGCCGACATCCGCGGGGACTTGATCTTCGACGGATTCGAGCCCATGTCAGGAGCGCTGAACGATCGCCACGCGCATGACTTAGATCTACCGTCGGACAGTATTCAGGATATCGCACTTTCCACGACTCCGGACTTTAATCCGGAGCAGATCATGCCATCCAAGGACAGGGGGATGGACCCTGCCACTGAGGCCGCACACAGACTCCGCTTGTAAGAAAATATGTGTCTCCGGACCCCCGGACTTGTCTTCGGTCGTAGGTCCCGGACCGCATGCATCCATGCCCATCGAATCTGATTGGGCTCCAGTCATGGAATTCACCGCCACGGACGTCTTCCAGCACTCCCCCTTTGGCGATGTGCTAAATTCATTAAGGTCTCTCTCTTTGTCAGGAGACTCCTGGCCGAACTATGTTCGGCTCGAGTGGGAAGCAGGCGACAAAGAAATTTGTCACCCACCCACCACCCACTTCATAGCCACGGTCGATGATTTGACCGACGTGCTTAACTTTGACTCCGAAGACATCGACGGCATAGACGACGATGCGGGAGAAGAACAGGAACCACCGCCTACAGGGCGCTGGACTGCCACCTCTTCATATGATATATATATATGGTGGATACTCCCAAAGAAAACAATGGCGATGAGGCAATAGGAGATAACCCCTCAGGGAAGAAATCAAAGCATGGGCGTCATCGGCGCCGCGCCAAGCCCCACCACAGCAACACCGGCACTAGAGAAGAGAATAATACAGATGGCACCGAAGAGGAATACAATCCTGATCAGCTTACCTTCGAGCAGCCCGAACAAGAACACGGGCAGGTCATCCCAGATGAACAGGCGACGGACGGATACTTAGTGGACGATAACTATATGCCTCCCTCCAAAGACGAGGTGAGCGTTGGTGACGACGAATTCGGCGTACCGAAGGATCCCATAGAGCAGGAGCGCTTCAAGCGTGTCACGACCGGTTTTTCAATAAAATGTTTATTGAGAAAACCAATCTTTAAATCCCAGTATAGAAAAGTCATCCTTTCTGGTAGATAAAGCTTGATAAACAGAGAACCAGTAGCATCAAATATATTACAGGGTTGAGCTGAGGGTGCTCAACAATTTATTACAGTCTCGCCAATATAATACATATAGGCGGATATGACACAGGGGTGGGGTGGCCTGCTACTAGCTCGAGGGAAAAGTGGTGGTTGATAACTTGACTTCTACTGGCAGTACATCGAGCGTCGAGGTGAGGCTCGATGAATTTATTCGGGGTTGCGGAAGCGGATAATACAATGACCAAGACAGGATCGCACGGGACTGACTGGGACTCCTCTAGGCGTCGGACTCGCTATCATACTCTTCATCCAAGAGATCGCCTTCATCAGCATCTGGCCAAATCAACAAGCCAGGTGAGTACTTGAAAGTACTCGCAAGATAGTTCGGATAAAAGATATAATCAATGAATGCATGAATGCGTCATGAATGAGGTATGATACTCAAATAAACACGGTAATATGCAGAATTTGATGCAACAAAATTTAATAACTGAAAACCGATCGGGTGTCTGGAGCGACGCCTCGAAAGGTAAATAATTAAAATGCATGCCGCAGCCGGGCGTCTTAGCGACACCACATAGAGGGCTTTAAAAAGAAATGCCACAGTCAGACGTCTGGGCGACATCACATAAAGGGCTTTAAAAGAAATGCCACAGTCGGACGTCTGAGCGACATCACATAAAGGGCTTTTAAAAGAAATACCACCGTCGGACGTCTGAGCGACATCACAGACAGGACTTTAAAAAGAAATACCACCGTCGGCCGTCTGAGCGACATCACAGACAGGGCTTTAAAAGAAATACCACCGTCGGACATCTGAGCGACATCACAGACAGGGCTTTAAAAAGGAATACCACGGTCGGACGTTTGAGCGACATCACAGACATGGCTTTAAAAGAAATACCACCGTCGGACGTCTGAGCGACATCACAAACAGGGCTTTAACAAAAGTAAATAACAGGTTTGCCACCATCGGACGTCTGAGCAACATCACAGACAAGGCTTATAACAAAAGTAAATAATAGGTTTGCCACCGTCGGACGTCTAAGCGACATCGCAGACAGGGCTTATAACAAAAGTAAATAACAGGGCTGCCACCGTCGAACGTCTGAGCGACATCGCAGACAGGGCTTATAATGAATGTAAACAACAAATTAGTCCATCCACAGAATAATATTTTAACCGGATTTATCACACATAAATCCTACCGGAGTTTTTGCTACCGAGGCTGAATACCTGACAAGATAAGACAATTATAGTACTTGAACAAAGTACAAGATAATTGAAAGATTGAGACTCTGCAGAGTTTGGAAGAACTGAACACAGCCAACGGATTTCCGTAGTCACGATGGAGTAGTTCCGTTTATGGTATTTCAGTAGAAACACATTTAACTAGTACACACCCATTTCACCTCACGTTGCCAGGAATCACCCTGGCCAACGTCCAAGAAAAACTCTGAGACGGGGAGGCCACAACCTTGAATAGCATGGGATCAAATTTCTATACGCGCGCTCTAAGGGGTGCCCCCTCTCGGTCCCAACCGGAAACACCCATGCCCCCTGACCGGATCATGGGCTTTAATCCAGGGCCATGGAACCCTCATCCCGGCCTCTCCACTTGGTATGTACCAGGAAAACGATTTTCAACTTACTATGCCATATTCTATTCGGAAAACTTGTGACAGTATAGGATGGAATGAGTGGGAATGTGAATTGTGTCATGACGACACGGAAGTCAAATAATCTGGCATAAGACTGGCATGTCACAACACTGCCATCTTACCCATCTTCATACCAACACATGGCTTTGCAAATATGTATCCAACAACATAATGCTTTCCGAAACTTACTTTCCGATTGTGTGCATGAGATATATCATGCAAGGTGATGTTCATAAACATGCCATGACCATACTAGAATGCAAACATGCAACAACACTCATCATATCAAGAGTTCAAACACGCTTGCCTGGTTCGGAGTAGTCGGAGTCTAACCGTGCGAAGTTTGCGGCTCCGTCACCACCTCCGGTATCTACGGTATAAGAAAGAAATGCACGCAACGTAAATACCGTGAGTGTACAGAAAAGTGTTCCAAATATTTTTCAAATAAATATTATAAAAAACTAGACAAAAATCTAAAGAGAACAGAAAAAGAATCGCCCAAAAATTCCCTTTTGATAAAAAGTTATAAGTGTTTTAAACCAAGGACTCATCTGTAATGAAACAGAAAACTTCCAGGGTGTTCAGCGTAAAAGTACAGATAACGTTTCGTTTAAAAGAAACGGCTGTGAGGCTGACAGGCGGGCTCCACCTATCGGGTTTGAAAGTTCAAACAGAGAAACAGAGCGCGACGGCGCCCGAGAGGTGTTGTGGTCGCCGGCGGCGATCCACGGCGAGGCAAGGCGATCGGGGGTTACCTTCGAGATCAGTGCACCGTTCTGCGTCTGTGGGTGGTGGTGGTGGTCGCCGGCGAGCACTGTGTCAATGGCGGCCCTTGCTCCGGCGGACGGCGGTTCGCGCAGTCGTGGATCTCGCCGGAGGGAGCTGCGGGGATCAAATAGGAGTGGGGGTTAGTCTCCTAGTTGCTCGTGAGGGCTGCTGACGAAGTTAGAGCGCCGGAGACGGCCTCACCGGAGCGAATCGAGGTGGAGTCAAAGGCGGAGCGGGGTGGCCAGAGTCGGGGAATAAGGGCCCCTCGGGGCTCTCCCAGTGGCTGGGCGGGGTCTAGTGAGGTGGTGGAGTCGTGCGGGGGCGAGAGCATGCTCGGGGGTGCTATATATAGCCGGCCCGAGTCGGTTGCCGTGAACGGATATGTCCGGCGAGTTGATTACAGCGGCGCTGTGGCCGGACGGTCGGCTTAGGGGTTTGAGCATCGCCTAGGTGAAGTAGTGGTGCCATTTTAGGGTCCATCTCAGCACGGGAGGGAGGTTTACGGCCTGCCCTCGACGGAACGGCCGCACGGCCCGTCGCCGGCAGAGAGCGCGCTCTGCGCGTGTCTCACCACGGCGACGGTGCTGCATGCGTGCACTGGCAAGGAGGTGGCCACGCGGAGCTACTAGGACACTTGGGCGGCGCCGAACGGCGTTGCGCCGCTGTTCTGCTTCCTGTCGGCCGCTACGGCGCTACGGCCGCTGCAAGACACGCCGGCGCAGGCGGGCCAGGGCGCCACCGACGCCAGGAAGGCGCCAAGCGCGCGTGTGAGGCCCCGGACAAGCAAACCTGGCTGTGAGCTACGTGCCAAGCACACTGTGAGCTCGTGACTGAAGTCACTGACGAAGATCGACACTGAATTCTGAATTTAACTGAATATGACTAGAACAGTGCATGCAAGGTGTTCGACAGAATGATCCAGGCATGTAGGGATTTTTCCTTGAGCTGGTTTTTGGTGGAGGGACCTCTCATTGCACCTAGAGGCTGCCTGAATATTTGTGGAATTTTTGGAGATGTGTAGATACGAATTTCACCAAATTTGACAAATCTGGTCCAAACTTGCAGTGAGTGCAATTTGAAAAATTTGAACAGGAGAAGAGTGGATCAAGATGGTTCTGGGTTGTGGGTACAAAGGACTATCCAGGGGTGTTGAGATGAGGTCAGAAATCAAAAGCATTAAAGCACTTGCTTTGCAATCCACCTAGGCTCAAAAGTATAGGCAGAATTATTTTGGGAGGAGAAATAATTGGAATAAAATCCAAAAATGGATTTTATTAGTTTTGACAGAATGTGTTGGTTGAACTAAAGTGGGAGGAAAGGTTTTTGGGAAAAATTTCACCATAGGAAGCATGGTGAAATTTTTGAAGGGATCAAAACCTCAAAGAGCCCAAAACTAAAAGGGTTTTCATTTTAAAAGAAACCAAATCCAAGAAAAGGATTTTTGAGAGGGCAAACTTAGAAGATGGTTTTTAGGAAGGGTTTAAATGACCTTCTTTCAAACCAAGCAAGGTTCTTTCTGAAAACAAAAAGTCACAAAAATCTTGGAGTGTCACAAAGTGACGGCTTATAGCCACTACAAGAAGCGTGAAAAATAAGCAGCAGCAGCTCCAGGCTGATCAAGATCTGCTCGCAGACAAATGGACTGAGGTCCTGGCGGCCGAGGAATATTGAATCGAGCCCCCCATCAGGGGATACCCAAAGCACAAATCGCTAGAAGAAGAGGCCGAAGAGCCTGAACTACCAGCAGTACAAGACGAAGCTAACCGGCCACCTCGTGGCCGGGACAAAACAACGTACCAACCCGCACCCCCACGCCAGTTCACTATGGCCCGGGGCAATACGTAGGACTTGCGAGACACATTGGAAAACAATGCAGGACAACCAAGATCGATGTACGGATCACGAGGGCACGCCACAACACATGATGATGATCGTCATGCCGGATACACTAATAATAAATCCGGCTGGGCCGAACATAACCGACCAGACCTAGCCGGACTGCGTCATGACATAGCCCGGCACAGAGGCACCGCACACCCCCTCTGCTTCACTGATGAAGTAATGGAACATGAATTCCCAGAAGGGTTTAAACCTGTCAACATCGAGTCATACGATGGCACAATAGACCCCGCGGTGTGGATCGAAGATTTCCTTCTCCACATTCACATGGCTCGCGGTGATGACCTACATGCCATCAAGTACCTCCCCCTCAAGCTTAAAGGGCCAGCCAGACATTGGCTGAACAGCCTGCCAGCAAACTCCATTGGCAGTTGGGAAAACCTTGAGGACGCATTCCTCGATAATTTCCAAGGCACCTACGTACGACCACCGGATGCTGATGACTTAAGTCACATTACCCAACAGCTCGGAGAGTCAGCCAGGAAATTCTGGACTCGGTTCCTAACCAAAAAGAACCAAATTGTCGACTGTCCGGACGCCGAGGCCCTTGCGGCCATTAAGCATAATATTCGCGACGAGTGGCTTGCCCGACACCTCGGCGAAGAAAAACCGAAGTCCATGGCGGCCCTCATGACACTAATGACCCGCTTTTGCGCGGGCGAAGACAGTTCGCTGGCTCGCAGTAACACTGTGCCAGGAAACTCCGGCACTTCAGATGTTCGCGACAGTAATGGAAAGCCACGGCGCAATAGACATAAGCGTCAAAACAATGGCGACAATGCCGAAGATACGGTAGTCAGTGCCGGATTCATCAACTGCAAATCCGGTCAGTGGAAGAAGCCGTTTAAAAGAAACAATCCGGGACCATCCAGTCTGGACTGCATACTCGACCGCTCGTGCCAGATGCACGGCACACCCGATAAACCAGCCAATCACACTAACACAGATTGCTGTGTGTTCAAATAGGCCGGCAAGATAAATGCCGAGAACAAGGACAAGGGGCTGCATAGCAATGATGAGGAGGAGCCCCGGTGTCCGAACACTGGGGGACAGAAGAAATCCCCCCCAGGTAAAAATAGTAAACATGATCTACGCTACCCACATCCCCAAACGGGAGCGAAAGCGAGCACTTAGGGACGTTTATGCGATGGAGCCAGTCGCCCCAAAGTTCAACCCATGGTCATCCTACCCGATCACTTTTGATCGTAGGGACCATCCTACCAGCATCCGTCATGGCGGCTCAGCCGCAATGGTCCTTGACCCAATCATTGACGGATTCCATCTCACGCGAGTCCTCATTGACGGCGGCAGTAGCCTGAACCTGCTTTATCAAGACACAGTGCGCAAAATGGGCATCGATCCCTCACGGATCAAGCCAACCAAAACCACCTTTAAAGGTGTAATTCCAGGGGTAGAGGCCTACTGTACAGGCTCAATAACACTGGAAGTGGTCTTCGGATCTCCGGATAATTTCCGAAGCGAGGAGTTAATCTTCGACATCGTCCCTTTCCATAGTGGCTACCATGCACTACTGGGCCGAACTGCGTTCGCTCGATTCAATGCGGTACCACACTATGCATACCTCAAGCTCATAATGCCAGGACCCCACGGGGTTATAACAGTCAACGGAAACACAAACCACTCCCTCCGTACGGAAGAGCATACTACAGCCCTTGCGGCCAAAGTACAAAGCCACATCCTTCGACAGACAGCTCATTCGGCAACAACAACCCCGAACACCGTCAAGCGAGTCCGGAGCACCCCGTAGCAGGGTGGTCAGGCGCGCCAAGAGCTCGATTAGCAATTCGGCCTACGCAATAGCCCCATTGAGGAGGCATTTGTGCCACGCCTACACAACTACGCACTCAAAATACCATGGGCATATGCGGAGGCAAGTCGACGGCGCAGTTCTTAGTGCGGTTCAGCCCCCACGAGGCCCGCACATCCTTTAACTTTCTTTCTTTTCAGGACCCTAGTGTCGGGAAGCCCCTTCAGAGAGCCGGACTATCGGACTCATCACTGAGAGGAACACCAAGGAGGCAAGAGGCTTTGCACACAAGGGAATACCCAGGTGGTCTCTTTCAATGATCGTTATACCTGTTTTTACATACCCGCATGCAGCCTGCCCTTCGATAGGACATGTCAAATAGTTCTATTTTTCTTTGCTTAATGCATTAATTGTACACATATGCTTTGCTGTATTATCTAAATAAATGGGAAATAGTATACAACGTCAGCTTCTTATTACTATCTTCATATTTTCCTTTGAATATTTATTTAATGTCGGATCCGTACACTTTGTTACGATCCGTTCGCCAGGGGCTTTCTATTGAGCCCCATAATATGGCAATAAAAGTCCGAACACTTTCGATAGTGCGGCACCCCGAACTTATAGCATTATATGCATCAGCTCCGAATCATGTCTTGGGTCAATAGTTGGGTTAGCCTAGATCCCTTGTTTTGGTACCTTATGTTCCGTTATATCGGCTAAGGTAGCGCAGGGAGAACTACTGCGATTGTGTCCTGGTTCTTCCGGACGAGCACCTCAGTAGAGAAAGCCGAAAACTGACTGTCATGATGCGGCGAGAGCTGGTCGCTGTTCGAGAGGTACTAAATCCTAAAAAAAATTCCGCTTTAGGTGAGGAATCGGCCTTGTTCGATTTAGGCGTGTATAGGGCCCCAGTTCGGCCTTCTGAATACCAGGGGCTTCGCCGAAATTTAAAATTATGGACTTCTATGGCCAAGTGAGAGTTATAAAGCCATTAGTCCGATTGCCTCGTTCGCTGCACCGAACACCTCCTTGAAGGACCAAGAACTTGGATAAAGAGTGTTTGGGTTTTCCACGAACACCCCAGTACTAGCTGCACGGGGGCGGAAGCCGACAACTGGCCTACTCTCAGAATTTTTATAAACGGCTGCACGGAAGGTAATATTTTAAATCAACAAAACGTTATATAGCATACACAAGCTCGTTCTTATATTACAAAGATCACACGAGTTCATTTACTCAAAGATTATATTCTTGGGGCATTCATCGGCCACAAGGCGAGCGCCTTTCATGACATCATCATAATATTTCTCGGGGCAGTAGTGCTCCTTACCCTCTGGAGGTCCTTCCTTCACCAGCTTCTCAGCGTCCAATCTGGCCCAATCCACCTTCGCACGGGCAAAGGCCCGGCGGGTGCCCTCAATACAGACGGACTGCTTGATAACCTCAAGCCGTGGGCACGCACTTACCATCCGCTTTATAAGGCCGAAGTAGCTATCGGGCAGGGGGCTCACCAAGCCACATTCGGACTATGAGGTCCTTCATTGCCAATTCAGCCGCCCGGTGGAGTTCGACCAACCGCTACAGTTGGTCGCTCAGAGACATTGGGTATTCGGCTCCAGTATACTGGGACCAGAACAGCTTCTCCGTCGAGCTCCCCTCTTCGGCACAGTAGAACTCCGCGGCATCTGAGATGCTGCATGGCAGTTCTGCGTATGCCCCTGGAGAGCTCCGAATATGGGTGAGTAAAAGAAATGTCTCCGCCACATGCTTGCTTTGCATAATAAATGCCTTACCCATCGCTATCTTCTTGGGCCCTTGAATTTCCTGTAGGGCCTTTTGGGCTTCAGCCTTGGCCTCTTTTGCACTCTCGAGGGCTTTGGCAAGCTCAGACGCTTGCGTCTTGAAGTCATGCTCCAAGGACTCGAACTTCTTGCCGAACTCTTGGAGCTCTTGCTGTACCTCCCCCACCCGAGCATCTTGTTTCTCACGCTTGGTGCACTCTGTGGCCTCCTTGGCTTCGGCTTCGCACAACGCTTTCTTCAGGGTTTCCACTTCGGTCGCCGCCCCCATTAAAAATCATGATGCTTTTTGTTAGCATCACCAATTTTTCTTCCGTACACATGAACGGAGTATCACTTACCTTTATTCTCCTCGAGCTGCCTCTTGACAAGGTTGAGCTCCTCTGCGGCTTGCCCCAGGTCCTTCCTGAGCCCGGCAACCTCAGCTGTGCGAGCAGCGACGGTCAGCAGCAGCGCCTGCTCATTACCATAAACAACAACTATCAGACTCCTGCGGATTAATAATTGACCCTCCGTTTGGTTTTTCTTTCCAAACACCAAACAAAGTATCAGGGGCTACTGTCTATTGGGTGATATTATCTCAAGCTTTTTACTTACCTCAAAGCCTGTTAGAAGGCTGGTGCAGGCTTCGGTCAATCCGCTTTTGGCGGACCGGACCTTCTCAATCACCGTACCCATGAGAGTACAGTTCCCTTCATTAATGTAAGCACTGCGAAGCACTTCCAGCAAATTAACCGATGCCTCCGGTTGGACGGAGGTCGTCGGCACGGCCGGATCGCCCTCCTTAGCGAGGGACTGCTCGCTTGAATCTGGAACCTATGAAGACTCCGGTGCAGTAACCGGCACGGGAGCCAGACTTGCTGCAGCTCCCGTCCGCATAATTCATGGGGATCTTACCCCCCATGAGCCCGCTGTCTTGGATTTTGCTGTGGGGCGTCTCCGGAAGTGTCCCCCCCGCTCTGATATCCTTTGGGACAACACCTCGGTGTCATCCGCAAGTCGCGGGGAGGTTTCCATCGGGAGAGAATCCATCTCCGGCGCACTCAAGGATCCATCCGAAGAAGATGCCTCGAGATTGGAACTGGCCAGACTGCATACACATGTTTGGTGTTATTACGAACAAGAAAGTTAGAATCGCACGAAAATATTACAGAGTGCGGATACTCACGACTTCGCCCAGGGCTTGCGCCTGGGCAGCCACTACTCTTCGCTATAAGCGGCAGTGGTGGAGTGATCCGGAAGGGACGCCTTCCCCTTCTTCGGCGTCCTGGCCTCCTCCTACGAGGCGACCTTCCCTTTCTGTTCCTCCCCAGTGCGGGGAGGGGGAATTTCTTCATTATTCCCCCCATCTCCGTGGGAGGAATCCGCCTCGTCATCCTCGGATGACGAGCCAATCACGGCCCTGCGTTGGAGACCTTTTTTGGTCCCCGCGGCCGCCTTCTTTGACCCTTCGGCCTCCCCGAATGGGGCGGCCGTCTTCTTCTTCTTTTCTCCCCCCTTTGTGGGAGGAGTACGCCTCGTCGTCTTTGGGCGAGGTGTCCGGCGCAACCTCGCGCCTGAGACCTTTCCTGGTCCCCGTTGCCTTCTTATCAGCCTTCTTCTCCGGCACCTTGTAAGGCGCCGGAGCCAGCATCTCTGTTAGGAGTGCGGTCGTTCGGTCTTCGGCCAGCGGAGCCGGACAGTCGATCTGCTCCGCCGTCTTCATGTAATCCCATTTTGTCAGCATGGTGACTTAAAATCCTCCCGCAAATATGCTGGGACAGGTATATCTTTTGATGGTTAGAGGACTTACTGAATTAGCGAGGCGATTTGCACTAAGCCCGCGGTCCTCGGGAATTGGAGGAGGAGCTTCACCGGTCTTGAACAACACCTTCCAAACGTCCTTATGCATCGTGCCGAAAAGCTCGTGCAGCGTCTGGTGTTCGGCTGGATCAAACTCCCACATATTGAAAGCCCGTCTTTGACACGGGAGAATCCGGCGGATGAGCATGACCTGGACCACGTTGACAAGCTTGATGTTCTTGTCCCTCATACTTTTGATGTAGGTCTCGAGTCTGGTCAGCTCCACAGGTTCGCCCCAGGCCAGGCCCTTCTTCTCCCAAGAGGTGAGCTGCATGGGGATTCCGGATCAGAATTTGGGGGCCGCCACCCAATTGGTGTTACGCGGCTCGGTGATGTAGAACCACCCTGATTGCCACCCTTTCACGGTCTCCACAAAGGAGCCGTCAAAACATGTAACATTAGGCATCTTGCCCACCATGGCACCTCCGCACTCCGCCTGCTGGCCGCTAACGATCTTCGGCTTCACGCAGAAGATTTTCAGTCACAGGCCGAAGTGGGGCCTGATGCGGAGGAAGGCCTCGCACACGACGATGAACGCCGAGATGTTGAGGAAGAAATTTGGGGCTAGATCGTGGAAATCTAGCCCATAGTAATACATGAGCCCGCGGACGAATGGGTGGAGTGGAAATCCTAGTCCGCGGATGAAATGAGGGAGGAATACTACTCTCTCCTGAGACTTTGGGGTAGGGGTGATCTGTCCCTCTACCGGAAGCCTGTGCGTGATGTTTTCGGCCAGGTATCCGGCCGCCCAAAGCTTGGTGATATACTCCTCCGTGACGGAGGAGGCCATCCACTTGCCTCCCGCTCCGGACATGCTGCGGATGGTCCTACGGAGAAGGTGAGAACTTGGGCGCTAGGGCTCGAGAGTGCAAGGACGGATGAGCAAAGGAGGAAGAAGGCGTGGGTGAAAACGGGGGCTCCTTATCCCTTTATAAAGACGGTGAAAGAATGTGCACCTCCCCACTTGCCTCTCGAAATCTCTTATTTTCCAAGCGCCTCGGTTAATGGCGCTGCTTGGGTTAGCCATACCCGTATTGATGAAAGATCTCGCGATAAGGGGACACGATCTCTGCTTTGACGAGACGTGCCAAAGAAACCGCCTCGCAATATGTGCGGTAGCTGGTTGTAAAAACGGTTCGAATAAGAGCCAGGCCGTGGCGTGATTTCACACTATGAAGAGCTGTCAGCAGATTAGGTTCATGGATTAAATGTTCTCTCTACGGTGGTATGTGAAATTTGTTTTGCAGAACCGGACACGGTCCTTGTGTTCGGAATGTATCTTGGAGTATTCGGACATGGAACCCTACTTGCAATGCCGAAGAGAATCTACGCGTCGGACTCATCGTCATTGTAGCCTGGTTCAGGGGCTAATGAGGGATTCCTGGATAAGGGGGTATTCGGACAGCCGGACTATGTACTTTGGCTGGACTGTTGGACTATGAAGATACAAGATTTAAGACTTCATCCCGTGTCCGTATGGGACTCTCCTTGGCATGGAAGGCAAGCTTGGCGATTCGGATGTAGATCTCCTTCTCTGTAACCGACTCTGTGTAACCCTAGCCCCCTCCGGTGTCTATATAAACCGGAGGGTTTAGTCCATAGGACACAACAACAATCATACCATAGGCTAGCTTCTAGGGTTTAGCCTCTCTGATCTCGTGGTATATCAACTCTTGTAATACTCATATCATCAAGATCAATCAAGCAGGAAGTAGGGTATTACCTCCATCGAGAGGGCCCGAACCTGGGTAAACATCGTTTCCCAGGCTCATGTTACCATTAGCCTTAGACATACAGTTCGGGACCCCCTACCCGAGATCTGCCGGTTTTGACACCGACAGCGACCAGCGCAAATAAACGCCACAGCAAAACAAATCCAGAACTGAAACCACTTTAGAAGATCTCAAGAAACAATATCCTGGGTACCCATAATGCTGGCAAGATGCTTAGCAAGCTTATTAACTTTCTCTTGTTTGGTGGTTAAATCCTTCAATGCTTGCTGTTGCACCAGGAAGTATGCATCTGAATTCTGCAGGGACTTCCTCAGTCCTTCAACTTCATATCGCAGCACATCTGACCGATGTATTTCAACTTGAAGTTGAGACTCAAGAAGATGAACTGATTCAGGCAACGAGTTCGGAGAGCTTGTGCCAGCAGTAGTGGCCAGTAACTCAAACACTACATCAAGATAGGACTTTTGGGTTCTCTCACTGTCGTCAAGATAGTTTTTATCAGCTTTCTTGGAGACCAACAGGGATGTCTCACTATCTTGAACTTTATCTGCATTACTTCCTTTACCATTGCATAACACAGTACTGTTCTCCAATATTTTGTCCGCATTCTAAAAGAGAAACAAGCAGACACATCATAGGTTTACCATGTTGTATATGAAACTCATTTTGGTAAATGAGTTCAGTAGTAAAGTGGATAGGATAACAACATGAAACAAACATATATCTATGTACCATTGTCACTTTATGGTCTATATCATTCTAGTTTTTGTTGCCAAATCAAGATAGAGACACAATTCAAATAATATTTGTTTAAGACAAAGCAGAATAGACAGAATATAAGTGTGGGAAACTATAGAGCAATAACAACACTTGTAATGTGCATGACATGAGAACATAATTGTTCATTCAATTGAAACTGAAATCAACATAGAGCAGGTTACAACAGCAAACCAGTTAAAGAAATAGGTTTGAAACATGCCTGTTGCGCCATTGGAGTTTCAATTCCATCCTTCAAATTTGAAAATAGTTGGTATGAGTAAATACAGTAATTCAAGAGCAAAGGAGTATGAACCATACCTACAAAAGCTGACCTGAGAACAAATCTTCTTCTCCTTTAAGTGTTGAGTTGGGATTCGGAGTGGTGGTCCTCGTGCTTTGGGCACTGCAGTTCCCTTACTCACTGCTCATGTTTGGGTGCTCTGTGGTGGAGACTGTGCTGTGTCAACTGGAACTGGGTTACTATCTGCCGGGGTTGGGGTTAGAAGGGGTGTAGCTGGTTCTCTGCCCAACTGGGTAGGGGTACAATCTGCGAGAGTTTGGGTTATGTGTGGTGGATCTGGTCCTTGGGCAAGTACAACCGTGGTTCTATCTCCATCAACTGGTAGCACTATCTTTTCTAAAGACCGTGTTGTTAGTCCCTTAGATACTGCCATCACCCTCTTCAATTCAAATGGCTGATAAACAAGAAAAGTAATTGAAAGTATAGACATTGTATGATAGACAGGTGCAATGGATAGTGGGGAATAAAAGAAGGCATGAAATAATTAACATTTATGTTGTCTAACCAAATTGTATAGCATGACACAATTTCACATATATGATGGCTAACTAAATAGGATAGCATGACACAATTTCACATTATAATGGCTAACTAAAAAAGATGGAAAGACATAGTTCAAAATATGATGACTATGTAAAGAGGATGACATGATATAACTTTATAATGTGTTTATTAAATAGGTTGGCATGGCATAATTCACATACATTCATGGATAGAATGCCATAATTCAAAATATGATGACTGTAAACACTAAACAGGATGAGATGATATAACTATATGATGTCTTTATTAAATGGGTTGCCATGCCATAATTGAAATAGATGATGTGTATGTACTATGTAAACATGATGGCATGATATAATTCAAATATATGATTTATATAGTAAGCAAGTAAGCAGATGGCAATCCATATATGATGTAAAAACTAAGCAATGCAAGACAACATGCATGACATGGGTAATATAACCCTACCAAGTTTGAGCATAGACTTTAGGGGGGAAATAGGATTGGTCATCAGTCTATGAATCCTCCTTTGAGGAGGTCTCTGTAACCAGCAAGATGTCTGCTTCAGCAGGTAGCATTGTCTGCTCTGAATACCTTGTTTTCACTCCAGATATATACTTCCATCACCGCTTCAAATGGCTGATGCACAGTAAGAATAGTTGAATATACAAATTTTGTCGACAAATGGAACACGTAATACAAAAAAATGATAGCATGATATAATTCACATACATGATGATTGGCTAAACAGCATGGCATTGCATAATTCACATATGTAATGCCTTTGCAACAAGATAGCATTGCATAATTCACATATATAATGTCTTGCAACAAGATGGAAATGCATAATTCACATATATGGTAATTAGACACTGAACAGGTGGCATTCACACAAAGCATGTCTAAACTAATCAAATGGCAAAGCAATGCGAGACACCATATGCACGATATGAGCAACATAACACTACTAGGGAAAATCCTATACACAGAATCTTACCAGCAGCGCTCCCTAAAATACCACGGTACTGCTATTAAGTAGCAGTGCGTGTTAGAGAAACGCGCTGCTGACAAGAAAATAGCAGTAGCGCGTCCACCGCGCACCATGCTGCTGCTATAATTGCCATGACCTCGCCCCCCCACTAGTTATAGTAGTAGCGCACTTTACTGAACATCACTACTGCTATAGAAGTTAGCAGCAGCGCACTTATGGGAAAACCGCTACTGCTAAGATCAACCCACAAGTTTAGTCCCACCTCGCTCCGTGAACAGGGTGTTTACCACCTTAAATATGTTATTTCTAAAACTACCACAATCAGTTGGTCTTCACTGAACTCTATGTGTAAAATTTGTAGCTGCAATATGAGTCCTCTCCGGTTCCTACCGGATAGGACTCATATTGACAATTCAGATTGTACACAAAAAGATCATTGATGGCCAATGTATTTTTGCATTGACGCGTATTTTTGTATAGTTACACTTAGCAGTAGCGGTTTACGTGCAACGCGCTACTGCTATTCTGATTATCTGCAGCGCGTTTCGGCAAACGCGCTGCAACTATCCCTACCTTATCCCCACGCAAACGACCGGCACCCTCACTCACACTCTCACTCTTGCCCACCCGTGCCGATAACCGTCGTCGTGCATCGCCGCCGCCGCCGCCTTCGTCCGTCCGCCGCCGAGGTACTCCCCTCCTTCCATCCCTCCTCCCTCCTCCTTGCACATCCTCCCTCCACCCTGCGGCCGCCCCTCCCTCCTCCGCCGCCGCCCTCCTCCCTCCGCCTGCGGCCGCCCTCTCCCTCCTGCACCGGCAGCCCTCCTCCCACCGCCCTCGACCTCGCCGCCCCTAGCTACCTCTCCGTCGCCCCCACCCCCTGCCACTAGTTAGTACTAGATTTAGTAGCTGTAGATGTTAATTTAGGGTTCATAGCTAGTACTAGATGTTAATTTAGTTAGTACTAGATTTTTAGTAGTAGTAGATGTTAATTTAGGGTTCATAACTAGTTTAGTAAGTAAATTAATAAACTAGTTGAAGTTGTTAAATTAATAGAACTAATGTATTTTTAGTAAAATAATTAATATAACTAGTTGAACTACTTTATTTTTAGAAAGAACTAGTTTTTTTCTATTTATAGTAAGTTTATATTTAGTAAGAACTAGTTGAATTAATAAAACTAGTTGAACATGTCATATTTGTTGTTATTTTTAGTTTAAGCAATTACTCGGGATGTATTAGTGATAACTTATACGGTTTCAGGTGACCATCATCGTCCCCGTCACCGACCCCCTCCGACATCCCCGCCGTCGTCCCCGTCACCGACCCCCTCCGACATCCCCGCCATCGTCCCATTCACCGACCCCCTCCGACATCGAGGTGAGACCAGCCAAATATCCTTGTATATCTTGTGTTGTTGCTCAAATAGGATATGTGGTTGCCCAAGTGGCCCTTCATGTTCAGTTTACATCTCCGAGTGGCTATGTTTTGCCGGAGTGTTGATTAATTTTCGTTCCGGTAAATTTCAGGCGCTCGATATGTCCTTTTTTAGCAAAGGTCATGCCGGATCTTTTCGTGAATTCTGGCATGACTTGTGCTAGAATATGTACAAGTTTAATCTTTGAATTATGAACGTAGGAAATGTCGTACTCGGACGACGACAGTCTCCCAGGGGAGTGTAGCTCGTGCCACGATGATCGAGGTATGTGCGACAGGTTCGTTCGGCTAGACGAAGATTGGCGCTTCAGCATTAAGCTCGAGGAGACCTTCGATTGTGAAATGGTACGCAACAACAACAAGTGTTTTTTTCGTAATTAAGCATGACTTCAACTATTTCAACGTCTAATTTTCATATTTTACAATTCGACTAGCTTATCCCATGCCATGCAAGACGCTATGTCTTGGAGAGGATGGGTTTTGAAGACCATGAAAATTTCGAAACAAAGAAAATACATCTAAGGACCCATCATGATATGGATTTTGAAGTAAATCTGTGCAATGCTCAGAGCATAACCCATTTTGGTTGCCAAAATTGGGTAGCACTTTGCAAAATGTATGGTTTTTATGAGGGTATGATTGTCACCATGGATCTTGGTGATCCTGACATCGAGCAAGACAATATGGACATTTGGGTCCTTGTTGATACGCTTCCGATTGTACCGCTATGTGAGTTTCTCAAACATAGTTATTAACTAATTTATAGTGTTTATTTCAAAATAGTTGATAGCTTATTTCCATTGACAGCTTATTTTGATTCTTCAAAGACTGTGCGGAAGATGGTAGATAAAACCCACTACACCGATGGCACCGAGTTAACGTATAAGGAGAAAAATCATCTGATCGCATTTTGTACTCTTCTTGAGAATTACAATAACTATTATTGAACTCCTCCAAATTATGGTGAATACGTGCCACTAGTGCATGTGTTGAATCATGGTAACTTCTCTGGAGATACCCTGGTAAGATTTTTTACTATTACGACATCCGTGCATCTTTTGCATACTTCTAAAACTAGTACATCATTGCTAACTACGAAGTTATTATTATGTTTTTCAACAGAAACTCCCGATGGATTGTGTGCCTCATCTAATGTCTCTGCATGTTCGCCTCTCAGTTCTGAACATCCTACCAGGTAAATCTACGGAGCTCACCTGTGCATATCGGATTTCTAAAACCCGTCAACACATGTTCATCAAAGAATGGAAGAAATGTATGGACATTCGCAAGGAGGTTCTTGGAAGTAACATTCAGCAAAAGGCAAGAATTGGAGACAGGCTAATCTCCATTCTCCATAATGGAGAGTCAGGGGCTATCTTGTTTTTTGCTATTTTACCTTAGAAAATGTAGTAGGTCTTAATCGAATGTAATAGGTCCTATGAGGTACAATATGTTTATTATGTGGTAATGTGTTAGAGTTGATAATGATGATCTTGAGGAGGTGTTATGTGATGTCAATGATGAAAACGATGATCTTGAGGAGGTGTTATATGACAATGATGTATTATGATGATAAGTTGTTAATGATATGATGATGATGATGATATTATTATATCATTGGGTGAAAGAACCGCGGATTAGTTTCAAGTGGATGGACATCCACTTGAAACTAATCCGCGGTTCTTTCCCCCCGTGATGTAATAACTCATTATGATGAGTTAAACAATCTCTAAATTCCTGTTGTATGAAAACTTGTGTAAAGGTGTATGAATACAACATGATATAAAAAAGAAACAAAATACTAAATAAGAGTAGTGGCGCGGGAAAGGAGAAGCGCTACTACTAATTACTAGTAGCGCGGTTCTGGAGAAGCGCTACTACTAAGTCAATTTATCAGTAGCATGGGTCCAGGCGCGCTATTGCTAAGCATTAGCTGTAGCGCCTTATCAGTAGCGCTTCTGCCCGCGCTACTGATAGGCCTAAAATCCGTGCTGCTGCTAGGCTTTTCCCTACTAGTGTAACCCTGCGAAGTTAGAGCATACACCTCGAGGGGGATAGGACTAGTCATCTGTCTCTCAATCCTCCTCCGAGGAGCTATCCGTAACCAGTGAGATATGCGCTTCGTCAGATAGCATAGTCTGCTCTGAAGACCTTGTTTTCACTCCAGAATTTGCCATCACTGTGTCAAATGTCTGATGCACAGGAAGAGCAATTGAATGTACTAACATTGTTGACAAATGTAATATGTAACAAAAAAAGGACTGCCTGATATAATTTACATATAAGATGACTAGCTAAGTAGGATGGCATTGCAAAATTCACATATATGATGCCTGGCTAAACAAGATGGCGTTGCATAATTCACATAAACGATGAATAAACTAAACAGATGGCATTCGCTCAAAGGATGTCTAAACTAAGCAGATGACATATTTGATGTATAAAATAAGAAATGCAAGGCACCATATACATGATATAACCAACATCAGCATGCCAAGTTAGAGCGAAGACCTCAGGGGGTAAATAGGAGTTGTCTTCTCCTTCTGAATCCACCTCAAAACTGATATCTTCCTCTAGATTATAATCCGAAATGGGTGGAGGCGGGGCTGCCTTTGCCCCTACCTTGAGCGACGTCTGCATGAAATTTTATTGCCATGCAAGGCTCGCCTCTTTTGCTCTACATGTTCAGTTCATTTGTTTACGATAACTGTCATGCATAGGAATAAAACATAGTGAGATTATGTAAGGAGTGAATGCAGAAATCGAGAGTGATGGTAGCAACCTGTGGATAGACCCAAAACTAATAATACCAGGAAGATAATGGCTTTAGTTAAAAAATACAGATAATGGCTTCTTTACTGTTTGTTTCCCACCATACATGAAACTCATAGTAGACACCGAAGATTAACTAGATAGTAGATAGATACTATTGATTGCGGCCCCGATATGAACCCACAACCATTTAAAAACTCAAGTTTGACCATTAGTTTGGAGCTGACTCAGAGTCTAATCGGTGAACAGGACAATAAAGTAGCATGTAATATTAAGAGATGCATAATGTAAGCAAAGATGAAAGAGTGCGACCTTGCTTGCAGACCCGTGTAGTCCTCGAGGTCATCTGCTTGGTTGATGATGGTAATGCAGTTTTCATGGCTGCCGGCGGCGGGGAAGAAGATCTGGGGCGGCGAAAGACAGTTTGGAGGCTAGATCCCTGCTGTGTTGGACCCTTCTGTCATTCGAGTAGCTGAGCTGGGGTGGACGACGGTGCAGCGGGAGCGGGACAAACCACGCAAGGTTTTCTTTGACAACTATCTGCAAGAGAAGTAATTCTGTAAGGGCTCGTTTGAATTGGAGGATTCCAATAATGCAGGTATAGGAAATAGAAAGGAATAGGATAGGAATGCATGTGCAAAACAAAGAATTTAAAAACACAGGATTTCTGCCAATCTGGGTGTTTGATTCACAAGAATTGGAAGATCACAGGATGCAAAGAAGCACGGTGAGATTAAGTCGAACCACAAGAAAATGTACGGTTATAATGCTATTTTGATACTATCTCTTAGTCTTGTGCTTCATGAATAGGAATTTGAAAAGGAGGACAAGTGAAAATTAAAATTCCTATGTTATTTCTTTCAAGGAGACACTAAATGAACAAATCCTGCAGTTTTCCTTTGCTCCATTCCTTTGAACCAAATTCATGAATAGTAGTACCATAGGAAACTTTCCAATTCCTATGTTTTTCATTCACTTTTCCTTTCAAGCACTGGCGATTCTAGTAGGCAGGCTTGAGCAAGGAAAAGCCTACACTAAAAAAAAATTTGTGCTACATCTATTACTTTGGACCCAGGCCACTGCCCTACTAGCTCAACTCCCAGGGCCATCGACAAATGCACAACTCAAATGCGCAGAGATAAATAATTATGGCGTTCAAGAGAGTCCATCACAGATAGCTAAGTTGCCTGGTACCTCACTTCTTGTCATATAGTATGATAAAATAATCGTATTTCCCATTACTACGTGTGCTCAGTGGACAATATATAGAACATGTAGAGTAAAAAAGAGATGCAACAAGTGTACAACCTCTTTGGTGAAGCCATGTCGATCTTAGCATGATTGGGTTGGCCGGTGAGGATGCTCCGGCTGACTTGGCTGTCAGAGGAGGGGGAGAAGATCTTAGGCATCAGGAGATGGAGCCTGAGGTACTTCTCCACGGTGATGGAGGGTTTCATCTTTGGAGCAGCTCCAGTGAGTTGTACGACGCTGAGGCTGAAGCTGGACAAGAGAGACAATGTTAACCTGAGTGGAATTCTAATAGCATCTCCAATAGATGACGTAAAATACATAACCACAAAGTGCTAGATGTAAAATACATCAGCCGCTCATCTCTGGAACTTAACTGTCGAAACTGAATTTAACTGTCGAAACTGAACTTAACTGTCGACACTGAATTTTGCTGTGGAAACTGAATGCACTAGCAAGGTGAGGCTACACGTCAGTTGACTGACTTTTTCATCTCTGGTCAGTCGATTTTGCAGCCGTTGGATATGAAATCAAGCGCCTGCAGTTCATCTTCAACCTCCACCCCCCGGAGCCGCCAGCCCCCACCGGCCAAACGGCCGCCCCCGCCGCCTCGCCCGCCGCGAAAACACTCCCCACCGCCGGTCCGCCGCTGCCCCGACCATCCCTCTAG
>NC_041389.1:552772963-552780928 GCF_002162155.2 Triticum dicoccoides
ACCCTAAAATAGATAGTGGGGTACCTCTCCAGCGAGCCCCCCTCCCTGCCGCGGCTGGTTCTTCCTTAACCCCGGCGAGCCCCCCACCCCATGAAAATTGACTGAACCAAAAGTCGATTCAGTCGACTGAAGTGTAGCTGAATCGGAGTAGCGTCGCAAGCAAGAGCAAGAGCAGAGCAGCAGCGTGAGCGGGAGGTAAAGCAGAAGCAGCTCCTACTGATGTGGACGTCGTCGCCGAGGGAGATACACCGTGGAGGAAGTGGCCGGCGACGCCGCCGTGGATGGAGCCGCGCCGTGTTGGCTCGGGACCGAGCGCCGGTAGCACCGTGAGATTGAATCAAGAATAAAATTTGGTGATTAGTGTACAACCTATTTGGTGGCGCCGATTAGGCCGCATCTTCATCCGAGGAAAAGGTGATGATGATGCTCTTCCGGTGGTGCTGGTGAAGACAGTGGTGTGGGAATGGAGGTGGCGCGAAAGACAAGTGGAACATCGGGGCAGCTCCTTGGAGGTGGAGGACGGGGTGGCTGAATCAGCGGGACGACGAGATCAATGACGGATCCTCATACGGTATGGTGGATGAGGGATGTCGAGGTGTTGCGGTGGACGACATCGTCAGGGAAGAGGCTCCGGCTGGGTGGCGGACAGAGGAGGGTGTGGGGCTTCATCGCGGGTTTTCGCCGCCTTGGTGTATGAATGGGTGGGTGGATGGGATGGGAGTGGGGAACCATGGCTTAGGGACGGGCTTGTCCGAAATGTGGGGTAAGTTACGAAAGTACCCCCACCGATTTGAGGCGGTTCTTTCGATTCAAGGGTACCACGGGAATTTCGTGTGACGGGATTTCATAGGAGGTGGGAGTTTTCGCGTGCGTTGTAATTTTCGAATAGTAAGGCGCGGGTTGAGATGGAGGGAGTTGTCGGAGCACAATGAGACAAAGATATATCTTAAATATTTCGGGGTAACAAGGCGCGGGTTGAAATTTCCGGACAAGCCTAACGTGTACTATACCAAACCATTTTGCACTACAAATGTCATTCAAAACTTTGAATTCATGTTATGTTCAATTAGAATATTTCGCTACGTGTATAATGCATGCAACTTACTACGCAAATGAACGTTTTAGTGCATTCCAAATGTATATACTACCGCTTCAATATGAACTAAATTTGAATTCGTTTCTCTATTTGAATAAGATCTACAGTAATGATTGTTGTGAAGTCAAAGCATTTAAATTCTTTTGTTTGTTTTAATTAGATATACAATCATCATTATTGTCAAGTTAAACCATCGTTTGTGTATTATCTTCACAGCACACCACATGATTAGTCAACTATGTGTACTATATGAACTCAAACTCGAGTTTTTGAATCTACTTTATGTTCATTTCAAATCACATTACATTTCTAGCTCTAGCTAGATCTTCATAATCTAAACCATGTCTCATATGTATAATGTGTTTATCACATTATGTATGGTGCCCCGCCCCCTACGCCTACAAGTATTTAGATGTGAGTTGCAAACACCACACATTACCACAAATTCAAATAAAATGTGAGAATGTTCGATATATAGTATTGTTTAGATTGTTCGATATTTAGTTGTAAGCTGCAAACGCCACACATTATCACAAATTCAAATAAAATGTGAGATTTTTTGATGTATAGTATGGTTTAGATTGTTCGACATTTAGCTATGAGTTGCAAACGCCATGCATTATCACATTATGGTATAAAATGTGCAAAACCACAGCACGCGTATCACCGCTATATTCATGCATGCATATGTCTAAAACACTATGTTCTCCTATTTAAATATATGAATCCACTTTGTAGCTACACAGTCCTCTTTGTTAGTCTCTTACAGCCACACAATCCTCTAACCTTTGTAGCTACCACTAACTTTCTCTCGTTCATGCACACGCCCTCCTCGCCCTCCGCCTCCCTCAGCATTCTATCCATCGCGCACATTCATTTCTTTTCTTTAGGTCATTCTCCCAGAGTCTCCACAACTCCTTTCTGACACACACCGATCGATAAACCTCTCCAGCGATGTCTGCCTACAACACACACACGCACCTTCAATCTCCTCCGTTATGTGTCCTTGCCTCGTGTCTCTCATACGGTCCCACACACGTGTAAACTCTTGCCCCTCTTTTCATCGATCTCACAACCGCACACTCCTCCCCCTATCTAGCTAGTAGATGGGCCTCTTGCACTACCTCCTAGCTCCATTCTCTCTGTTTATCCGTCTCGCTGGGCCTTATTTGCCTCTAACAAATGGACGTACACCGACCGATCTCCCACTACATATAGCTAGCTAGGTCCTTATAACTCGTTTTTACCCACGCGTTGATCGATCTACCTCATTAGTTATGTCTCTCCCTTCCTCCGACAAACAACAATTGATCTACCGATCTAGTTAGGTTTGCTTACCACACACATGGTTCCCCTTTATCATCCATGGATGCGTCCCGACAGATCTATCACGCACACGCACACACAGAAACACATCCCCACTCTTATTGATAATATTGTACTTCCACCCTCAGTTTGTCTAGTAGGCCTCTCCCACCATCTTCGAGAAGCAACTCCATCACCCATCCAGCACTCTACCCCTCTCCCTCCCTCTCTCTCTCTCTCCTCTCTCTCTCTCTCTGTCCCATCATATTTCCCGTCCTTCAGTTATGTATGCATGTCAACCGATCTCCCTCAAGACATAGCTGGGTCTCTCCTTCTCAACACATATACGAGTCGGTCTACATCTATAGTTAGGCCTCTTCCTACCCCTCCCCCTCCCCCCCACCACACACACCGATACATCGAGCGCTCTAGTCATGCCTCCCTTCCACAGACAAACTTGACATGTGCACTCTGACGTTCTAGTAGGTCAGTCGCCCTATATCTTTGACTTGTACACACACACAACTTCGATGGCTCTCTTCATCGATCTCGCACCCACCCACTTGATCCTCTCTTCGACTCTATCGATATCTATGACCCATCCCTCTCTTCTTGTGGATCGCCTGACCCTCTATATATGATATGGATAGGCCTCCATTTCACACACATTGCATGCAAAATTTTGTTTGAGATGTCATCTACACATATTCCCACAAAAATACATTCACGAAATCAACCCCCCCCAAAACAAAAAACACTGACAAACGCGGTTTGTATCTCTCTCACACACACACACGTAGGTGGGGGATGTGCACGAAGAGAAGAGGTGCACGCATGGTGCACGTAATCCCGTTTCTTTCCCAACCACACTACTAGGAAAAGGGCTATAGATGGAATGGCCACTAATGGCGCACCAGACATGTGGTGCACCACTACTATATAGCAGTGGCGCACCATGTGCCGGTGCGCCATTAGTGTGAAAGACACTAATGGCGCACTGGACAAGTGGTGCGCCTCTAGTAACACCTTTTTTTTAATTTTTCCAAACATACTAATGGCGCACCAGCACACAGTGCGCCATTAGTACTTCTAACTAGTAATGGTGCACCGGCCGCAGAGTGCGCCACTACTCTTGTATTTTTATTCTTCTTTTTTGCAAAACTACTAATGGCGCACCGTGGCATAGTGCGCCATTACTAGTTTAAACTAGTAATGGCGCACTGTGCCACGGCTCGCCATTAGTATATAGATTTTTTTTGCAAAACTACTAATGGCGCACCACCTGCAGGTGCGCCATTACTGACTAGGGTTACTAATGGCGCATGTGCAGGTGGTGCGCCATTAGTAACCTGGGACCAACAAGATATTTTGGACAGCCACACCTACCCACTCATTTTCCCCACTTCATTCTCTCCACCTCCTCCTCCAAGCTTGTCTCGGCTGCCTCCTCCTCCTCACCTCAATTGCACCATAGATTCATCCAAATTAAGTGGTTAAATTACATTTTGTTGATAGGTAAGTAAGGGGGGGAGGGAAGCTATCTTTATGTTGTTCTCCCTCCAACAACGTGCACATGCACTTTTTGTGGAGTAGCTAGATCTATGTATGTTCGTGGTGTTGCATATGTTTGTGGTGTTGCATATATGTTTGTGTTTGCAGGTACCGGTATTTGAAATGCGATAGTTGCCAATATTTTGCCGGAATGTTGATTCATTTCCGTTTCTGCGAGAATTTCAGCACTATGCATTCTTTTTGGTCCTATTTTTAGGGAAAGTCATGCCAAATTTTTTTCTTGGTTCTAAAATAACGTTTTGCTCTACCCCGCAGGCGACCATGGTCCGCATGATGACCGAAGGCATCGTGAATAGGTTTTTGAGCTCCGCGAAGGCCGAGATGCTTCAAAAGAACGAGACGGAGATAAGATGTCCGTGTCGAAGATGTAAGCTGAAGAGCCTTATTGCGGACCCAGATTCTGGGCAAGTGCGGGACCACCTGCTCTTGCGTGGTTTCATGGATGGCTATCGGTGGCAAGGAGATGAAGATGACTATGAAGTCGTCCATGGGGGCCGGGCGGCAAGAAATGAGCAAGACTCGGGCGGGCGAGAAGACGAAGAATCTCCAGGACATGATCACGATAGTGATGCTATACACAGTCATCATGTAGAAGATGCAGGACCTGATGATGAGGAAGATGCCGGAGCAGACGAAGGGCATGATCATGAAGATGAAGATGCCGGCGGAGCATACGATGATGGACCAATTATGGGCTGGGTGCAAGACCCTCATATTCAAGAGATGCTTCTCAAGCAGATGGATAACACAAGAGCTACCGCCTGAGAGAAAGCCAAGCTGGATTAACTGGAGATAGATGCGGTTACTCCATTGTATGAAGGATGCAAGCCCGAGGATACCCGCCTAAAACTAACACTCATGGCTCTGGAGATGAAGGTAAAACACAAAATGACCGATGCATGCTTCGATGAGAACATGACATTCTGGGCGAACGTCTTCCCAAGGGGAACAAGTGCCCGTCAAGTTTCGAGTTGGCGAAGAAAATCGTGTGTCCTCTGGATTTACCGCACGTGAAATACCATGTGTGCATGAACAATTGCATCATTTATTGGGACGAGCACGCGGAGTCTACCATATGTCCGGTGTGCGGCGTCACTCGATAAAAGAAGAGGAAGAAAGCTCCTCGAAAAGTGGTGTGGTACTTTCCGATCACTCCTCTTCTGCAGCGGTATTTCGTGGACCCTAAGGTAGCAAAGCTCCTGCGTTGGCACACGGATAGGGAGGAGAAGAAGCCAGAAGATGACGCAAATGATCCGGAGATAAATAAAAAATAAATGATGCTGAGTCACCCTAGGGATGGGAGCCAGTGGCAAGCGTTGAACTTCGAACACCCAGAATTTGGGAAGGATCCAAGGAACATCGTGCTGGGCGCGAGCACCGATGGAGTCAATTCATTTGGCAGCCAGAGAAGCACACATAGCACCTGGCCTGTGTTTGTGTTGATGTACAACCTTCCCCCCTGGTTGTGCATGAAGAGGAAGTACATTCACATGAGTATACTAATTGAAGGGCCGAAACAACCAGGGAACGACATCAATCTGTATCTGGGGCTGCTAAAAGAGGAGCTAGACACGTTGTGGAAAACGCCAGCCAATACGTGGGACGCCGCACAAAAAGAATATTTCCCTATGAGATCCGCACTACTCACGATGGTGCACGACTATCTCGGTTAAGGATATGTCGCGGGGCAGGTGGTCCACGGATTTTCTGGATGCGTTAGGTGCATGGATGACACAACGTATCGCCAGCTAGATAGAGATCCCGGGTCTTCGAAAACCATGTTCATGGGCCATCGAAGGTGGCTTCGCGATGATGACCCGTGGAGGAAACGCAAGGATCTGTTCGATGGTGAAACCGAACCCCGAAGACGCCTGCGTATGAGGCGCGACGAGGAAATAGATGAGCTGTTGAAAAATTGGAAAGATTGCCCACTGCCGGGAAAGAAGCAAAAGGCGCCAGAGCCGGGAAAGAAGCGAAAGGCGCCAGAGCCGCTGCTGAAGGTATGGAAAACGAGGTCTGTTTTCTGGGACTTGCCGTACTGGAAGATCCACCGTGTGCCTCACAGCCTTGATGTCATGCATATCACGAAGAATGTGTGCGAGAGTCTGCTTGGTACCCTGCTCAACATGCCAGAGAAGACCAAAGATGGGCCGAAAGCAAGGGCAGACTTGAAATCAATGGGCATCAGGGAGGAGCTTCACGCTAATGATGATGATGATGAAGCGAAGCAGGACATGGAAAGTCGTCGCAAAGGCAAAAAGGCCAAGAAGACCGGAAATGACTACCCTCCCGCGTGCTTCACTCTAAGTCAGGAGGAGATCGGTCAGTTTTTCACCTGCCTCGTAGGAGTAAAACTTCCTTACGGTTACGTGGGGAAGGTAAGCAGATACCTAGACCCAGCGAAGCAGAAGTTCAGCGGGATGAAGTCTCATGACTGTCACGTGCTGATCACGCAGATACTTCCAGTTGCAATCCGTGGCATCATGGACGCGCACGTCCGTGAAATGCTATTTGGCCTATGCAACTTTTTTGACGTCATCTCTCGGAAGTCGGTTGGCATGAGGCAACTCAGAAGGCTACAGGAAGAGATCGTGGTGATACTATGCGAGCTTGAGATGTACTTCCCTCCCGCATTCTTCGATGTTATGGTGCATCTGCTCGTCCATATCGTGGAGGATATCATCCAACTTGGGTCGACGTTCCTGCACAGCATGATGCCGTTCGAAAGGATGAATGGTATCATCAAAGGATACATTCGCAACATGTCACGCCCAGAGGGAAGCATAGCCAGGGGCTTTCTGACCGAATAGTGCGTCTCCTACTGCACGAATTATCTAGGCATCGAGAACCCCATTGGTCTGCCCGTCAACAGGCACCTGGGCAGGCTCGCTGCATGGGGTCACCGTGAGGGTCGCCGCGAAATGCATGTCGACTTCGAGGGTCGACTCGCCGACTTTGAAAGAGCAAACCTAGTCATGTTACAACAAATAGACGTGGTCGATCCTTGGGTGGTATAGCACAAAACCTTTATTGAGAAGACGTACAATGACCGAGGCCAACAGAGGACGGACGGAGATATAATCAAAGAGCACAACTCATGTTTCACGCGTTGGTTCAAGCAGAAGCTTTTGTCGTACCCTTTACATGAGGATTCTTCCGCGGAAGAACAACTCATATTCGCCTTGTCACAAGGCGCCGAGCACAACCTGATGACGTATGAGGCGTACGATATCAACGGCTACACATTCTACACCGAGGACAAGGACATGAAGAGCGATGGTTATCAGAACTCCGGGGTAACGATGGAATCCTACACCGGTAACGACAAGGACAGATACTACGGAAGGATCGAGGAGATCTGGGAGCTGAGCTACGCTGGAGAGAAGGTCCCGATGTACCGTGTCAGATGGGCCAGGAGCGTCATAAAAGAAGACCGGTATTTCACAACCATGGTTATACCCAAAGCCAAATCCAAGACCGCGGGCGCAAACGTCACCGTGAAAAATGAGCCATGGGTACTGGCTTCCCATGTGGACCAATGCTTCTTCATTACCGACCAGCCAAAGCCCAGTCGTGTTTTCGTGAGGAGAGGCAAAAGGAAGATCATCAGAATGGATGAAGTCGCCAATGAGCAAGACTTCGACAAGTACTGCGACCCGAAGATGGAACATGACGACGACGATGAAGTATCAGCATACACCACAAGAAGAAGCAGGACCACCCTACCTAAAGGACATTCGTTCAAGAGAAGAACTCCATTTACGAAAATAAGGGCAAGAAGAATGTGAACAGATAGCTAGCTAAGATCGATTGTATTTAAATTGTAGCCTTCATTTCTCGATTGTATTTCATGGACACTCTTTGAACTCATGAATGTTTTTAAATTTCATGGACACTCTATCTCGATCCCCCTCCATCTCGATCGCTATCCCACCTCGCCAGATCCGGTCCCCCTCGCCGCCGAGCACCCCCTGCACCATCTCCCCCGCTCC
>NC_041389.1:552781260-552790873 GCF_002162155.2 Triticum dicoccoides
GCACCCTCCCCCGCTCCACCGCCGCCGAGCACCCCCGCACCCTCCCTGGCCCACTCCACCATCACAAATGAATGCAACTAAAATTGTAAAAAAAACAAATTTGATTATATTTTCAAATAACAAAATTGATGATATTTTCAAATAATAAATTTGATGACATTTTTTCATATTCATAAATATTTTCAAATAACAAATTTGATGATATTTTTTAAAAAAATATTACTGTTTTTATAAAAAAATAGTACTGTTATGATTTAAACAAGTTTGAACATATTTAAACACAAATAAATATCAAACAACATTTTAAATGTTGTTAACATGGCAACTAACTGCATATTATTTTTCTACATGAAATTCTGAGCATCTAGCATATGTGACATTTTATATTTGGATGCGTGGATAGAAAGATATGTGCAAAGAAAAAATGAATAAAAATAAAAATTGGGGAGCCTGGGAATCAAACCTAGGACCTCATAGTGTGTGTGCTGCGTGCTGATCAGTCGGGCTAGTGGGCGTGTTCTAATGGAGATAGGGTTAGCTGGAATATAACCTCACCTGTCGGGCTAGTAATTACTAATGGCGCACCAGGGTGAGGTGCGCCATTGCTATCGTCGTACTTATGGTGCACTCGGGGGAGGTGCGCCATTGCTAACCCTCCCCCACTCCACCTATTCCCCTCGCACTGGCCTCCCTCCCTCCCTTGCCAGATCCCCCACTCGACCCCAACCGTACGCCGCCGCCCCCTTGCTCTGCCCACTCCGTCCGCCGTTCCTGCATGCCGTCGGCGACGCCGTCGCCGCTATGGTCTTGCGCCGCCCCGACGCCGTCGCCCCGACCCACGCGGGACTCCACCCCCGCCGCCCCCGCGCCCCGCGAACGGGATCGGCCGAGCGCGCGCGCTAGGGTTCCTCACCCTGTGTGACATCCCTAGCTTCTGGTTTGCTCTGAGCTAGCTAGTCATGTGTTGCATCATGTTTAAATTTCAGTTAAACCTGAAATGGGGATTGTTTAAACCCTAGCACCAAATGAATTCAAATAGGCTCAAATAAAATCATTTTCAACAAACCCAAAATGCCTTTGAAAATGTTCATGATTTCTGATAAAGGTGAAAACCTCTGCCAAAAATGATGAACCATATTTATAGGTCGTTTCCGGATTTTTGAATTAACTCATATTGTATTTGAACTGGGGCATTTAAATTTTATAAATATTTTAAATGCTCTAATAATTCTGAAACTAGTTGAGGGCTGTTGGAAATAATTTCAATAGTGCCACAAATATTTTCCGGATTTTTAATTATGCTCTGGCATTTTTATTAAAGCCACAAAGTTGCAGAATAATAGAAAACAACAACAATAAATAGAGAGAGAGAGAGAAGGACTACCTGGCGCTTACCTACAGCCCAGATGCCCACTACTGTGCGGCCCAGCCCACCAGGCGCCCCCCCTGTCACCTTCCTCCTCGTGCCAGTAGGCAGAGGAGGGACACCGCGACGCCGCCGAGCTCGCCACGCCACCACCCTGCCTGCCTGCCCCTCCCCCTCGACGCCCGTACGCTCTGGACGTCACCACGCACTCCCCCTCGACCCTGCACTTCTCCCCTCTCTCCCTGGAGCTCTCCCCCTCCTTTGGCTATTCCTCCCTCGTCTTTTCCCCCACCTCACCGAACCACGCCGCCGCCGCCGATGAGCACCACCGCGGCCACAACCACACCCTCGCCCCTCTGACGTGCCCAAGAGCCCCGAGACATCGTCCTCGTCCTCTGCAAGGGTCCGAGCTATGCAGGATGCCCCGCTCCGCCGACAACAGGCTTGACTTCGTCCTCGACCGCCGCCGATGGTCGCCGTCGATTCTCCGTCACCCGTGCGCCCCCGAGCTCGTCTATGACCCCTTCTGATGTGCTGTGAGATTCTCCGCCTTTCCCCCTCCTCCCCGAGCTCGTTCCTGTCCTCTAGCTATGCCCGCCGCCGTACCCGAGTGCCGCCGTCCGCCATGGTCGTTGCTCTCACAGCCACCGTGCATCTCCGCTCGAGCTTGAGCCTTCGTCGTGCTCCTGAAGCAACGACGAGTCCAACGCAGCCCCTTGCTAGATCCCCCATGCACTGGAACCAAGCGGTCGCCCATGCCCGAACTCCGGCCACCGCATCACTGGACGCCGTGCTCAACTCCGGCCACCCCCGCCTCCGTTGTTTGCTCCATCGGATCCGCGTCACTTCCTGGAGCACGTAGGTGCAAGTGGCTCTTCAAACCGGGCCCCATAGCGAAAGTCTGACGGCCTCCGCTGCGGATTTGGTCGCCGGCGTTTACACGCCGGTGGTGATGATGTGGCACCATCATTAGGGCTTAATTGCATTTGGGCCCCACCAGCTAAATAACCTCGGGTTATTTTCTTAACTAGATTTAGTTAAAACCTATGGGCCCACGTGTCAGCTTTGACCATGCTGACATGGCCTTTGACTAGGCCCACCCGTCAGTGACCCAAGCCAGCACTATGACACTGACCAGTGGGACCCACTGGTCAGGTTTGGCCGGATCAGGTTGACCCTGTTGACCCTGTGACGTCACACTGACGTCAGGCTGATGCAGTAAATATTTTCTGGGATTTAAATAAATCAGAAATGATTTATAAATTCCAGAAAATGTTTAAAACTTCTAAAATTCATAGAAATTCAACCATAACTCCAAATGAAATAAATTATATATGAAAAATGATCAGAAAAATACAATCTATCCATCTGTACCATTTTCATGCATGTTAGAAAACTTTAACCTTGCTGTTTAGGTGAAACAAGGTAATGCACTAATATGACCTTTTCAAATGGGTTTGCATTTGAATCTTGGGTTCAAATGGACTCATCTCAACCTGTTCTAGCTTGCATTAGCCCAAAACACATTCATATTACCATGTCATAGCATGCATCATATTGTGCATTGCATTGATCATGTTTCTTCTCTGTTTGCCGGTGTTGTTCCCTTTCGGTAGACGTTATACCGACGTTGTGATCGTTGACACTGATGAAGACTCAATGCTATCTTCAAAAGTGCCAAGCAAGCAAAACCCCCTTGTTCATTCTGATATAATCCCACTCTCTCGCTCCTGCTCTCTTTTAATGCATTAGGACAACAACGACTCATCTGTTACTTGCTACGGTAGCTGAACCCCTTTATCCTCTGCATGACCTGTCACTGCCACAGTAAATAGATGAAACCCACTAGCATGAGTAGGAGTTGTTTGAGCCCTGTTGTGCCTACTCATTCATGTTTATTTGTCATGCCTGCTATTGCTTAGAGTTGAGTCAGGTCTGATTCATCGATGATGAATCAGAGGTGTGTGAAGATGTCCTACTGTTGAGAGCTAAGTGTGTGAACACGATTTGGTAAAGGTAGCGGTGAGAGGCCATGTAGGAGTACATGGTGGGTTGTCTCATTGCAGCAGTCCTCAGGAACTGAGTTCTGTGTTTGTGATCCATGACCAGCTACTACCACGCATTGGAATGCTTAAGTGCCCCTCTCGACTTATTAATCAACTTGATCTCTGTCTAGGAGTTGCAACTAGTTTCTGGTGTTTGTAGGTAGTGTTAGTAGTCTACCAAGTGGCACCCGGTACAGGTGGGCTTGGGAACCCTGCTCACATCGTTTGGGGCCGTGAGCGACACCCCGGCCGGATCTCCTTGCGGATGGAACCCGAATAGGCGATAAACCTGGACGAGAGACTTGTGTGGTTAGTCAGGTCATCACCGACACCCTCGCTGGGCTTCCGCTTGAAGGTTGCCGAGTACGTGTCGTGTAAACGGCGGTAAGTGGTGAGAGCGTGTGTGAAGAAGTACACCCCTGCAGGGTTAATATGATCTACTCGAATAGCCGTGTCCGCGGAAAAGGACTTCTGGGTTGCCTGTACAGTTCATAGACAAGTGAAAGTGGATACTCTAAAATACGCAAGATAAGGGTGAGTGCTATGGATGGTGTTCTCGTAGGGAGACGGGAGCGGATCCATAGTGGTGTATTGATATGGTGAATATGTGGACTCGTGTGTGCCACCTCAAAAGAGTTACTTGCAGTCGTAGTTCAGGTTAGCCACCGAGTCAAAGCTGGCTTGCTGCAGTTAAACTCCACCATCCCCTTTGTTGATAATGATGCATATGTAGTTAGTTCTGATGTAAGTCTTGCTGGGTACATTTGTACTCACGTTGCTTAATTTATGTTTTTGCAGAGAGACTTCAGTCTCGCTAGTAGTTCCACGTGGACTTTGATGTTTAGCTTGTTACCTCAGCTACGATCTTGTGCCCTCGGCAGGATCTGATAAACAGTCAGGCTTCTCAGCCTTTTTCTTTTGTAGATGTCTGTACTCAGACATGTTAAGCTTCCGCTTGTGCTTGACTTGTTTGCTCTGAATGTTGGGTCATGAGACCCATGATTGTAATATCTCGCTCCTCGGAGCCTAATGAATAAAATACTTGAGTTGTAGAGTCATGTTGTGATGCCATGTTGTATTTGCACATATTGGGCATATTGTGTGTATGATATTGAAATGCTTGGTATGTGTGGGATCTGACTATCTAGTTGTTTATCCTTAGTAGCCTCTCTTACCGGGAAATGTCTCCTAGTGTTTCCACTGAGTCATGGTAGCTTGCTACTGCTCCGGAACACTTAGGCTGGCCGGCATGTGTCCTTCTTCGTTCTTGTGTCTGTCCCTTCGGGGAAATGTCACGCGATGAATACCGGAGTCCTGTTAGCCCGCTACAGCCCGGTTCATCGGAGTCCTGCTAGCCCAATGCTACCTGGATTCACTCGCTGATGACCGACACGTTCGATGCTGGGTCATGGATGCCTGTCCCTGTAAGTTTGTGCCACATGGGGTGTACGACTAGCCATGTCAGCCCGGGCTCCTTGTCATATGGATGCTAGTGACACTATCATGTACGTGTGCCAAAAGGCGCAAACGGTCCCGGGAAAAGGTAAGGCGACAACCGTGGGAATACCGTGCGTGAGGCCGCAAAGTGATATGAGGTGTTACATGCTAGATCGATGTGACATTGAGTCGGGGTCCTGACAGCTTTGGTATCAGAGCTTGACTGCCTATAGGATTACCAAGCCAAACTGGTCGAAGTTGAGTCTAGAAATTCTTTAGTTATGTAAGGGAATTGATTGTGGGATGGAACGTAAGGCTCTTTTTACTCCTTATATCTTATGCCCTTCTGATCTGAGTCATCCTATCTTTCCTACGGGGTTAAGGAACTAGGCTTTCTCTTCTTTCTATCAGTATCACGTGTTACTAATCCGTAGACTTATAGGATTGGTGGGTTTTAAGCCTCAGTTCAGTTCCTACTGCTTCCGTATGCTAACTGTTGATCTCAAAACTTTGATATTGTGCTTCTGAGTGGCTATGCCACCATTTTGCCGGATGTCTCAAATCTTTTTGAGCATTTACAGCCGTTATGTTGTCCGAGTCATCCCAGGTTTCTACAATATTCTGATGCATTTGCAAATCCCTTCCTTCTGTTACTGATGTCTCTTTGGGCCAGTTTGACCACACTATCGGTGAGTTGAGGTATTCTATTGCCTTGACATATATGTTGGAATTATGATTATGGCCCTAGGTGTCTTGGAGTATTACCTAGTGATCTAGCCATGTTTTGTGTTCCAGTGTGATGATTCTGGCCATCATTCTCGAAAGCATCCCGTGATGCCACTTAGTTAGTAGGCATTCTATTCCTGGGTTCTTGACCCAAGATCCACCCTACTTACTTCATGTTGATAGTGTTTGCTCGTCCCTTTAGGTTATTAGTAACCTTGTGATAGTCCTCGAAGTTCGTGGTATTTCCTTCTTCCAAATACTATGAACCACTTTATGGCAGAAGTTTGTTGGCTCAAAAGATCACAACAGGAATATCCTCGGTGAGTTCTCCATCCTATATTGCGACTCTGCCAGTTCTACTTTTCTGCATGGATTATCCGGAAGAAACTTGTTGGACTTGGTTCGACATATTAATCTATGCATCCACAACTCAGTAAATCATATGTTCTTTCGAGTTGTCCTTCTTTAGTTGTCTTCTGACCTTCGTCTATCAATTGATAGTCAAGAGTATGCGTGCATTCGTTCATCGATGTATATTACTCTTGTGGTCCGTCAAGCCATTCTATTCTGGAATGACTAGGAGAAACAAACTCCAGTACCCCATCCATATCCAGGATTGGGTCAAAGTAGTTGTGCTCTGCAGAATAAATACTAACCAGCTTTTGCTCTGCTCCACCTTGGATTATTACCATTTTTATATCAAGAATATCACGGGAATTGCACACCATCCTATGAACTCTTGATAAAGTGATACTCTCTCATTCATTATTCATTTCTCGGTTCCCGTGTTGTTGCAACCGGAATGTCGACAAGTGAATCGTGATGTGTGAAATCACTACTCCTAGCAACCTTGTTGCTTGGTAGTTAAAGGACGATAACCTCATTCTTAGCGTATTGATTATTGAATCGTCACCCTAAGGTTGATTGTGCTACCTAGTCCTTATTTCCGGTGCACTCTTCGATCAATGAGTTAGGATTGTGTCAATCCCTCGCTCTTTTGATCATATCGTCTTGCCCTGAAAAGCAAGATTGTTCTCGAGCATAGTAACATATCGGTGGTTCGTGATTTTTTGAATATCTTCTCGGAAGCATCACCAGTTCGTGATCAAGTTGGTTTCATGTAAACCACCCCTTCTCCAAGAGTCTGTGTTGGATACCCTTGAGCTAGTTGGTTAAGCTAAACAATAACTTGGAGAGTTGGAAGATGAAAGCTTGTCCGACTCAGTTCATTTAAAGGGATATCTTGTATGTGTGTTGAAGAAAGATGGTATTTTCATCGAGTGACCCTCGTGATCAGATAATGGATATATCATCTTGTCTAATCTTTGATTTGAGTATGGGTTGTTGACAAATCAAATCAGAAACAATGATATTCGTAATGTTGTCTTACTCGTGGTTGTTTCCCCGAGCAGACACCATTATATCTTTCGGGTCTGACCAATGCTATCACCTTGTTCACATAATTCTGGAATTCCACTTATATGGAAGCCTGGATGGATTGTTGTTGAGCCCATCAGCAACATTTTGTCTTCTCCATGATTCATGTTGAACATCTAAGTTAGCATTGGAAATTTTGTAAGCATTATCTTCGTGATCCATTCATGAAGCATATGTTTGGATGAAAGAAGTGACTTCCTCTAATTCATGTGCATTTGGAGCAAGTTGCCGCCGTGGATTCGAGAAAGTCAATGTTGCTTCCTCTGGAATCATCCCAAGCCAGTCATGCATACGTGCGAAGTATTCTGTGGTCTGGAGACTTGCAACCTTCATTCCATATGTGTCCCGAGCACACCAAGCCACTGATTGATTTGTTCAAGGAGAAGAAGTTCCTTCTTAAGAGCATGCCTTATGCAAGGACTTTGATATCCTTGTTGATGGTTTCCAACCTGAACTCGGTAGTATTTTATTATAAGACTACTACGTGGTCATGCTTGTCTGGGACAGCGTGTTCACATGTGTGTAGCAGAATCAGCTCATGTTTTGGAGCTTGCTATCGTAGTTCATTTCCCGAGAATCTCACAACGCCGTCTCGCCGATTTGTGTTGTAAACTTTCATTTTTCTTCTAGACTTGATGAGTCTGGAATATTCTGACACCGGCCAGATCTGAATCTCAGGCAGATATGATGGTTGGAACATTTCCCAAGAAATACAATATTGGTCTCGCGATAACCGGTAAAGTGAATGTCGTGGCCAACACACCCCGCCGGGAGACCTAATATTGTAGTATCTTGATTGGAGAAGTTGGCCACCTCCCCATAAGGATTTCATAGGATTTACCTCCGTAACTGTTCCTTATGGATTCTATTTCTCCCGAACTCCGACCTTTTACTTGATGTTCTAGTTATCAAACCATATCTATGAATGGGATACACTAGCACATCAAGGAGAACATTAGAAGCGGAGTGCTAAATGTCTCTTGGTCGATCATCCAGATTTTGGTTCCTTGGCCTCGCTAAGATGAAATCTAAGAAGGTGTTATCTTCCTTTGCATCTGCATCGTCCATCAGTATTCATCGTTGTAGTACGTTGTGTTGCCAGGATCCTTGACACGGATGTTGGTAAAACCTTGATGACTATGGAAATGCTCAAGTTCTTGAGAGCACGCACCAGCACTAACTGGGATTGCTCTCAATTTCCTGGTTATGCTATAACTTCTCAAACAGTGGACTCACTCTCTACTATTGAGCTTCTCCCCAATTACTAAAATCATCCCTTGTGTTGTTTTCAACAATGTAATCCACATCATCCATTCTAGTCCGAGTATGCCATTCTACCGAACCCCTCCAAATGATCGATTGTGATTTGCCTTAAGCTGGTATAAAGAGTTTCAATGATCTCTGAATCAAAGGTAATTCTTTTTGCCACTTAAGGGGATATATCTACGAGTCACCATCCCTCAGGTGTCTTGATATGGTATCATGGCAACTCAACTCCTCGCTACGATGACAATCGTTCACCACCTTCTTAAGGGTAGAATTGTTGTCTATCTAGTGAGCCCTCGTCATCTGTCTCACTCCATTTCTTCAGATGTATGCTTCGTGTCTCAGCTTGAGAGATGCGTCAATGTCTCATCCCATGATTTGACCCTGAGTTGTTCGGTCTTCGAGAAGATCGATTTTTCTAGAGTTTTCCTTTCCTCTTCTTGTCATGTTAGTTGGAGTTCTCAGAGCAAGACGACGAGACAAGATGGTGATCGATTCAACGTTTTGATGAAGTGCCACCTGGATCATGAAGATTGTGTTAGGTTGCGTTCCCCTTCGTCTTACCCTACGCTTGAATCTCGGGTCGAGATTCTTGTTTAGTGGGGGTGAGTTGTCACATCCCTAGCTTCTGGTTTGCTCTGAGCTAGCTAGTCATGTGTTGCATCATGTTTAAATTTCAGTTAAACCTGAAATGGGGATTGTTTAAACCCTAGCACCAAATGAATTCAAATAGGCTCAAATAAAATCATTTTCAATAAACCCAAAATTCCTTTGAAAATGTTCATGATTTCTGATAAAGGTGAAAACCTCTGCCAAAAATGATGAACATATTTATAGGTCGTTTCTGGATTTTTGAATTAACTCATATTGTATTTGAGTTGGGGCATTTAAATTTTATAAATATTTTAAATGCTCTAATAATTCTGAAACTAGTTGACGGCTGTTGGAAATAATTTCAATAGTGCCACAAATATTTTCAGGATTTTTAATAATGCTCTGGCATTTTTATTAAAGCCACAAAGTTGCAGAATAATAGAAAACAGAAACAATAAATAGAGAGAGAGAGAAGGACTACCTGGCGCTTACCTACAGCCCAGATGCCCACTACTGTGCGGCCCAGCCCACTAGGCGCCCCCCCCCTGTCGCCTTCCTCCTCGTGCTAGTAGGCAGAGGAGGGACACCGCGACGCCGCCGAGCTCACCACGCCACCACCCTGCCTGCCTGCCCCTCCCCCTCGACGCCCGTACACTCTGGACGTCGCCACGCACTCCCCCTCGACCCTACACTTCTCCCCTCTCTCCCTGGAGCTCTCCCCCTCCTCTGGTTCTTCCTCCCT
>NC_041389.1:552791296-552841658 GCF_002162155.2 Triticum dicoccoides
CGAACCATGCCGCCGCCGCCGATGAGCACCACCGCGGCCACAACCACCCCCTCGCCCCTCTGACGTGCCCAAGAGCCCCGAGACATCGTCCTCGTCCTCTGCACGGATCCGAGCAGCGCGGGATGCCCCGCTCCGCCGACAACAGGCTCGACTTCGTCCTCGACCGCCGCCGATGGTCGCCGTCGATTCTCCGTCACCCGTGCACCCCCGACCTCGTCTATGACCCCTTCTGATGCGCTGTGAGATTCTCCGCCTTTCCTCCTCCTCCCCGAGCTCGTTCCTGTCCTCTAGCCCGCCGCCGTACCCGAGCGCCGCCGTCCGCCATGGTCGTTGCTCTCGCAGCCACCGTGCATCTCCGCTCGAGCTTGAGCCTTCGTCGTGCTCCTGAAGCAACGAGGAGTCCAACGCAGCCCCTAACTAGCTCCCCCATGCACTGGAACCAAGCGGCCGCCCATGCCTGAACTCCGGCCACCGCATCACCGGACGCCGTGCTCAACTCCGGCCACCCCCGCCTCCGTTGTTTGCTCCATCGGATCCGCGTCACTTCCCGGAGAACGTAGGTGCAAGTGGCTCTTCAAACCGGGCCCCGTAGCGAAAGTCCGACGGCCTCCGCTGCGGATTTGGTCGCCGGCGTTTACACGCCGGTGGTGATGACGTGGCACCATCATTAGGGCTTAATTGCATTTAGTTTAATCACACTAGCCACTGACATCTAGGCCCCACCAGCTAAATAACCTCGGGTTATTTTCTTAACTAGATTTAGTTAAAAGTTGTGGGCCCACGTGTCAGCTTTGACCATGCTGACATGGCCTTTGACTAGGCCCACCCGTCAGTGACCCAAGCCAGCACTATGACACTGACCAGTGGGACCCACTGGTCAGGTTTGGCCGGATCAGGTTGACCCTGTTAACCCTGTGACGTCACACTGACGTCAGGCTGACGCAGTAAATATTTTCTGGGATTTAAACAAATCAGAAATGATTTATAAATTCCAGAAAATGTTTAAAACTTCTAAAATTCATAGAAATTCAACCGTAACTCCAAATGAAATAAATTATATATGAAAAATGATCAGAAAAATCCAATCTATCCATCTGTACCATTTTCATGCATGTTAGAACACTTTAACCTTGCTGTTTAGGTGAAACAAGGTTATGCACTAATATGACCTTTTCAAATGGGTTTGCATTTGAATCTTGGGTTCAATTGGACTCATCTCAACCTGTTCTAGCTTGCATTAGCCCAAAACACATTCATATTGCCATGTCATAGCATGCATCATATTGTGCATTGCATTGATCGTGTTTCTTCTCTGTTTGCCGGTGTTGTTCCCTTTCGGTAGACGTTATACCCACGTTGTGATCGTTGACACTGATGAAGACTCAATGCTATCTTCAGAATTGCCAGGCAAGCAAAACCCCGTTGTTCATTCCGATATAATCCCACTCTCTTGCTCCTGCTCTCTTTTAATGCATTAGGACAACAACGACTCATCTTTTACTTGATACGGTAGCTGAACCCCTTTATCCTCTGCATGACCTGTCATTGCCACAGTAAATAGATGAAACCCACTAGCATGAGTAGGAGTTGTTTGAGCCCTGTTGTGCCTACTCATTCATGTTTGTTTGTCATGCCTGCTATTGCTTAGAGTTGAGTCAGGTCTGATTCATCGGGGATGAATCAGAGGTGTGTGAACATGTCCTACTGTTGAGAGCTAAGTGTGTGAGCACGATTTGGTAAAGGTAGCGGTGAGAGGCCATGTAGGAGTACATGGTGGGTTGTCTCATTGCAGCCATCCTCAGGAACTGAGTTCTGTGTTTGTGATCCATGACCAGCTACTACCACGCATTGGAATGCTTAAGTGCCCCTCTCGACTTATTAATCAACTTGATCTCTGTCTAGGAGTTGCAACTAGTTTCTGATGTTTGTAGGTAGTGTTAGTAGTCTACCAAGTGGCACCCGGTACAGGTGGGCTTGGGACAGACTAGGCACAGTGGCACGGTGTACCAAGTGGCACCCGGATGGTGGGCTTGGGAACCCTGCTCACATCGTTTGGGGCCGTGAGTGACACCCCGGCCGGATCTCCTTGCGGATGGAACCCGAATAGGCGATAAACCTGGATGAGAGACTTGTGTGGTTAGTCAGGTCGTGGCCGACACCCTCGCGGGCCTTCTGCTTGAAGGTTGCCGAGTACATGTCGTGTAAACGGCGGTAAGTGGTGAGAGCATGTGTGAAGAAGTACACCCCTGCAGGGTTAATATGATCTATTCGAATAGCCGTGTCCGCGGAAAAGGACTTCTGGGTTGCCTGTACAGTTCATAGACAAGTGAAAGTGGATACTCTAAAATACGCAAGATAAGCGTGAGTGCTATGGATGGCGTTCTCGTAGGGAGACGGGAGCGGATCCATAGTGGTGAATTGATATGGTGAATATGTGGACTCGTGTGCGCCACCTCAAAAGAGTTACTTGCAGTCGTAGTTCAGGTTAGCCACCGAGTCAAAGCTGGCTTGCTGCAGTTAAACTCCACCATCCCCTTTGTTGATGATGATGCATATGTAGTTAGTTCTGATGTAAGTCTTGCTGGGTACGTTTGTACTCACGTTGCTTAATTTATGTTTTTGTAGAGAGACTTCAGTCTCGCTAGTAGTTCCATGTGGACTTAAACGTTTAGCTTGTTACCTCAGCTACGATCTTGTGCCCTTGGCAGGATCTGATAGACAGTCAGGCTTCTCAGCCTTTTTCTTTTGTAGATGTCTGTACTCAGACATGTTAAGCTTCCGCTTGTGCTTGACTTGTTTGCTCTGAATGTTGGGTCATGAGACCCATGATTGTAATATCTCGCTCCTCGGAGCCTAATGAATAAAATACTTGAGTTGTAGAGTCATGTTGTGATGCCATGTTGTATTTGCACATATCGAGCATATTGTGTGTATGATATTGAAGTGCTTGGTATGTGTGGGATCTGACTATCTAGTTGTTTATCCTTAGTAGCCTCTCTTACCGGGAAATGTCTCCTAGTGTTTCCACTGAGCCATGGTAGCTTGCTACTGCTCCGGAACACTTAGGCTGGCCGGCATGTGTCCTTCTTCGTTCCTGTGTCTGTCCCTTCGGGGAAATGTCACACGATGAATACCGGAGTCCTGTTAGCCCGCTACAGCCCGGTTCACCGGAGTCCTGCTAGCCCAGTGCTACAGCCTGGATTCACTCGCTGATGACCCACACGTTCGATGCTGGGTCATGGATGCCTGTCCCTGTAAGTTTGTGCCACTTGGGGTTTATGACTAGCCATGTCAGCCCGGGCTCCTTGTCATATGGATGCTAGCGACACTATCATATACGTGTGCCAAAAGGCGCAAACGGTCCCAGGAAAAGGTAAGGCGACAACCGTGGGAATACCGTGCGTGAGGCCGCAAAGTGATATGAGGTGTTACATGCTAGATCGATGTGACATTGAGTCGGGGTCCTGACAGCTTTGGTATCAGAGCTTGACTGTCGGTAGGATTACCAAGCCAAACTGGTCGAAGTTGAGTCTAGAAATTCTTTAGTTATGTAAGGGAATTGATTGTGGGATGGAACATAAGGCTCTTTTTACTCCTTATATCTTATGCCCTTCTAATCTGAGTCATCCTATCTTTCCTACGGGGTTAAGGAACTAGGCTTTCTCTTCTTTCTATCAGGATCACGTGTTACTAATCCGTAGACTTATAGGATTGGTGGGTTTTAAGCCTCAGTTCAGTTCCTACTGCTTCCGTATGCTAACTGTTGATCTCGAAACTTTGATATTGTGCTTCTGAGTGGCTATGCCACCATTTTGCCGGATGTCTCAAATCTTTTTGAGCATTTACAGCCGTTATGTTGTCCGAGTCATCCCAGGTTTGTACAATATTCCGATGCATTTGAAAATCCCTTCCTTCTGTTACTGATGTCTCTTTGGGCCAGTTTGACCACACTATCGGTGAGTTGAGGTATTCTATTGCCTTGACATATATGTTGGAATTATGATTATGGCCCTAGGTGTCTTGGAGTATTACCTAGTGATCTAGCCATGTTTTGTGTTCCAGTGTGATGATTCTGGCCATCATTCTCGAAAGCATCCCGTGATGCCACTTAGTTAGTAGGCATTCTATTCCTGGGTTCTTGACCCAAGATCCACCCTACTTACTTCATGTTGATAGTGTTTTCTCGTCCCTTTAGGTTATTAGTAACCTTGCGATAGTCCTCGAAGTTCGTGGTATTTCCTTCTTCCAAATACTATGAACCACTTTATGGTAGAAGTTTGTTGGCTCAAAAGATCACAACAGGAATATCCTCGGTGAGTTCTCCATCCTATATTGCGACTCTGCCAGTTCTACTTTTCTGCATGGGTTATCCGGAAGAAACTTGTTGGACTTGGTTCGACATATTAATCTATGCATCCACAACTCAGTAAATCATATGTTCTTTCGAGTTGTCCTTCTTTAGTTGTCTTCTGACCTTCGTCTATCAATTGATAGTCAAGAGTATGCGTGCTTTCGTTCATCGATGTCTATTACTCTTGTGCTCCGTCAAGCAATTCTATTCCGGAATGACTAGGAGAAACAAACTCCAGTACCCCATCCATATCCAGGATTGGGTCAAAGTAGTTGTGCTTCCCAGAATAAATACTAACCAGCTTTTGCTCTACTCCACCTTGGATTATTACCATTTTTATATCAAGAATATCACGGGAATTGCACACCATCCTATGAACTCTTGATAAAGTGATACTCTCTCATTCATTATTCATTTCTCGGTTCCCGTGTTGTTGCAACCGGAATGTCGACAAGTGAATCGTGATGTGTGAAATCACTACTCCTAGCAACCTTGTTGCTTGGTAGTTAAAGGACGATAACCTCATTCTTAGCGTATTGATTATTGAATCGTCACCCTAAGGTTGATTGTGCTACCTAGTCCTTATTTCCGGTGCACTCTTCGATCAATGAGTTAGGATTGTGTCAATCCCTCGCTCTTTTGATCATATCGTCTTGCCCTGAAAAGCAAGATTGTTCTCAAGCATAGTAACATATCGGTGGTTCGTGATTTTTCGAATATCTTCTCGGAAGCATCACCAGGTCGTCACCTGACCGCTATGTTGAGTTCGTGATCAAGTTGGTTTCGTGTAAACCACCCCTTCTCGAAGAGTCTGTGTTGGATACCCCTGAGCTAGTTGGTTAAGCTAAACAATAACTTGGAGAGTTGGAAGATGAAAGCTTGTCCGACTCAGTTCATTTAAAGGGATATCTTGTATGTGTGTTGAAGAAAGATGGTATTTTCATCGGTTAACCCTAGTGATCAGATAATGGATCTATCATCTTGTCTAATCTTTGATTTGAGTATGGGTTGTTGACAAATCAAATCAGAAACAACGATATTCGTAATGTTGTCTTACTCGTGGTTGTTTCCCCGAGCATACACCATTATATCTTTCGGGTCTGACCAATGCTATCACCTTGTTCACATAATTCTGGAATTCCACTTATATGGAAGCCTGGATGGATTGTTGTTGAGCCCATCAGCAACATTTTGTCTTCTCCATGATTCATGTTGAACATCTAAGTTAGCATTGGAAATTTTGTAAGCATTATCTTCGTGATCCATTCATGAAGCATATGTTTGGATGAAAGAAGTGACTTCCTCTAATTCATGTGCATTTGGAGCAAGTTGCCGCCGTGGATTCGAGAAAGTCAATGTTGCTTCCTCTGGAATCATCCCAAGTCAGTCATGCATACGTGCGAAGTATTCTGTGGTCTGGAGACTTGCAACCTTCATTCCATATGTGTCCCGAGCACACCAAGCCACTGATTGATTTGTTCAAGGAGAAGAAGTTCCTTCTTAAGAGCATGCCTTATGCAAGGACTTTGATATCCTCGTTGATGGTTTCCAACCTGAACTCGGTAGTATTTTATTATAAGACTACTACGTGGTCATGCTTGTCTGGGACAGCGTGTTCACATGTGTGTAGCAGAACCAGCTCATGTTTTGGAGCTTGCTATCATAGTTCATTTCCCGAGAATCTCACAACGCCGTCTCGCCGATTTGTGTTGTAAACTTTCATTTTTCTTTCTAGACTTGATGAGTCTGGAATATTCTGACACCGGCCAGATCTGAATCTCAGGCAGATATGATGGTTGGAACATTTCCCAAGAAATACAATATTGGTCTCGCGATAACCGGTAAAGTGAATGTCGTGGCCAACACACCTCGCCGGGAGACCTAATATTGTAGTATCTTGATTGGAGAAGTTGGCCACCTCCCCATAAGGATTTCGTAGGATTTACCTCCGTAACTGTTCCTTATGGATTCTATTGCTCCCGAAGTCCGACCTTTTACTTGATATTCTAGTTATCAAACCATATCTATGAATGGGATACACTAGCACATCAAGGAGAACATTAGAAGCGGAGTGCTAAATGTCTCTTGGTCGATCATCCAGATTTTGGTTCCTTGGCCTCGCTAAGATGAAATCTGAGAAGGTGTTATCTTCCTTTGCATTTGCATCGTCCATCAGTATTCATCGTGGTAGTATGTTGTGTTGCCAGGATCCTTGACACGGATGTTGGTAAAACCTTGATGAATATGGAAATGCTCAAGTTCTTGAGAGCACGCACCAGCACTAACTAGGATTGCTCTCAATTTCCTCGGTTATGCTATAACTTCTCAAACAGTGGACTCACTCTCTACTGTTGAGCTTCTCCCCAATTACTAAAATCATCCCTTGTGTTGTTTTCAAAAAGGTAATCCACATCATCCATTCTAGTCCGAGTATGCCATTCTACCGAACCCCTCCAAATGATCGATTGTGATTTGCCTTAAGCTGGTATAAAGAGTTTCAGTGATCTCTGAATCAAAGGTAATTCTTTTTGCCACTTAAGGGGATATATCTACGAGTCACCATCCCTCAGGTGTCTCGATATGGTATCATGGAAACTCAACTCCTCGCTACGATGACAACCGTTCACCACCTTCTTAAGGGTAGAATTGTTGTCTATCTAGTGAGCCCTCGTCATCTGTCTCACTCCATTTCTTTAGATGTATGCTTCGTGTCTCAGCTCGAGAGATGCGTCAATGTCTCATCCCATGATTTGACCCTGAGTTGTTCGGTCTTCGAGAAGATCGATTTTTCTAGAGTTTTCCTTTCCTCTTCTTGTCCTGTTAGTTGGAGTTCTCAGAGCAAGACGACGAGACAAGATGGTGATCGATTCAACGTTCTGATGAAGTGCCACCTGGATCATGAAGATTGTGTTAGGTTGTGTTCCTCGTCTTACCCTACGCTTGAATCTCGGGTCGAGATTCTTGTTTAGTGGGGGTGAGTTGTCACATCCCTAGCTTTTGGTTTGCTCTGAGCTAGCTAGTCATGTGTTGCATCATGTTTAAATTTCAGTTAAACCTGAAATGGGGATTGTTTAAACCCTAGCACCAAATGAATTCAAATAGGCTGAAATAAAATCATTTTCAATAAACCCAAAATTCCTTTGAAAATGTTCATGATTTCTGATAAAGGTGAAAACCTCTGCCAAAAATGATGAACATATTTATAGGTCGTTTCTGGATTTTTGAATTAACTCATATTGTATTTGAATTGGGGCATTTAAATTTTATAAATATTTTAAATGCTCTAATAATTCCGAAACTAGTTGAGGGCTGTTGGAAATAATTTCAATAGTGCCACAAATATTTTTAGGATTTTAATAATGCTCTGCATTTTTATTAAAGCCACAAAGTTGCAGAATAATAGAAAACAGAAACAATAAATAGAGAGAGAGAGAAGGACTACCTGGCGCTTACCTACAGCCCAGATGCCCACTACTGTTTGGCCCAGCCCACCAGGCGCCCCCCCTGTCGCCTTCCTCCTCGTGCTAGTAGGCAGAGCAGGGACACCGCGACGCCGCCGAGCTCGCCACGCCACCACCCTGCCTGCCTGCCCCTCCCCCTTGACGCCCGTACGCTCTGGACGTCGCCACACACTCCCCCTCGACCCTGCACTTCTCCCCTCTCTCCCTGGAGCTCTCCCCCTCCTCTGGTTCTTCCTCCCTCGTCTTTTCCCCCACCTCACCGAACCACGCCGCCGCCGCCGATGAGCACCACCGCGGCCACAACCACCCCCTCGCCCCTCTAACGTGCCCAAGAGCCCCGAGACATCGTCGTCGTCCTCTGCACGGATCCGAGCAGCGCGGGATGCCCCGCTCCGCCGACAACAGGCTGGACTTCGTCCTCGACCGCCGCCGATGGTCGCCGTCGATTCTCCGTCACCCGTGCGCCCCCGAGCTCGTCTATGACCCCTTCTGATGCGCTGTGAGATTCTCCGCCTTTCCCCCTCCTCCCCGAGCTCGTTCCTGTCCTCTAGCTATGCCCGCCGCCGTACCCGAGCGCCGCCGTCCGCCATGGTCGTTGCTCTCGCAGCCACCGTGCATCTCCGCTCGAGCTTGAGCCTTCGTCGTGCTCCTGAAGCAACGACGAGTCCAACGCAGCCCCTAGCTAGCTCCCCCATGCACTGGAACCAAGCGGCCGCCCATGCCCGAACTCCGGCCACCGCATCACTGGACGCCGTGCTCAACTCCCGCCACCCACGCCTCCGTTGTTTGCTCTATCGGATCCGCGTCACTTCTCGGAGCACGTAGGTGCAAGTGCCTCTTCAAACCGGGCCCCGTAGCGAAAGTCCGACGGCCTCCGCTGCGGATTTGGTCGCCGGCGTTTACACGCCGGTGGTGATGACGTGGCACCATCATTAGGGCTTAATTGCATTTAGTTTAATGACACTAGCCACTGACATCTGGGCCCCACCAGCTAAATAACCTCGGGTTATTTTCTTAACTAGATTTAGTTAAAAGCTGTGGGCCCACGTGTCAGCTTTGACCATGCTGACATGGCCTTTGACTAGGCCCACCCGTCAGTGACCCAAGCCAGCACTATGACACTGACCATTGAGACCCACTGGTCAGGTTTGGCCGGATCAGGTTGACCCTGTTGACCCTGTGACGTCACACTGACGTCATCCTGACGCAGTAAATATTTTCTAGGATTTAAATAAATCAGAAATGATTTATAAATTCCAGAAAATGTTTAAAACTTCTAAAATTCATAGAAATTCAACCGTAACTCCAAATGAAATAAATTATATATGAAAAATGATCAGAAAAATCCAATCTATCCATCTGTACCATTTTCATGCATGTTAGAACACTTTAACCTTGCTGTTTAGGTGAAACAAGGTTATGCACTAATATGACCTTTTCAAATGGGTTTGCATTTGAATCTTGGGTTCAATTGGACTCATCTCAACCTGTTCTAGCTTGCATTAGCCCAAAACACATTCATATTGCCATGTCATAGCATGCATCATATTGTGCATTGCATTGATCATGTTTCTTCTCTGTTTGCCGGTGTTGTTCCCTTTCGGTAGACGTTATACCCACGTTGTGATCGTTGACACTGATGAAGAGTCAATGTTATCTTCAGAATTGCCAGGCAAGCAAAACCCCCTTGTTCATTCCGATATAATCCCACTCTCTCGCTCCTACTCTCTTTTAATGCATTAGGACAACAACGACTCGTCTGTTACTTGATACGGTAGCTGAACCCCTTTATCCTCTGCATGACCTGTCATTGCCACAGTAAATAGATGAAACCCACTAGCATGAGTAGGAGTTGTTTGAGCCCTGTTGTGCCTACTCATTCATGTTTTTTGTCATGCCTGCTATTGCTTAGAGTTGAGTCAGGTCTGATTCATCGGGGATGAATCAGAGGTGTGTGAACATGTCCTACTGTTGAGAGCTAAGTGTGTGAACACGATTTGGTAAAGGTAGCGGTGAGAGGCCATGTAGGAGTACATGGTGGGTTGTCTCATTGCAGCCGTCCTCAGGAACTGAGTTCTGTGTTTGTGATCCATGACCAGCTACTACCACGCATTGGAATGCTTAAGTGCCCCTCTCGACTTATTAATCAACTTGATCTCTGTCCAGGAGTTGCAACTAGTTTCTGATGTTTGTACGTAGTGTGAGTAGTCTACCAAGTGGCACCTGGTACAGGTGGGCTTGGGACAGACTAGGCACAGTGGCACGGTGTACCAAGTGGTACCCGGATGGTGGGCTTGGGAACCCTGCTCACATCGTTTGGGGCCGTGAGTGACACCCCGGCCGGATCTCCTTGCGGATGGAACCCAAATAGGCGATAAACCTGGATGAGAGACTTGTGTGGTTAGTCAGGTCGTGGCCGACACCCTCGCTGGGCTTCCGCTTGAAGGTTGCCGAGTACATGTCGTGTAAACGGCGGTAAGTGGTGAGAGCGTGTGTGAAGAAGTACACCCCTGCAGGGTTAATATGATCTATTCGAATAGCGGTGTCCGCGGAAAAGGACTTTTGGGTTGCCTGTAGAGTTCATAGACAAGTGAAAGTGGATACTCTAAAATACGCAAGATAAGCGTGAGTGCTATGGATGGCGTTCTCGTAGGGAGACGGGAGCGGATCCATAGTGGTGTATTGATATGGTGAATATGTGGACTCGTGTGCACCACCTCAAAAGAGTTACTTGTAGTCGCAGTTCAGGTTAGCCACCGAGTCAAAGCTGGCTTGCTGCAGTTAAACTCCACCATCCCCTTTGTTGATAATGATGCATATGTAGTTAGTTCTGATGTAAGTCTTGCTGGGTACATTTGTACTCACGTTGCTTAATTTATGTTTTTGTAGAGAGACTTCAGTCTCGCTAGTAGTTCCACGTGGACTTCGATGTTTAGCTTGTTACCTCAGCTACGATCTTGTGCCCTTGGCAGGATCTGATAGATAGTCAGGTTTCTCAGCCTTTTTCTGTTGTAGATGTCTGTACTCAGACATGTTAAGCTTCCACTTGTGCTTGACTTGTTTGCTTTGAATGTTGGGTCATGAGACCCATGATTGTAATATCTCGCTCCTCGGAGCCTAATGAATAAAATACTTGAGTTGTAGAGTCATGTTGTGATGCCATGTTGTATTTGCACATATCGAGCATATTGTGTGTATGATATTGAAATGCTTGGTATGTGTGGGATCTGACTATCTAGTTGTTTATCCTTAGTAGCCTCTCTTACCGGGAAATGTCTCCTAGTGTTTCCACTGAGCCATGGTAGCTCGCTACTGCTCCGGAACACTTAGGCTGGCCAGCATGTGTCCTTCTTCGTTCCTGTGTCTGTCCCTTCGGGGAAATGTCACGCGATGAATACCGGAGTCCTGTTAGCCCGCTACAGCCCGGTTCACCAGAGTCCTGCTAGCCCAGTGCTACAGCCTGGATTCACTCGCTGATGACCGACACGTTCGATGCTGGGTCATGGATGCCTGTCCCTGTAAGTTTCTGCCACTTGGGGTTTACGACTAGCCATGTCAGCCCGGGCTCCTTGTCATATGGATGCTAGCGACACTATCATATACGTGTGCCAAAAGGCGCAAACGGTCCCGGGAAAAGGTAAGGCGACAACCATGGGAATACCGTGCATGAGGCCGCAAAGTGATATGAGGTGTTACATGCTAGATCGATGTGACATTGAGTCGGGGTCCTGACACCCCGCCGCCCGCTCCTCTCCTCTCCTCCTCCCTCCGACGAGCGAGGGCGTACTCCGGCCCCTGCACTAGCCGGCGAGCGCAGCCCCGATGCGCCCATCCCGCCTGCCCCTGCCGTCCTCCGCCACCGGTCACCTCCGCCACCGGCCCCTGCTAACCTTCGACCGTGGCGAGCGAGGACTCGGACGAGCTCGGACCCCGACCCCTTCGCCGACCCCAACCCCGACCCCTCAGGCGACCAGGTACCTCTCCTACTTCCTCCTTCCTCACTCTCTTGCCATATAGTTTTGTTGGCTGAATTTTCGCACTGCATTTTCGTAACTAGGGTTTATCTTGGGTAGGACCAGCAGATGTCTAGGGACAATATTTTGGCCATATGGTTAGCAATGTGAAGGGAATATGAGAGATTAATTCAAACTGAATGTATGTTTGTAACTGAATTTTTTTGACAGTATGTTAACTGAATGTATGTTTGCTGGCTGTGGCACAAGCAGCTCCTCTCCTCTGCCCTGTGATCTCTCAGTCATAACCTCTGTTTTTTTAGACTGCTACCTATGCCTGCTTCTTGTTGGTCGCAGTCAAAACCAGTGACAAACAACCATCTGTGTGTCTGGCCATGGCCATATATATAGCCATCTCTAATTTATAACCATTAGATGATGTTTTTATATCAAGAAAGTGGAGTGATTCACGCATACATACAACCTCTCAGTCCTTGTCCTTGACAGTTTGCATATTTACACACACAAAAAGAAAAACAGTCTTCTTTTCTATAGGTGTGCATGTACCCTACAACCTTCCTCAAGCCTGGTGTCACTAGTCCCTGTGTGTGTTATCTCCTAATGCTGCTCCTACATGCCCCCTGACAGCGGCAAATATTTTGACGCTACTGACTTGACTTGGTCCAAGAGCAAGATCACTGATGAGAGACCATCCTTTTCCTCAATAGATAGATTATATGATCATTGCATTGTACTGCTGGATGCACTCCAAACCATTTAATTTAATTCAGTATGCATGGATCACCATGTTGTTTTGTTGGTTGCCGCATCGCCATATAGTCAAGCATCACCATTTCTGTCTCTTGTAATGACATTTTGGCCATATGGTTAGCAATGTGAAGGGAATATGAGAGATTAATTCAAACTGGATGTATGTTTGTAACTGAATTTTTTTGACAGTATGTTAACTGAATTTTTTTGACTGTGTGTTAACTGAATTTTTTTGACAGTGTGTTAACTGATTTTTTTTACAGTGTGTTAACTGGCCACTTATCTTCATTTCAAAGCCCAAGTTGTAGCCCTTTAGATTGACAGCTGGACAGAAGGTATCTTCTAGTAAGTTTAGAGTGGAAGGCAGCTTCACTCTGTAGCTATATAGACAACTTCAAATTGGATGGCATGGAATATATTGTTGGGGTTTTCACTTTTTCTACTTCTCTTGGTATTTTTTAAAATGTTAGGCACAATAACATAGTTCATATGCGATATGTGAATTTTCCTTTTCTGCATGTCACATCAACCTGTATTACTCTCAGAGTCACATTGTGAGGCATTGTCTTGCTGCCTCATGAAATAAATAAAAAAGACCAACACAAGCTCATGCCTAGTGCAACCTAAAATTAGCACCTTCTGTTTAGATGTTTATATTTACAACTTATTTTGTTGACATAGTAACAGCCAAACTTACCAATCCAGCTGATATATTGAATATGACCACGTGGACTTCACTTTGTCACTTGTCAGACTTCTGCATCCAATGAATTGGGGCTTTCTGATATTTTTTTATAAAATGACATTCTTTTTAGAGTTTCAGCTTTTATGTACATACATTAAACTAAAAAGGAATCTCTACCACTACATGAAGTATAACCATGCATTCTAACAGAACTATGTCTCTACGTAAAAGCATTCATTCTAAAGAAGATACCTTTGGTAAAATGTGTTTAGCTTGTAGCTTCTAGCTTAAGTGAGTAGCCACTACTCTAGTGAGTAACTTAACTTGTTTAAGTACTGCCAGTTAGTAGTACTACTAGTGAGTAGATGAACTCCATTTAACTAGCTTAATTGAGTCTCAGTTGTGTAGCGAAGTTCTTCTATTTTGTATGATGCGGTTCATGCTTAAACTATCCTGCTATGTAGTCTGTTGGATCATCTATGTACTATGTATTCTGTGGCATGTGGTGTGGTCGATGCTGAGATGTCAACTCTATGTACTATGTATGTTGTGGCATAGGTGAAGCCACTGACTACACTTCCGGTTCTACTCCTGGAACACTTGAGGAGTTTTACTTCATAACTGGAGGATTCTGATGATATCGGGGGGTTTTGTCTCCGACCATCGTGTCGTGATGATATTGTGGGGTGTTGTGGGGTTGCAGCTGGGCGGGGGTGGGGTAATGATTTTGCAGGTACCCCGAGAGACCCTTGAGTTTCCGGTATGTCGATTAACTTCCGTTCCGGCAAATTCGGGTACTCCATATGTCCTATTTCAACAAAGGTCATGCTGAAATTTTCCATGAATTTTAGCATGACTTTGCTAAAAATAGGACATATGGGGTACTTGCGACAAATGCATGCGCCGGGGTATCTTCGTACTTAGTTAAGTAGGATCAACTGCCCTGCCATTCTTGCTGCATAGGTTGCAATAGAGCCAAGTGCTTAGTGCCAAGTGATTAGGCCCAACCTAGGGTGCCTTGGCATCGATAAACCCTAAATGATGAAAACTTAACTTAGCATTTAGGGTGCCTCGGCGTCGACAAACCCGAAATGATGAAACCTTGGCTTCTATAGGGTGCCTCGGTGTCGATGAGAACCTAAATGATGTATGCTTAGGCTTTTAGGGTGCCTCGGCGTCGATAAATCCTAAATGATAAAAGCTTAGCTTTTAGGATGCCTCGGTGTCGACAAACCCTAAATGATGAGACCATGATCTTGTTCCTTGACAATAACCAACTTCTTGACTAAACTTTTTTCCTATTTAGAGCAAAACATGGCCCACAATGATGAGGCCGGCGGTTCGGGCGGCAAGCAATTCTGGGAGCTATCCCAGGAGATGGAGGAAGAACCTCACCGCTATGAGGACGCCGCAGAAGACACCGATCCTGACTACACAAGCCCTAGTGGTGTCGGGGCTGACACCACTAATGGTGCCACCGAGGATGCCACCACTGATGATGGTGGCGCACACACAGATGGCAGCCAACCGAAGAGGCAACGGAAGGACCGGCGCCCGAGCGTGCTCGGCACCGTCAAGGAGGAATTTACTGAAGTGAACTCCGACGGGCATCCGACGACGCCCAAAGAAGTAGTCGAGGGGTACTCGGTTCAGCTCGGGTGTATTCTCCGGAGCACCGTCTCGATCAACACCGAGAACCTAAGGCATAAGGACCGAGGGAATTTGTGCAGCCTCCTCTTCACGAAGCTGCACGAACGATACAAGTTCCCCGCTGAATTTGCAAACACACGCCTCTCAGGGAACAAAGTGAATAGTGCCGCCCTCACGAGGATGAGCACGGCCCTGTCTACTTGGAGAAGCACAGTGAAGGCAATGATTGAAAAAGGTGATAGTTATGAGAAGATCAAGGCGAAATATCCTTTGATGAGCGAAGATGACTACAAGGAGTTCAAGATCAAGTGCGAGAGCAGCGCAACCTCCGAATCAGGTCAGTGGGTAAAAGAAATGCGGCAGTTGAACTTAGGGGTCCACCAACTCGGTCCCGGCGGTTACAGAGTGGCGGAGCCTATATGGGACAAGGAGGACGTGGGCGTGCCGAGCAAGGCCTACCGCCCCGCTTCGAGAAATACCGTGAGAAGCAGACCAGGAACTTTGTCAGGGCCCGGTACAAGGAGGACCTGGTAACAAAGGAGCTTACCACGGATCCGAAGACTAGGGCGCTAGAGCTTGTTCTGGTAAGGAATACACCCCCGCGTAATTAGCTCCATATGGTTGCATTCTAATTAATCCCCAATATTTCTAAATGGTTCACGTTCCTTCCGCAGGACACTGAAAGCAGTAGCGCGGGGTCGTCTCAGAGCTCCCCTTTCGACACCCCTTTAAATAGGGCGTTGAACGTAATGAAAAACAAGGATAAGCTCAGTAAGCCGCGTCAGCAGGTCGTGTCGCCGGTAAAGGCTTCTCCACAAAATGGTCGTCATATTATACCGCTGGTGGGCGAAAGGAGAAAAAGACCAGCTCAGAAAGCCAGTCGCGTGAGGTTGAAGCACTCGAGGCACAAGTGGCGCGGATTCCGAAGATTATCCAAGAGCAAGTGCAAGTACAACTGGGAACGACACTCACCGCCATGGTGCCTACGTTGATTCAGGGGCTGACGACGTGGATTGCGGGCGGCCAACAGGGGCCTCCCCTGGTTCCCAGCTTCACGGCCAGCAACTCGCACAACGCAAAGGCGGCGCCATTGGTGTCTCCAGCGGAGGCGGTATTCGTGTCTCTAGCGCCGGCACGGGCATTGGAGCTTAACGCACCGGGGTGTACGCCGGCCGACACCTCGCCAGCAAGCGGCCCCTCCGTCAGTTGCACGCCCACCGTTGGCGGTGCCTCGACATTAGCCGAGCTCGACGGCATCACGGTAACTAAGCCTCTCGGCTGATCACTTCATCTCCTTTCCTTTGACTGGGCATCCCTGACGCCCTACATGTTTTCGCAGGGCGTCGCCGATGTTCCTTGCACTCTACTGCACTTCGTGGGCAGCGAGTTGGTCGATGTCGCCAAGGGCAGAATTGTTCAACCGGGAAACCCCGTGTTCCACGGTAATCCGATGCCACCCATAGTGTATAGGGTTGAACTAGTTCGGGTTCTGCTAGGCTACGACGAGCTGTTACCTCCGATTCGACCCGCTGGGGCCGACGAAGAAGATGAGATGACCCTCAGCGCCTGCGTAGGCTGGCCCCTGCTTTGGACGAAGAGACAGATTCGTTTGGGGGCGGGGGACACCACCCCACAGACAAGACCGCCAGTCGTGCCGGCGCCAAGCCATGGCAAGAACGCCGCAACGCTACCGGACATGCCAGACATCCCTATGGCACATGATCCGGACATGCATATGGCACAGGATCCGGACGACGATGACAACGATGACGTTACATTTACCAACGTTGATAAGTACTTTCCTAACATGGGTACGGTGACGAGTTCGGCGGGCCTCCTTCTCAAGAACCCAACCAAGACGACCGCGATCTAGCTGGTATGTCGGAGAAATCCAATTGCAACAGGTGTCGTCTGGCGTTCAGTTCTCAGGAGACGCCTCCAGCTCCCGCCTTCACCCAGCCTCAGATAGCTGAGTTGTGAAATATTATCAGCCCAACACGCTCAAGAAGATGGTCTGTGAGCATAACTCGGTCCCGTTATAGCAGATCAAGAAGAAAGGACGGAAATGAAAGACTAACAAGGGCGTCGGTGCGAGCCAGCCGGCACCGAGTACGATCCGTGCTCAGGACTGGCCACCTTCACCTCGGGATATCTCGAGGAGGGTGCATGTGGCGGGTAGGCCGATGCTACCGACAAATATGCTCAATGCTGCAACCAGTGCTATGCAGAGTCTGCATGACAGCATTCTTTCTTTGGAGAAGATGCGTCTCTCCCAAAATGATGTGGCATACCCGGTTTTCGTGGCCAAGGTGCCAGAGGGCAAGGGCTTTGTGGATGGCGCCATCAGGGGTACGATCGTCCTGCGGTTTGATGACATCTTTGCTATGTTTAACCTTCATCCGCTGCACTACACCTTCGTTCGGCTGTTTTCGCTAAGTATGGAGATGCGGGTCATTCTAGACAAGACCCCGGACATCGTGATAGTCGACCCCTTCTACATGTGTGCCAAGATCTTGGGTAGCGCTAGGGACTGGCAAGTCGCGAGTTCACACCTCGAAGGCGTCATTCTGGCAAACGCAGATAAGGATAACTTCCTCGTGCCTTACTTTCCCGAGTAAGTCATCCCCTCACTGCCCCGTAACATATGATTTCTTAGATTTCGATCGCTCTTTTTTTTCTAACATTCTGTGTTCTGTGCAGTGACACACATTGCCCACTCATTTCGACCCGGACCGTGACTCCAAGATAGACTACACAAATATCAAGAAAGTTCTTGATGATGCTCTCCCCGGCTACACCACATCTGGAGGCACCTTTAAGAGGCCAGTTCGTAGGTACGGCAGGCACATGTTCACCCACAATACGTCGTTCCCCTGCGTCAAGCAGCCGCCTGGTGGTCATAGGGATGCCTACTACGCCCTCCATCACATGAGGGCAATCCTACGGGACCATAATCACCTTCTGCTACCAAATAATGTCAAAGATTGGGCCACAAGCTTGGCGGCAATCCAGGACGTGGACCTCCGACAAGAATTCTTTCGCATCCAGTCGGAGTTCGCAGAAATCATCCATCAAGATGTCCTTCGTACCTCGGGGCAGTTCTACCTCAGAGAGCAACCATCCAACAGTGAGATAGACACAACGCTTCAAATGCAGTCTGACAACGCCCGCGACTTCATACCATCACGAAAGACGGCGGCTTCATCCACGTTCCGGTCCCATGAGTCGAGTCGAAAGTAGTGATGCTATTTGTAGTTCTGAAACATCGATTAGCTCATGTTGTAATTAAACTTTAATGAACTTGTATGTCTCTTTGGTTTGGACAGTCGTTCAACTTAGATATAATCGATGCTATTTATTAGTAGGACCATGAATCGTGCTGTTAATGTCTTACTTTTCTCTTCCGATCCTTTTGTTGCATACTTATATATTGCTTATGTATTGTCTGATGTTTGGCTTGTGCATAGAGATGCCGTCGTATGTCGTGTACAAGGGTAAGGTTCCAAGAGTCTACAACGACTGGGAGGAGTGTCGAAGACAGGTTCACCATTTCAGCGGTAACAATTACAAAGGGTACACCACTAGGGCGGAGGCGGAATCTAGATACGCCCGCTATCTAGCGGGAGAGAGGAGGGAGCGTTGGAGGAACCGGTTGAGGACCAGTTTCATCACGATGATACTCATCATGTGACCGCAGCTCTCTTCTATGTGATGGTAGTTTAGATGATCGATATCGACTTGTAATGTGAAGACAAACTCGCTACTCGCGGTCTCCGAGACTTGTAATGTTCTATCTTCGTTCGGTCTTTTGTATTTGGAGACTAATATGATGAATTGTATTCGGAGACTTACCTTCTATTGTATTCGATGAATCTGCTGTTGCTGTGTGGTGCTTTCTATATTCTGTCAAATTATATATTTTATAACCTGTGAAAAAAATCAGAAAAAAACCTAATATTAATACTAATGGCGCATCACACCACACAGTGCGCCGTTAGTATGCCAAAGGCTACTAATGGCGCATCACTACTTAGTGCGCCTTTAGTATGCCAAAGGATACTAATGGCGCATCACAGCACAGTGCGCCATTAGTATGTCGAAGCACATGGGTATATATGCCCCCCTGGGAGGCATACTAATGGCGCACCGTGGGCTATACTAATGGCGCACATGTGGTGCACCATTAGTATACCAGATACTAATGGTGCACCACAGGTGCGCCATTAGTAAAAAATACTAGTGGCGTGGTACTAGTGGCACACCAGTAGTGCGCCATTAGTATGCAAAACTGGTGCGCCAGTAGTAGCCCTTTTGCTAGTAGTGCCACACCCGCGCGGGTACATAGTGGAGCACATTTCTGTACGAAAAGGCAGCCTATATGGTAATTTTACACGTGTACTGGTTGTCCACTTGGTGGAGGGAGGATCGTCTACCACGAGTGAACAAACAAATTGCTACTTGACGCATTATGTCAAAAAAGAGGCAAACCATGTGGGGCCTACTTTAGAGGCAAGGCTCTATACACTGGAGTACTTTTGATGTGTCCCATCAACTCGTAGAACGAGGAGAAGCTTGCTTAGTATGCCGTCTCCCCCGCCCACAGGCGCGGTGGCTCGCAGGATGAGGTGAAGCTTGCTTAGTACTGTACGCCTTACGCCCGCTCCCTCGCCCACGTGCGCAGTGGCTCGCAGGATGAGGAGAAAAATTTACTACTCCCTCCGTTTACTCCTCGTCCCTACTACCTTGGTTATAGAGATTATCATATTTCTGGAATATATATGTCCTTTAGTAGATTTCAATATGAACTACTAGAACATACTCCAAACATTGATGTATATACACGTATTTAGAGTGTAGATTCACTAATTTTCCTCCGTATGTAGTCCATATTGAGGCCCTGTTTGGTTCATAAGTCCTAGGACTTTTTCTAGTCCCAACTAAAAAGTCCCTACTCCTTAAAAAGTCCCTCCCTTTTGTTTTCATGGACTAAAAAGTCCCTAGTCCCTCCCTAGAGGTTATTGAATGACCATGTTACCCCTAGTATACAGAAAATAACAACCAAACAACACCATGGGGCAGCGGGGCAATGGGTGCAGGGAGGGGCATTGTTGGAAAAGGCCCAAAAAAGACTCTCCTTGAGAGTCTTCTTCATTAAGTCCCAAAAAGCAAGTTTTGGTCCCTAGTAGTCCCTCCTGTTTGGTTAAAAAGTCTCTAAGAGGGATTTTTTCTAGTCCCTACACTAAAAAGTCTCTGGAAACAAACACTATAACGCCCCGAGCCCGGCGCTCCAGATGACTTCCAGCTATTCCTAGCTTTGCCATGTGTTTTATTTATTTGTTGCATTGCATCATGTCATCATGCCATCATGTCATTTAATTTTTGCAACTCATCTACAAAAATTGTTTGGATCCTCGGTCCATTTAAATTGAAGGAATTCACATGGTGATTTCTCTTTATAACATATCCTCCCAATATTTAGGGAGGTACTATAAAATATTCCATTAGCTTGGAATTAACCGTAACACACTTGCAAAATTCCCATGCCCTTTCTACTTCAAGTTTGGTCCCCAAACTTTGCCAACAATTCTTATCTCTTTTATCGAGGCTCCTCCTAAAGTCTCAGCATTTTTGGACCTCCCTAGCACCTACTTTGTATGCAAGACCATTTGAATTAAATTCAAATGCATTCGAATTCTAACCTGTCACACATGCACACTCCTATTTTCTTGGGTCACGCTCGTTTTTGCGAGTCCAAGAAAATTGCCCTCCTGCCCAAGCTCCACCCCTAACCTCTCTCTATTTTCTATCTTCTCTCTGTTTTTTTATTTAGAAGAGAAGGGAGAGAGCCCAGCAGCCTACCCTGATCGGCCCAACCTCCCTTAGGCCCAGCAGCCCCCTATCTAACCCTAGGCCGACCGCTCCTCTCTTCCTCTCCATCGATCCTTCCTCCTCATTCCCTCGCGCCGCCGCCCGCAACACACTCATCGTCAAGGAGAGGAGCTCCCCGCGCCCTTGCCCCGTCCCTGACCGCCACTCCCCCTACTCCTCCATGCGGTGCCAACCGGCCACCAAGACGAACACGAACCACACCGGAGCTCCTTCCTCTACGCCCTCTCCTGGAGCCGCTCGCTGCTGCTGCTCTTCATCGAGGTGCAAGTCCCGCCGCGGTTGCTGCTCTGCTCCTGCCCCGCCGGTCGTCTCTGCCTCGACCCCGCGTCCTCGCCTCCGGCGACCGTCACAGCTCCGTGCACCCTGGGCCCCTCCTGCCTCAACGGAGCAGGTCCCCGCGCCCCACGACTTCGTCCGTGTCGTCTCCTGCTCCTCGCCTCAAGCACCGATGCTCCAAGGACGGCCTCCTGCAGTTCGTTGTTGCCGGAGCTCCCCACCACCAGCAAGCATCCGACCTCGCCGCCCGTCGCCATCAACCCCTCCACCTGCGTCCTGCACACCACAGCCCCGAGCGCCGCTGTCCTCGAGCACCTGTTGACTTCGGTTACGGTCAAGCGCTCTGACCCGTTGCTACCATGGGCTTGCATCCATCTGGCCCTGTTGTGTTCATGGAGCCACTGTACCATGGCTAAGACCTAGATCGGCAAGTCCGAAGACCCCAAGTACCATGACTACCCTCGAGGACATTGGCTCCGTCAAGTTCGACTACAACTCGTGTACGACTACCGTCGCCGTGTACCACTACTTCCACTACCGTCGCCCCGAAGACGTTGGATTCGTCAAGTACCTCTCCGAAACGAACGTGTACAACTACTTCCCCTACACCGCATCGAACCCGATTCGCTCTGAAAATGCACGCTTCGAAGGTATAACCCCGAGACGACACGCCCGTGAACGAATGCATGAGTGATGTATGAGATGCCCGTGTTTGCACCATGTCCAGATTGATCCTTGCATGTTCCTCCTCATTTTCCATGCCGTCGACCCGTGGGAACCAGGTAACCGGGATCACCCCACCATCCTTGCATGAACCGTTCATCCGTAGTTTCTTTTGCACCGACATCTCGACGAGTTGTCGGATCATCGGAATGTTGCCGTGGCACCATTTTCATTGTCGTTGCAGTGGCACCCCTTTCGTTCCACCACAGTAACAAAAGCTTCATAACATGCTCATGCCGACATTTTCGTAAAGTTGCATAAAACTTGTATATGTCATCCGCATCATGATAACAACATTTAAAATGTTTAAAATTGTTGTTTGCTTTAAAATTGCTAAATGACACATAAGGATTTACTTGAGTTGTTGTTTGATGTTTCCGGCCTCATTTAAATTGCCTAAAATGTGTGGTTTACTTATGCTTCACCCCTTGCCATGTTTAATAACATTTAATATTGTTGGGTACAAAACCGAGAGACAACTAAATAATTGATGTGGTGCTTCGTCAATATGCAACTCGTTGCATATTGAGCTCCACTTAATTTGTAGTGTTGTTTGTTGCACTTTGCCATGCCATGCTCTTTAAACCGGACAGGCATCATACTTGGTTGAGCATCATGCCATGTCTATGTGTTGTGTGTTTACCTTGTTGTTTGCTTCTTTCCGGTTGTGCTTCTTCTGGATAGTTCCTGTTTCGTCGCAATTGTTACGATTCGTTCGACTACGTGGGATCGTCTTCTTCATGGACTCGTTCTTCTTCCTCACGGGATTTCAGGCAAGATGACCGCTACCCTAGATCTCACTACTATCATTGCTATGCTAGTTGCTTCGTTCTATCGCTATGTTGTGCTACCTATCATTTACTCTTCAAGCCTCCCATACTGCCATGTCAGCCTCTAACCTTTTTCACCCATCCTCGCAAACGTTGCTTGGCTATGTTACCTCTTTTGCTCAGCCCCTCTTATAGCGTTGTTAGTTGCAGGTGAAGTTGAAGATTGCTCCATGACGGACAGGATTATGTTGGGATATCACAATATCTCTTATTTAATTAATGCATCTATATACTTGGTAAAGGGTGGAATACTCGGCCTTATGCCTGGTGTTTTGTTCCACTCTTGCCGCCCTAGTTTCCATCATACCGGTGTTATGTTCCCGGATTTTGCGTTCCTTACGCGGTTGGGTGATTTATGCGACCCCCTTGACAGTTTGCTTTGAATAAAACTCCTCCAGCAAGGCCCAACCTTGGTTTTACCATTTTCCTCACCTAGCCCTTTTTCCCTTGGGTTTCCGGAGCCCGAGGTTCATCTTTATTTACCCCCCCCCCCGGTCCAGTGCTCCTCCGAGTGTTGGTCCAAACTAGAGCACCGTGCGGGACCATTCCTTGGCAACTTGGATTACGTCGGTTCCTGTACGCTTCGCTTATCCGGTGTGCCCTGAGAACGAGATATGTGCAGCTCCTATCAGGATTTGTCGGCACAGTGGGTGGTCTTGCTGGTCTTGTTTTACCATTGTCGAAATGTCTTGTAACCGGGATTCCGAGTCTGATCGGGTCTTCCTGGGAGAAGGAATATCCTTCGTTGACCGTGAGAGCTTATCATGGGCTAAGTTGGGACACCCCTGCAGGGTATAAACTTTCGAAAGCCTTGCCCGCTGTTATGTGGCAGATGGGAATTTGTTAATGTCCGGTTGTAGATAACTTGACACTTGACTTAATTAAAACGCATCAACCGTGTGTGTAGCCGTGATGGTCTCTTTTCGGCGGAGTCCGGGAAGTGAACACGGTTTTGGGTTATGTTTGACGTAAGTAGGAGTTCAGGATCACTTCTGGATCATTGCTAGCTTCACAACCGTTCCGTTTGGTTCTCTTCTCGCTCTTATTTGCGTATGTTATCCACCATATTTTCTTAGTCGCTGCTGCAACCTCACCACTTTACCCCTTCGTTACCCATTAAGCTTTGCTAGTATTGATACCCAATGGGATTGCTGAGTCCTCGTGGCTCACAGATTACTACAACAATAGTTGCAGGTACAGGTTATGCGATGATCATGACGCGAGAGTGATGTTTGCTTATTTTGGAGTTCTTCTTCTACTTCTTCTTCGATCAGGGGATAGGTTCCAGGTCGGCAGCCTGGGCTAGCAGGGTGGATGTCGTTTGAGTTTCTGTTTGTGTTTCATCCGTAGTCGGATGATGCTATTATGTATTGTGATGTTGTATTCGTGTGGCATTCTATGCCTCTTGTATGTATCCCCATCTATTATGTAATGTTGGTGTAATGATATCCACCTTGCAAAAGCGTTTCAATATGCGGTTCTATCCTTGGGCATGACAAGTTGGTATCAGAGCCTCGTCTGACCAAAGGAGCCCCCTTGATTATTGGCTGTTGTTGAGTCTAGAAGAAAACTATTTTGAGTCTTAGGAATATATATCGGAGAGTAGGATTCTTTTTACTCCTCAGCCCCTTTCGTCGCTCGGGTGAGGACTCTCGACGTAGATGTTTTGTCTTTCCTCTCCTCAAATTTCACTAAATTTTTTTAGGATCACGCGGGTATCTTGGGATCGTTCTGATATTCTTTTGTCAAGAACATTGTACTTGGTGCCTCCTGACATTTAGGGGTTGTGGCAGTGTCCCGGGGAGTTGAGCTCCGAGGTGTTGTCGTCATAATTTTAGCGTTGCAGTTCTGGAATACCTGAGTTCTAAAAATCTCTTTTATGCAGTTGTTGGTGAGATAACCTCGACGCCACCCAGTACTGGGGCGGGAGTTCGGGAGTATTGCCATAGCTCATATAACAGATGCTTTTCGAAGGTTGAGGTACACGATTTCCGAAGGTTTCTTGTTTATGTGTTGACGGATGGATATAGCTGGATGTAGGGATTGTTAGTTTGGGTGAGATATAGTGCTTCCCCTATATCCCCAACACCAGATTGCATAACCAGAAAGTTTCGGGAGTTTTATAGGTGGGAATTCCAGTAGCTCCTAGAATATCTTTCCGACAGATGCATGATATGGGATTGGGTAAATCTCTATCATATGTATTTGTTCCGGCTTATTCTGCAAGCCAAATCTTTTGTTTTGTTTTATTTGTAGTATTCAAGTTTCTTCGAAGTCAAATGTTGAATCCATACCTTTCCTAAAGTGTGTTCTCATATTTCTATGGGAGTGCTAATCCTTCTTGATCACTAAGGTTGTCATGTCAAATCTTTCCAACCGGTGTGGTTCTCTTCAAGTGGATCCGATCATTTTCAACATCCGCAAGATCAATTCTAAGTTTTCTCAACGGTGTTTTTTCCATCTTCCCCAAGTTGCCTTTGTTTTCCCACCCTCCCACCCTTTTTCTTCAAGGACTCAGATATCTTAATCAAGTATCCATCTTATGGATGTGAAGTCTTTTCATTCTTTTCTTTCAATGTTCTTATCCGGTGATTTCCCATGAAGATGCTCAACAGTTTCAAGTTCATCATCCTTCATTGTTGTTTTTTCTCCGGTGGATCCAATTCAAGCTTTCGGTGTTGATCATATCCCTTTCCTCATTTCAAATGCTATCCCATGCCGGTGCATCTCATAATCGCTCACCTCTCTCTATTCGTATCCGGAGTGCTAAAGATATCTCAGAAGAATCATGTTTCCATTATTAATGCGTTCAAGTTACTTCGACGTTTTTCTCTCATTCAAGCTATTTAATTCTACCAGTGTAATCTCTATTTCAAGCAATCCTTCAATGATGTTTCTTTCTTGTGGGCCCTAACCCACAGGTCTTTTCCCAGGATCTTACCTCACTCTTCTGATTATTCCGGAGACATTCCTATTTGTTTTCGAGTTTGACGTAAGAAGGAATTTCATCAGTCATATGCCATCTCCAAGATTTCTTTCAAATTCTTTTCATTGTTGTCTCAACCACTTCGCTTTTCATTCTCCCGGAGTATCTCAGTAATTTTGGTGGTGTTTCTCGTCGTCAGTTGAAGATCGAAGAAGAGTTCCTATTAAATCCTTACCCCTTCTTCCAAAGAGGCATAGTTCAAGATTGATGCCATCCTCTCGTAATTTTATTCAATTGTGAGAATTCTTTTCTTACCATCCGGAGCATTTCATGAGTTGTTTCCATTTCTTTCCTCTGAAGGCCATCATGTCATAATTCTTCATTCTCAGCGTGTAGCTATCATTCTCCAAATCTAACCGGTGCATCATTCAAATATCCTCTAATCAATTCATGATCTCTTCATTCTCATGTATCTAAATCCCCTCAAATATCTTCATTCATCTTCCAATTCTTCCCGGTGAATTGCGCCTTTGCTACTTTCATTTTCAATTCTAATGGTGGTTCATTCAAGATTCCTCTTCATTTGCTACCGTATCATTTCATTCGTTGTTTCCAATCCCACGGTGGTTCCATCAATACCTTCACAAGTTTGCGCTATATCTCTTTTAATCCTTTCTATGGGAATAAGTAGTATGCCAAATCCATTTCTTTTCATCAATAAAATTTGATGAAGGATAAGCATACAATGAATCTTATTTTTATTTCCTCGAGGTGATTCAATTCTTTTATTTCCAGAGTTCCAAGTTTTCTTGGTTATATCGTCGCAAAGCTCCATCTAAATCATTGCAAGGCTTCACCTTGTTATTTCAACTTCTCTTTCTTTTTATCATTCTTTTATTACCAGAGTTCTTCATGGAGGTTCTACATGGTGGTTCATCAAGGGTTCTCTTTATTCTTCAATTGTTCTTCAAGATTTCTCTCGAAGTTATGATCCGCCAAGCTATACTCAAAATTAAACATGGTGCACAACACATGTTTTGTTTTATGGAGTTCAAGCATTCTTCATCTTGCATCCGAACTGCAATTCTTTCTACCTTATCTTTTGAGGTGGTGTTATGTCACTCTTGACAATTTCCTTCATGTTTCATGATTCATATGTTGTCAAGAATGAGGTATTTTAAATCCATCAATTTCTCTTCGTTCAAGAGATCTTTTCGACCAATCAACTTCTTCGTTGGAGTTATCTTGTGACAGATGTCACCTAAAGCCTTTCCTTAAGGGTTGTTGCTATTTGTGGTGATTATGCATGACCCAAGCTTGCTCTTATCGTCTTGGTGGAAGAAGTTTTCATCTCTTTGGTGCTCCCAATCAAATCAATGGTTTCCATTAGTGGCCGGTTGTCACCTCATAGTCTTGAGATGTTTTACATAAGCCCACTACAAGCTTATTCGTTTCGTTGTTGGTTTTCCAACAAATCCGTTATAACCTTCTTGGAAGGAGGCTTTCTTAGTTCATTTGTGGCAGAAGTTGGCATTTTCTTCTCCATTCTGTTATTACAATGATATATCTTCTATTCTTTCTTCCGAAGGCATTGTGATGTTGTTCTCTTCACTCATCATCTTGTTTTTTCAAGATCATGTTCTTTTCCATGCTTATCCACTTAACCGGAGTGTTGTGTCCATCATTCCTCTTTTAATCGGAGCCTCATCCAAGTGCTTTCATTTTGCAAGTTCATGTTCTATTCCTTCCATGTTCAACCGGAGTGCTGCCCGAACTTCCTCTCTCATCTTGTTTTAACCGGAGTGGTTTCGAATTCTATCATGTCCATTAAACTCTTGAATCATCTCTTTGCAACCTTCAAGTTCTCATAATGTTCCTTGTTCCTCTTTTCTAACGGATTGTTTGCAATCTCGTTCATCTCTGTTGTACTCTTTCTTTTAAATTGCTCAACCTCTCAAGGTTCGTGGTTTCACTCGTTCGTCAAAGAAGCAACTTAGTTTTACCTCTTCTCTTCCTCTTTCGTTTCTCTCCGGTGCCATCCTAGATCTCGAGACGAGATCCTCTTGTAGTGGTGGAATGTTGTGACGCCCTGAGCCCGGCGCTCCAGAAGACTTCCAGCTATTCCGAGCTTTGCCGTGTGTTTTATTTATTTGTTGCATTGCATCATGTCATCATGCCATCATGTCATTTAATTTTTGCAACTCATCTAAAAATATTGTTTGGATCCTCGGTCCATTTAAATTGAGGGAACTCACATGGTGATTTATCTTTATAACATATCCTCCCAATATTTAAGGAGCTACTATAAAATATTCCATTAGCTTGGAATTAACTGTAACACACTTGCAAAATTCCCATGCCCTTTCTACTTCAAGTTTAGTCCCCAAACTTTGCCAACAATTCTTATCTCTTTTATCAAGGCTCCTCCTAAAGTCTCAACATTTTTGGACCTCCCTAGCACCTACTTCCTATGCAAGACCATTTGAATTAAATTCAAATGCGTTTGAATTCTAACCTCTCACACATGCACACTCCTATTTTCTTGGGTCATGCTCGTTTTTGCGAGTCCAAGAAAATTGCGCTCCTGCCCAAGCTCCACCCCTAACCTCTCTCTCTTTTCTTTCTTCTCTCTGTTTTTTTTATTTAGAAGAGAAGGGGGAGAGGCCAGCAGCCTACCCAGATGGGCCCAACCTCCCCTAGGCCCAGCAGCCCCCTATCTAACCCTAGGCCGACCCCTCCTCTCTTCCTCTCCATCGATCCCTCCTCCTCATTGCCTCGCGCCGCCGCCCGCAACACACTCATCGCCAGGGAGAGGAGCTCCCCGTTCCCTTGCCCCGTCCCTGACCACCACTCCCCTTGCTCATCCACGCGGTGCCGAACGGCGACCAAGACGAACAGGAACTGCACCGGAGCTCCTTCCTCTACGCCCTCTCCTGGAGCTGCTCGCTGCTCCTGCTCTTCATCGAGGCGCAAGTCCCACCGCCGTTGCTGCTCTGCTCCTGCCCCGCCGATCGCCTCTACCTCGACCCCGCATTCTTGCCTCCGGCGACCGTCGCAGCTCCGTGCACCCCGGCCCCCTCCTGCCTCAACGGAGCATGTCCCCGCGGCCCACGACTTCGTCTGCGTCGTCTCCTGCTCCTCGCCTCAAGCACCGATGCTCCAAGGCAGACCTCCTGCAGTTCGTCATTGCCGGAGCTCCCCACCACTAGCAAGCAGCCGACCTCGCCGCCCGTTGCCATCAACCCCCCCACCTGCGTCCTGCACACCACTTCCCCAAGCGCCCCTGTCCTCGAGCACCTGTTGACTTCAATTACGGTCAAGCACTCTGACCCGTTGCTTCGATGGCCTTGCATCCTTCTGGCCCTGTTGTGTTCATGGAGCCACTGTACCATGGCCAAGATCGAGACCGGCAAGTTCGAAGACCCCAAGTACCACGACTACCCTCGAGGACGTTGGCTCCGTCAAGTTCGACTACAACACATGTACGACTACCATCGCCGTGTACCACTACTTCCACTACCGTCGCCCCGAAGACGTTGGATTCGTCAAGTACCTCTCCGAAACGAACGTGTACAACTACTTCCCCTACACCGCATCGAACCCGATCCACTCTGAAAACGCACGCTTCGAAGGTATAACCCCGAGACGACCGCCCGTGAACGAATGCATGAGTGATGTATGAGATGCCCGTGTTTGCACCATGTCCGGATTGATCCTTTCACGTTCCTCCTCGTTTGCCATGCCGTCGACCCATTGGAACCTGGTAACCGGGATCACCCCACCATCCTTGCATGAACCGTTCATCCACAGTTTCTTTTGCACCGACATCTCGATGAATTGTCGGATCATCGGAATGTTACCGTGGCACCATTTTCGTTGTCATTGCCGTGGCACCCCTTTCGTTCCACCACGGTAACAAAAGCTTCATAACATGCTCATGTCGAAATTTTCATAAAGTTGCATAAAACTTGTATATGTCATCCGCATCATGATAACAACATTTAAAATGTTTAAAATTGTTGTTTGCTTTAAAATTGCTAAATGACACATGAGGATTTACCGGAGTTGTTGTTTGATGTTTCCGGCCTCATTTCAGTTGCCTAAAATGTGTGGTTTACTTATGCTTCACCCCTTGCCATGTTTAATAACATTTAATATTGTTGGGTACAAAACCGAGAGAGAACTAAATAGTCGATGTGGTGTTTCGTCAATATGCAACTCGTTGCATATTGAGCTCCGCTTAATTTATAGTGTTGTTTGTTGCACTTTGCCATGCCATGCTCTTTGAACCGGACAAGCATCATACTTGGTTGACCATCATGCCATGTCTATGTGTTCTGTGTTTACCTTGTTGTTTGCTTCTTTCCGGTTGTGCTTCTTCTCGATATTTCCTGTTTCGTCGCAATTGTGAGGATTCGTTCGACTACGTGGGATCGTCTTCTTCATGGACTCGTTCTTCTTCCTTGCGGGATTTCAGGCAAGATGACCGCTACCCTGGATCTCACTACTATCATTGCTATGCTAGTTGCTTCGTTCTATCGCTATGCTGCGCTACCTATCATTTACTCTTCAAGCCTCCCATACTGCCATGTCAGCCTCTAACCTTTTTCACCCATCCTCGCAAACCGTTGCTTGGCTATATTACCGCTTTTCCTCAGCCCCTCTTATAGCGTTGTTAGTTGCAGGTAAAGTTGAAGATTCCTCCATGATGGACAGGATTATGTTGGGATATCACAATATTTCTTATTTAATTAATGCATCTATATACTTGGTAAAGGGTGGAAGACTCGGCCTTATGCCTGGTGTTTTGTTCCACTCTTGCCTCCCTAGTTTCCGTCATACCGGTGTTATGTTCCCGGATTTTGCGTTCCTTACGCGGTTGGGTGATTTATGGGACCCCCTTGACAGTTCACTTTGAATAAAACTCCTCCAGCAAGGCCCAACCTTGGTTTTACCATTTGCCTCACCTAGCCCTTTTTCCCTTGGCTTTCCGGAGCCCGACGGTCATCTTTATTTACCCCCCCCCCCCCGGGCCAGTGCTCCTCCGAGTGTTGGTCCAAACTAGAGCACCGTGCGGGACCATTCCTTGGCAACTTGGGTTATGTCAGTTCCTGTATGCTTCGCTTATCCGGTGTGCCCTGAGAACGAGATATGTGCAGCTCCTATTGGAATTTGTCGGCACAGCGGGTGGTCTTGCTGGTCTTGTTTTACCATTGTCGAAATGTCTTGTAACCGGGATTCCGAGTCTGATCGAGTCTTCCTGGGAGAAGGAATATCCTTTGTTGACCGTGAGAGCTTATCATGGGCTAAGTTGGGACACCCCTGCAGGGTATAAACTTTCGAAAGTCGTGCCCACGGTTATGTGGCAGATGGGAATTTGTTAATGTCCGGTTGTAGATAACTTGACACTTGACTTAATTAAAACGCATCAACCGTGTGTGTAGCCGTGATGGCCTCTTTTCGGCGGAGTCCGGGAAGTGAACACGGTTTTGGGTTATGTTTGACGTAAGTAGCAGTTCAGGATCACTTCTTGATCATTGCTAGCTTCATGACCGTTCCGTTTGCTTCTCTTTTCGCTCTTATTTGCGTATGTTAGCCACCATATTTTCTTAGTCGCTGCTGCAACCTCACCACTTTACCCCTTCCTTACCCATTAAGCTTTGCTAGTCTTGATACCCATGGTAATGGGATTGCTGAGTCCTCGTGGCTCACAGATTACTACAAAAACAGTTGCAGGTACAGGTTATGCGATGATCATGATGCGAGAGCGATGTTTGCTTATTTTGGAGTTCTTCTTCTGCTTCTTCTTCGATCGGGGGATAGGTTCCATGTCGGCAGCCTGGGCTAGCAAGGTTGATGTCGTTTGAGTTTCTATTTGTGTTTCATCCATAGTCGGATGATCCTATTATGTATTGTGATGTTATATTCGTGTGGCATTCTATGCCTCTTGTATGTATCCCCATCTATTATGTAATGTTTATGTAATGATATCCACCTTGCAAAAGCGTTTCAATATGCGGTTCTATCCTTGATGGGACCTTCGAGTCTCTTTAGGATAGTATTGCATATTGGGCGTGACAAACACCCCCTAAAACGGACGTAATAGTACGCACTCTCCCTCGCCCCTCGACCCTTGACCACGTGGTGGACGTGCAGCAATTCATTCGGTCTCATATAGCGAGAACGATATATACTACAGTACCATAATTGCTCGACTTCCCGAAGAGGCAAAGAGCTAATCGGAAGGTTAATATTTTGGAGATGCCAAGCGCAAGGTTACAGGAGAACGAGTAGTAGGTGCCGCGTCATTTATAAATAAAGTTTTTTTTCCTCAGTGGCACGTACACAATATGATAGGTTCGTATGGAGAGAAAAGGAAACCACTCCACTATATACATAGTCAGGAGAGGCCAGCCTACACTGTTGCTTGCTGGGGTTGCTCTCTTCACACTCTCTGGCACAAAATGACTATGGCCACATCTCTAACATCCCGGCGGGTCACGTCCACCGGGGGAAGGGGTCGATGCTTAGTGTAGATGCGGTCACCATCACCGACGGTGAAAACCCACCGTCGGCACGTCCCGATCAGGGGTCCCCGCCGTTCTCTCTCACAAAGCAGGTGAGGTTGCCTTCGTCCCTTGCTCACTGCCGTGATGTGGGAAGTTGTCGCCTCCCGCCGCCCTCCTCAAGGTTGAGCTATGTCCCGACATCCCTCAGGTACAACTCCCTTTATAGCAGGCTTACACCATTGCTCCAGCTGCCCACATCACTCCATGTGGATATTTTTCTACTTCTTTGCCCCGCACATACCTCTACTGGCTTCTACGTACTGTATTTGTGATATGTCTCATCAACTAGTCCCAGTAATCTTATTCTAATCATGCTTCTTCAATTTCTTTGCCACAGGGATGCTCATCTCGATTTTCGTGAAACTGCACAAAATGATCCGATGGTCAAAAGGTTGCAAACTTCATTTCTTAGGAAGCTGGAACGTTGCCAGCAAATTGAACCCTGGTTAGGGTTTACGTTTCAAGGGCTAGGGACTGCTTGAATCATTTTTTCTTTACCTGCCTCTGTTCCAAAATAAGTGTCAACTTTAGTAGTAGTACAACTTTGTACTAAAGTTTGCACAAAGTTGAGACACTTATTTTGGAACGGAGGGAGTACATATTTGCTATTATCTGTCAACCATTGAGATGCAATAGCATGCATGTTAGTCTCCTTTGTATTTGATGAAATGTTGCCACGGGCAACCTTGGACGCAAGATACATGTAACAGAAGCTGGAAGCTTCATAGCATTGTACAAATTTATCTCACTGATAAATTACAGTACGTACTATACTAGTACTTCCTCCGTTCCTAAATATAAGTCTCTGTAGAGATTTCACCATGAACCACATGCAGATGTATATAGATGCATTTTAAGTGTAGATTCATTCATTTTGTTCCGTATGTAGTCCACCTAGTGGAATCTCTACAAAGACTTATCTACTATATCTAAATAGCTAGCCCCCACTACTAGGAATTCTCGATTCTCTCCTTGAGCCACATCATCAAAATTAATGTAGCCGTTAGATGAATTAAATCAGTCCATAATAGCCGTCTGATCAAGCATGCATGTGAGTGGGTTTTAAATCACATCAACATGTCTGCTGTCGGATTTCGGGTTCTGGCAGACCCTCTAGATTCGAACACTTGGGTGCGCGCGGAGATTTCGCCCTCTACCTACCTGCTCCTCACCGCCTCGATATGATCTAAGCTATGAAAGGAACAACACAAGAGACACAGAGTTTATACTGGTTCAGGCTACCATTGTGGTGTAATACCCTATTCCAGTGTGTGGTGTGGTGGATTGCCTCTTGGGCTGGTGATGAACAATACAATGAAGAACAGCCTCGCGAGGGTTTGTTCTTGGCTGGAGCGATGGACTGCTTGGGTGAGCTCAGTCACTTCTCTCTCTCTCTCTCTCTCTCTCTCTCTCTCTCTCTCTCTCTCTCTCTCTCTCTCTCAATATCTCTCTCTCTCTGGTTTATCTCTAGATCTTGATCCCCCCGTCCCTTGTGGGTGGCTAGTCCTATTTATAGGCAAAGGCCCTGGGCCTCTTCCCAAATATTGAGCGAGAAGGGCGCCAACAATTGGCCATTTTGAAGGAGAACATCTAGTACACTTATCCTGACTAAAGTTGGTCTTCGCCTGTCAAAGGCTCTGGCGGTGACGCCATCCTGGGCTCCATGATGACTTCCTTCCTGCCGTTGCGACGGTCTTGGTCTTGTTGCACCGAAATGGATGCCTTTGGTTCGTGCTCTCGCCTGCGCTTGCTCCCTTTGCACCAAAGAGGAAAGGGATGACACTGCGCGGGCTGGCGCCCGCCTGGCGCCCTTGGTCGTCATGGCTTGCGTCATGGGCACCTCATGAGGCACCCCGCCTTGATCTCTCCGCCTCCTCGCGAGCCAGCCTGAGGAGGCCGTGCCTGAGGAAGCTTCCTGTCGTCCACCCCGCGAGGCTTGGCCCCTCGCGAGGGTCTTGAGATCGTGCTGATGAAGATGGGCCATGCTGGGCCGCCCCTTGAGCCACGCCGCAGGCCGCAGGGAGGCAAGTCTGGGGACCCCAGTTCCAAGAACGCCGACAGTAGCCCCCGAGCCCAAGGCGCGCCCGGACTTGGCTGAGCAGAGAAGCGAAGGGGCAAGTGCGAAGCGTCGCGGGCCCTAACAGCCTGCGGCCTCGGGCGCTGCGTGGCGGTTGGTTGGTCGTGGGTGCCTCAACAACTGCGTGAATCGACAAAAGAGCAGCATCTGCCTACGCCTTACTTCCCTTGCTTCCTCCGATCATTGCCCAAATCCCCTTTCTTGCGCCCTTCCTTTCTGCCTCTGAAATCTTCAGATCTACTTCGACCGCGCGCCCTACCAAGACATGGCGCCTTGCCAGACCCTGGCCGATGCTTGGTACTGACCCGCCTAGGACTCGCCGAACATGTCGGAGACGAGCCTTGCCCGGGTGCACCGGATGGTGGCGGCGCAAGGCATCGACGGGGCAAAGGTGTTCAAGGCCGGCTCCGCCCTTCCTGAGGGCCAAGGGAGCACCTTCTATCCATTCTTCGTAAGCGCCATTGTTGCCGGTCTGGTGCCTCCCTTTTCTGAGTTTTTCTTACCTGTCCTCCGTCATTACGACCTGCAAGCTCTGCATCTCCACCCTAACTCTGTTCTTCTTCTGGCGATCTTCGCCTACTATTGTGAGGCTCACGTCGGAGTGCAGCCCTCAGTGGCCTTGCTGCGCCACTACTTGTCCATCCGTCCCTCTCGTGGTCCCATCTGCGCGTGCGCGAGCTTTGTCGCGTATGGCAGCTCCAACGCCATCTCAAAGCCCGGGAAGAGGATTGAGGGCTTCAGGAGCAAGTGGGTCATGGTAGATTGTCACATCCCTAGCTTCTGGTGCTGCCTAGTGTTTGCATCTTTCTTGCATCATGTTTAAATTTCTTAGAATTTGAATTGGGGATGTTCAAACCCTAGCACCTAATGAATTCAACTAGGTTCAACTAAAAATATTTTCAATAAACCCAAAATGCTCCTTAGAAAAGATCATGATTTTTGTTAAAGGTGGAAACCTCTGCCAAAAATGATGCACATATTTCTATTCCATTCTGGATTTTTGAATTAAATCTTATTGTATTTGACTTTGGGCATTTAAATTCTATAAATAATTTAAATGTTCAAATAATGTTGGAACTATTTTTGGGCCACTGAAATAATTCAGCAAGTGTCCATGAATATTTTCAGGATTTTAGGAAATGCCTTGGTATTTTTCCTAAGCTCAAAACAGAGTCAAATAATTAGAAAACAAAAACAAATTAGAAAATAGAAGAGAGGGAGAGCTTACCTGGCCTCACCTGAGCAGCCCACCTACCTATGCGGCCCAGCACCGCAGCTGGCCGGCCCAGCCCACCACCGCAGCTCCTCCTGTCGTCTTCCTCGTCGGACAGAAGGATGAGCGCGTGGCCGACGCCCGCACGCTCACGCCCAGGCCACCTCCTCCCTCCCTGCCTGCCTGGCTCCTCCCCGGTGCTGCTAGATGACGCCACGGAGCGCCACGCACCCCCTGGACCGCTCTCACTCTCTCCCGTGCTCCCCCCCCCTCCTCTGTTTCTCTCGCGCACAGCCACCCGAGCACCACCGTCGCCGCCGCTCGTTGCTGCCGTGCCCACCGCCGATGCCTTGCCTCCCCGATCAGTCCAGCACCTCCGCCACCTCGCACCACGCCTCTCCATCGAAGAAAGCTAACGCGGAGGCCCTGTGGAGCCGCCATCGTCACCATCTTCCTCGTCCCTATCCGGTGATCGCCGTCGTTGATTCGTCGCACGCAGGACGTCCCCGAGCCCGCTGAGCTTGTCTACCTGACCGCTGTGAGCTTCCGCACCGAATCCCCCTCTTCCCCGCCTCGATTTCTTGCTGTAGCCGTCGCCCCCTTGAAGACCGAACCGCGCCGCCGCACGAACTCGTCGCCGACGAGGCTCCGGTGACCAAATGGTCTCGTGCGTACCTCCGTTGGGCTCGTGAGCTCTCACAGACCCCGTAGGTGCAAAGGCTGGTCCTCCCGCAGGCCGTAGCACCAAAACCGCGAGCACCCGAACTCCGGCCACCGCCGATTTGGTCGCCGCCGTCAATCCTGACCACCGCAGCTCCTACCACCGCCACCAATGGATGCGCCTCACTCCCAGGAACCCATAGGTGCAACCCGCGCATCGAATGGTGCCCTGTAGAGCATTCCCAAGCCACCCCGTCGTCTCTGTCGTCGCCGGCGGCTAAACACCGGTGGGCTGACCGTGTTGACCGGCGAGGTTTGACCTCGGCTAACCAGAGGTTTGACCCCTCTCTCTCACTAACATGCGGGACCTGCTCGGCTAACTAAGTAGTTAGGGCTAATCCTATCTAGGTTAGTTAGGTTAGTTACTGACCAGTGGGCCCAGGCCCTAATTAACCTAGGTTAGTGCTAACGTAACACTAACTAACCCTGTTAGTTAGTTGCTACACTGACATGTGGGCCCCAGCCGTCAGGTTTGACCTGGGCTGGCGCTTTTGACCTGATGACGTCACCCCGATGTCATGCTGATGCAGTTAATTATTTTCTGGATTTATTCTTATACAGGAAATTCCAGAAAATATCCAAAACTTCTAAAATTCATAGAAATTCAACCGTAACTCCAAATTAAATAAATTATATATGAAAAATGATCAGAAAAATCCAATCTATCCATCTGCACAATTTTAATGCATGTTAGAGCAACCTAACCTTTATGTTTAGATGAAACAAGTTAATGCACCCTTATGACTTCATAAAATGGGTTTGCATTTGAATCTTTGGTTCAAATGGACTCATTCCAATCTGTTCTATCTTGCATTAGCCCAAAACACATTCATTTTGTCATGTCATGATTATGCATCATATTTTGCATTGCATTGATTGTGTTTCTTCCTTGTTTGTTGGTATTTGTCCCATCTCAGTAGACGATGTTCCGACGATGAGTTCGATGACACTGATGAAGAGCTATATTATCTTCAGAAGTACCAAGCAAGCAAAACCCCCTTGTTCATTCCGATACAATCCCACTCTCTCGCTCCTGCTCTCTTTTAATGCATTAGGCAACACCGATTTATCTGTTACTTGTTGCGGTAGCTGAACCCCTTTATCCTTTGCATGACCTGTCATTGCCACAGTAAATAGATGAAACCCACTAGCATGAGTAGGAGTTGTTTGAGCCCTGGTGTGCCTACTCATACATGCTTGTTTGTCATGCCTGCTACTGCTTAGAGTTGAGTCAGGTCTGATTCATCGGGGATGAATTGGAGGTGTGTGAACATGTCCTACTGTTGAGAGCTAAGTGTGTGAACACAATTTGGTAAAGGTAGCGGTGAGAGGCCATGTAGGAGTACATGGTGGGTTGTCTCATTGCGGCCGTCCTCGGGAACTGAGTTCTGTGTTTGTGATCCATGAACAGCTACTACCACACATTGGGATCCTTAATTGACTCTGTCGACTTATTAATCAACATGATCTCTGTCCACGAGTTGCAACTAGTTTCTGCTGTTTGTAGGTACTGTTAGTAGTCTACCAAGTGGCACCCGGTATAGGTGGGCTTGGGACAGACTAGGCACAGTGGCCTGGTGTACCAAGTGGCACCCGGATGGTGGGCTTGGGAACCCTGCACACATCGTTTGGGGCCGTGAGCGACAGCCCGGCCGGATCTCCTTGCGGATGGAACCCGAATAGGCGATAAACCTGGACGAGAGACTTGTGTGGTTAGTCAGGTCGTGGCCGACACCCTCGCTGGGCTTCCGCTTGAAGGTTGCCGAGTACATTTCGTGTAAACGGCGGTAAGTGGTGAGAGCGTGTGTGAAGAAGTACACCCCTGTAGGGTTAATATCATCTATTCGAATAGCCGTGTCCGCGGTAAAGGACTTCTGGGTTGCCTGTACAGTTCATAGACAAGTGAAAGTGGATACTCTAAAATACGCAAGATAAGCGTGAGTACTATGGATGGCGTTCTCGTAGGGAGACGGGAGCGGATCCATAGTGGTGTATTGATATGGTGAATATGTGGACTCGTGTGCGCCACCTCAAAAGAGTTACTTGCAGTCGTAGTTCAGGATAGCCACTGAGTCAAAGCTCGCTTGCTGCAGTTAAACCCCACCATCCCCTTGTTGATAATGATGCATATGTAGTTAGATCTGATGTAAGTCTTGCCGGGTACATTTGTACTCACGTTGCTTAATTTATGTTTTTGCAGAGAGACTTCAGTCTCGCTAGTAGTACCGCGTGGACTTCGACGTTTAGCTTGTTACCTCAGCTACGATCTTGTGCCCTTGGCAGGATCTGGTGGATAGTCAGGCTTCTCGGCCTTTTTCATTTGTAGATGTATGTACTCAGACATGTTAAGCTTCCGCTTGTGCTTTGACTTGTATGCTCTGAGTGTTGGGTCATGAGACCCATGTTTGTAATATCTCGCTCCTCGGAGCCTATTGAATAAAATACTTGAGTTGTAGAGTCATGTTGTGATGCCATGTTGTATTTGCACATATTGAGCATATTGTGTGTATGTTATTGAAATGCTTGGTATGTGTGGGATCTGACTATCTAGTTGTTTATCCTTAGTAGCCTCTCTTACCAGGAAATGTCTCCTAGTGTTTCCACTGAGCCATGTTAGCTTGCTACTGCTCCGGATTACTTAGGCTGGCCGGCATATGTCCTTCTTCGTTCCTGTGTCTGTCCCTTCGGGGAAATGTCACGCGATGAATACCAGAGTCCTGTTAGCCCGGTATAGCCCGGTTCACCGGAGTCCTGCTAGCCCAGTGCTACAACCTGGATTCACTCGCTGATGACCGACACATTCGATGCTGGGTCATGGATGCCTGTCCCTGTAAGTTTGTGCCACTTTGGGTTTACGACTAGCCATGTCAGCCCTGGCTCCTTATCATATGGATGCTAGCGACACTATCATATACGTGAGCCAAAAGGCGCAAACGGTCCCGGGCAAAGGTAAGGCGACACCCGTGGGAATACCGTGCGAGAGGCCGCAAAGTGATATGAGGTGTTACATGCTAGATCGATGTGGCATTGAGCCGGGGTCCTGACAGCTTTGGTATCAGAGCTGGACTGCCTGTAGGATTACCAAGCCAAACTGGTCGAAGTTGAGTCTAGAAATTCTTTAGTTATATGTAAGGGAATTGATTGTGGGATGGACCGTAAGGCTCCTTTTACTCCTTATACCTTATGCCTTCTAATCTGAGTCATATTATCTTTCCTACGGGGTTAAGAAACTAGGTTTTCTCTTCTTTCTATCAGGATCATGTGTTACTATCCGTAGACTTATAGGGTTGTTGGATATAAGCCTTACTTCAGTTTCTACTACCTCCGCGTCTTGATAGATGATCTCAAAACCTTGTTATTATGATGATCGAGTGGTTATGCCACCACTTTTCAAGATGTCTCAAACCTTTTCGAGCATTTACAGCCGTTATGCTGTAAGAGTCATCCCAGGTTTCTAAATAGTCTGATGCATTTGCAAATCCCTTCTTTCCATTCCCGATGTCCCTTTTGGCCAGTTCAAGCACACTAATCGGTCTGTTGAGGTACTCGATTTCCTCGACATATGTGTTGGAGCTATTATCATGACCCTAGATGTCTTAGGGGATCATCTAGTAATCTAGCCATGTTTTGTGTTCCCAGTGTGATGATTCTAGCCATCATTCTTGAAAGCATCCCGTGATGCCACTTAGTTAGTAGGCATTCTATTCATGGGTTCTTGACCCAAGATCCACCCTACTTACTTCATGTTGATAGTGTTTGCTCGTCCCTTTAGGTTATTAGTAACCCTTGCATTAGTCCTCGAGGTCCATGGTATTTCCTTCTTCCAAATACTATGAACCACTTATGGCAGAAGTTTGTTGGATCAAAAGATCATAACAGGAGTGCTCTCGATGAGTTCTTCATTTTATATTGTGACTCTGCCAGTTCTACCTTCTTCGCATGGGTTATCCGGAAGAAACCTGTCGAACTTGGTTCGACATACTAATCTATGCATCCACAACTCAAAAAATCATTTGTTCTTTTGAGTTGTCCTATTTCAGTTGTCTTCCGACCTTTGTCTATCAATTGATAGTCAAGAGTATGCGTGCATTCGCTAATCGATGCCTGCAACTCTTGTGGTCCGTCAAGCCATTCTAGTTCAGAATGACTAGGAGAAACAAACTCCAGTACCTCATCCATTTCTAGGATTGGGTTAAAGCAGATGTATTCCGCAGATCAAATTCAATCAAGCTTTTGGTCTGTTCCACCTTGGAGTGTTACCCTCTTTACATCGGGATTGTCATGAGAATTGCACCATCTCTTGTGAATTCTTGATGTAGTGATACTTCTCGCCATCATTGTTAATTCCTCGGTTCCCGTGTTGTTGCAATCGGAATGTCGACAAGTGAATCATGATGTGTGAAATCAATACTCCTAGCAACCTTGTTGCTTGGTAGTTAAAGGACAATAACTTCATTCTTAGCGTGTTGGTTCTTGAATCATCACCATTCTAAGATTGGTTGTGCTATCTAGTCCTTATTTCCAGTGCACCTTTCGATCAATGAGTTGGGGCTATGCCAATCCCTTGCTTATTTGATCATCTCGTCTTGCCCTAAAAAGCAAGATTGTTCTCGAGCTTAAAAGCATATCGGTGGTTCGTGATTTTTCGAATATCTTCTCGGAAGCATCACCAGGTCGTCACCTGACCGCTATGTTGAGTTCATGGGCAAGTTGGTTGCTTGTAACCACCCCCTCTCCAAGAATCTGTGTTGCATACCCCTGAGCTGGTTGGTTAAGCTAAACAACAACTTGGAGAGTTGGAAGATGAAAGCTTGTCTGACTTAGCTCATTCCAAAGGGATATCTTTGTGTGTGTGTGTGTTGAAGAAAGATGATATCTTCACCGATTGGTCCTATGATCAGTTAATGGACCTATCATCTTATCCAATCTTTGATTTGAGTGTGGGCTATTCTCAGATCAAATCAGAACCAACAATATTCGTAATGTTGTCTTACTCGTGGTTTTTCCTCGAGCATACACAATTATATTCTTTGGTCTGACCAATGCTATCACCGTGTTCACTTAACTATGGAATTCCTTTTATATGGAAACCTGGATGAATTGTTGTTGAGCCCATCGACAACATCCTTATCTCCTCCATGATTTTGTTGAACATTAAGCTAGTGTTGGAAACTTGTGTAAGCATTTTCTTCATCCTCGTTCATGAAGTATATGTTTGGATGAAAGAAGTTACCTCCTTTGATTCACGTGCATCTGGTGCAAGTTGCCGCCGTGAATTCGAGAAAGCATGTTTTTACCTCCTCTCGAATCATCCCAAGTCAGTTATGTATGTGCGAAGTATTCTGTGGTTTGTTAGACTGATCATCTTCATTCCATATGAATTCCCTAGCACACCAAGCCACTAACTGATTTGTTCCAGGAAAATGAATTCCTTCATAAGAGCTGACCCGAGATTATACAAGGACTTCGATATCCTCAATGATGGTTCCCCACCTGAACTCGGTAGTGTTTTATTATAAGACTACTATGTGGTCATGTTTGTCTAGGACAACGTGTTTACATGTTTGTAGCAGAACCAGCTCATGTTTTGGAGCTTACTACCGTAGTCCATTTCCCGAGAATCTCGCAACGTCATCTCGTCGATTTGTGTTGCAAACTTTCATTCTTCTTCCTAGACTCGATGAGTCTGGATTATTCTGACACCAACCAGATCTGAATCTCAGGAAAATATGATGGTTGGAACATTTCCCAAGAACTATAATAATGGTCTCACCGTAACCGGTAAAGTGGATGTCGTGGCCAACACACCCCGCCGGAAGACCTGTTATTGTAATATCTTGATTGAAGAAGTTGGCCACCTCCCCATAAGGACTTCGTAGGATTTACCCCCTAGTTGTACCTTATGATTTTTGGTGTTCTCGAAGTCCGACCCTTACTTGATGTCCTAGATATCAACCCAATTTGATAAATGGGTTGCGCTAGCACATCAAGGAGAACATTAGAAGCGGAGTGCTAAATGTCTCTCGGTCGATCACCCAGATTTTGTCCCCTTGGCCCCGCCAAGGTGAAATCTGAGAAGGTGTTATCTTCCTTTGCATCTGCATCCTCCATCACCATTCATCATGGTGGTAAGTTGTGTTGCCAGGATCCTTGACACGGATATTGGTAAAACCTTGATGAATATGGAAATGCTCAAGTTCTTGAGAGCATGCACAAGTGCTAGGTGTTATCATCGGCACTAACTGGGATTGCTCTCAGTTTCCTCGATTATGCTATAACTTTTCAAAAAGTGGACTCACTCTCTACTGTTGAGCTTTTCCCCAATTACTAGAATCATCGTTTGTGTTGATTTCAACAAGGTAATCCACATCATCCATTCTAATCCGGGTATGCCATTCTACCGAACCCCTTCAACCGATCGATTGTAATTTGCCTTCGGCTGGTATAGAGAGTTTCAATGATCTCTAAATCAAAGGTAATTCTTTTTGCCACTTAAGGGATATTCCTACGAGTCACCTTCCCTAAGGTGCCCCGTTATGGTATCATGGCAATTCAACTCCTCGCTACGTTGACAACCGATCACCACATTCTTAAATCTGGAATTGTTGTCTACCTAACGAGCCCTCGTCATCTGTCTCACTCCATTTCCTCAGATGTATGCTTCGTGTCTCAGCTCGAGAGATGTGTCAATGTCTCATCCCATGAATTGATCCTGAGTTGTTCGGTCTTCGAGAAGATCGATTCTTCTAGAGTTTTCCTTTCCTCTTCTTGTCATGTCAATTGGAGTTCTCAGAGCAAGACGACGAGACAAGATGGTGATCAATTCAACGTTCTGATGAAGTGCCACCTGGATCATGAAGATTATGGTAGTTTGCGTTCCCCCTTCATCCTACCCTACGCTTGAATCTCGGGACGAGATTCTTGTTTAGTGGGGGCGAGTTGTCACATCCCTAGCTTCTAGTGCTGCCTAGTGTTTGCATCTTGCTTGCATCATGTTTAAATTTCTTAGAATTTGAATTGGGGATGTTCAAACCCTAGCACCTAATGAATTCAACTAGGCTCAACTAAAAATATTTTCAATAAACCCAAAATGCTCCTTAGAAAAGTTCATGATTTTTGTTAAAGGTGAAAACCTCTGCCAAAAATGATGCACATATTTCTAGGCCATTCTAGATTTTTGAATTAAATCTTATTGTATTTGACTTTGGGCATTTAAATTCTATAAATAATTTAAATGTTCAAATAATGTTGGAACTATTTTTGGGCCACTGAAATAATTCAGCAAGTGTCCATGAATATTTTCAGGATTTTAGGAAATGCCTTGGTATTTTTCCTAAGCTCAAAACAGAGGCAAATAATTAGAAAACAAAAACAAATTAGAAAACAGAAGAGAGGGAGAGCTTACCTGGCCTCACCTGAGCAGCCCACCTACCTGTGCGGCCCAGCACCGTAGCTGGCCGGCCCAGCCCACCACCGCAGCTCCTCCTGTCATCTTCCTCGTCGGACAGAAGGACGAGCGCATGCCCGACGGCCGCACGCCCACACCCAGGCCACCTCCTCCCTCCTTCCCTGCCTGGCTCCTCCCCGGTGCTCCTAGATGACGCCACGGAGCGCCACGCACCCCCCTGGACCGCTCTCACTCTCTCCCGTGCTTCCCCCCCTCCTCTGTTTCTCTCGCGCACAGCCACCCGAGAGCCACCGTCGCCGCCGCTCGTTGCTGTCGTGCCCACCGCCGATGCCTTGCCTCCCCGATCAGTCCAGCACCTCCGCCACCTCGCACCACGCCTCTCCGCCGAAGAAAGCTAACGCGGAGGCCCTGTGGAGCCGCCATCGTTGCAATCTTCCTCGTCCCTGTCCGGTGATCGCCGTCGTCGATTCGTCGCACGCAGGACGTCCCCGAGCCCGCTGAGCTTGTCTACGTGACCGTTGTGAGCTTCCGCACCGAATCCCCCTCTTCCCCGCCTCGATTTCTTGCTGTAGCCGTCGCCCCCTTGAAGACCGAACCACGCCGCCGCACGAACTCGTCGCCGACGAGGCTCCGGTGACCAAATGGTCTCGTGCGTACCTCCGTTGGGCTCGTGAGCTCTCGTAGACCCCGTAGGTGCAAAGGCTGGTCCTCTCGCAGGCCGTAGCACCAAAACCGCGAGCACCCGAACTCCGGCCGCCGCCGATTTGGTCGCCGCCGTCGATCCCGACCACCGCAGCTCCTACCAACGCCACCAATGGATGCGCCTCACTCCCAGGAACCCATAGGTGCAACCCGCGCATCGAATGGTGCCCTGTAGAGCATTCCCGAGCCGCCCAGCCGTCTCTGTCGTCGCCGGTGGCTAAACGCCGGCGGGCTGACCGTGTTGACCGGCGAGGTTTGACCCCAGCTAACCAGAGGTTTGACCCCTCTCTCTCACTGACATGCGGGCCCTGCCCGGCTAACTAAGTAGTTAGGGCTAATCCTATCTAGGTTAGTTAGGTTAGTTACTGACCAGTGGGCCTAGGCCCTAATTAACCTAGGTTAGTGCTAACGTAACACTAACTAACCCTGTTAGTTAGTTGCTACACTGACAAGTGGGCCCCAGCCGTCAGGTTTGACCTGGGTTGGCGCTTTTGACCTGATGACGTCACCCCGATGTCATGCTGACGCAGTTAATTATTTTCTGGATTTATTCTTATACAGGAAATTCCAGAAAATATCCAAAACTTCTAAAATTCATAGAAATCCAACCGTAACTCCAAATTAAATAAATTATATATGAAAAATGATCAGAAAAATCCAATCTATCCATCTGCACCATTTTCATGCAGGTTAGAGCAACCTAACCTTGCTGTTTAGATGAAACAAGTTAATGCACCTTCATGACTTCATAAAACGGGTTTGCATTTGAATCTTTGGTTCAAATGGACTCATTCCAATCTGTTCTAGCTTGCATTAGCCCAAAACACATTCATTTTGTCATGTCATGATCATGCATCATATTGTGCATTGCATTGATTGTGTTTCTTCCTTGTTTGTCGGTATTTGTCCCCTCTCAGTAGACGATGTTCCGACGATGAGTTCGATGACACCGATGAAGAGCTATATTATCTTCAGAAGTGCCAGGCAAGCAAAACCCCCTTGTTCATTTCGATACAATCCCACTCTCTCGCTCCTGCTCTCTTTTAATGCATTAGGACAACACCGATTCATCTGTTACTTGCTGCGGTAGCTGAACCCCTTTATCCTTTGCATGACCTGTCATTGCCATAGTAAATAGATGAAACCCACTAGCATGAGTAGGAGTTGTTTGAGCCCTGATGTGCCTACTCATACATGCTTGTTTGTCATGCCTGCTACTGCTTAGAGTTGAGTCAGGTCTGATTCATCGAGGATGAATTGGAGGTGTGTGAACATGTCCTACTGTTGAGGGCTAAGTGTGTGAACACGATTTGGTAAAGGTAGCGGTGAGAGGCCATGTAGGAGTACATGGTGGGTTGTCTCATTGCGGCCGTCCTCAGGAACTGAGTTCTGTGTTTGTGATCCATGAACAGCTACTACCACACATTGGGATCCTTAATTGACTCTCTCGACTTATTAATCAACATGATCTCTGTCTAGGAGTTGCAACTAGTTTCTGGTGTTTGTAGGTAGTGTTAGTAGTCTACCAAGTGGCACCCGGTACAGGTGGGCTTGGGACAGACTAGGCACAGTGGCCTGGTGTACCAAGTGGCACCCGGATGGTGGGCTTGGGAACCCTGCACACATCGTTTGGGGCCGTGAGCGACACCCCGTCCGGATCTCCTTGTGGATGGAACCCGAATAGGCGATAAACCTAGACGAGAGACTTGTGTGGTTAGTCAGGTCATGGCCGACACCCTCGCTGGGCTTCCACTTGAAGGTTGTCGAGTACATGTCGTGTAAATGGCGGTAAGTGGTGAGAGCGTGTGTGAAGAAGTACACCCCTGCAGGGTTAATATGATCTATTCGAATAGCCGTGTCCGTAGTAAAGGACTTCTGGGTTGCCTGTACAGTTCATAGACAAGTGAAAGTGGATACTCTAAAATACACAAGATAAGCGTGAGTGCTATGGATGGCGTTCTCGTAGGGAGACGGGAGAGGATCCATAGTGGTGTATTGATATGGTGAATATGTGGACTCGTGTGCGCCACCTCAAAAGAGTTACTTGTAGTCGTAGTTCAGGATAGCCACTGAGTCAAAGCTGGCTTGCTGCAGTTAAACCCCACCATCCCCTTGTTGATAATGATGCATATGTAGTTTGCTCTGATGTAAGTCTTGCTGGGTACATTTGTACTCACGTTGCTTAATTTATGTTTTTGCAGAGAGACTTCAGTCTCGCTAGTAGTACCACGTGGACTTCGACGTTTAGCTTGTTACCTCAGCTAAGATCTTGTGCCATCGGCAGGATCTGGTGGATAGTCAGGCTTCTCAGCCTTTTTCATTTGTAGATGTTTGTACTCAGACATGTTAAGCTTCCGCTTGTGCTTTGACTTGTATGCTCTGAGTGTTGGGTCATGAGACCCATGTTTGTAATATCTCACTCCTCGGAGCCTATTGAATAAAATACTTGAGTTGTAGAGTCATGTTGTGATGCCATGTTGTATTTGCACATATCGAGCATATTGTGTGTATGTTATTGAAATGCTTGGTATGTGTGGGATCTGACTATCTAGTTGTTTATCCTTAGTAGCCTCTCTTACCAGGAAATGTCTCCTAGTGCTTCCACTCAGCCATGGTAGCTTGCTACTGCCCCGGAACACTTAGGCTGGCCGGCATGTGTCCTTCTTCGTTCCTGTGTCTGTCCCTTCGGGGAAATGTCACGCGATGAATACCGGAGTCCTGTTAGCCCGCTACAGCCCGGTTCACCAGAGTCCTGCTAGCCCAGTGCTACAGCCTGAATTCACTCGCTGATGACCGACACGTTCGATGCTGGGTCATGGATGACTGTCCCTGTAAGTTTGTGCCACTTTGGGTTTACGACTAGCCATGTCAGCCCGGGCTCCTTATCATATGGATGCTAGCGACACTATCATATACGTGAGCCAAAAGGCACAAACGGTCCCGGTCAAAGGTAAGGCGACACCCGTGGGAATACCGTGCGAGAGGCCGCAAAGTTATATGAGGTGTTACATGCTAGATCGATGTGGCATTGAGCCGGGGTCCTGACATATATGCTGGGCGCATCCACCCTCGGCTGATTCTGCCCACAGAGCAGCCCACGAGCTCCGATGATTGGTCTCACGCGGAACTCGTGGACCCACGCGCGAAGCCGGTGTTGGAGAAGATGGACGCCGATCTGAGGCCGGGCAACATGGCGGCGGCAAAGCTGACTGGTGCGTCGGTCCTGAGGGAGTTCCTGGAGCACCAGGTGGCCCCGCTTCGTAAGTACTTGCTTCCGCTGTGGAGGCCCCGCTCGAGCCCTGCAGTCTTCGCCGACGAAGATCTGGCCGCGGTCCTCCAATATTTGGTCGGAGGAGACGTGGCGAGGCTGGAGGGCGCCGATGTACCCTTGTTCCTTCGAGATGATTGGGAGCAGGCGGTGGACTCCATGCCCGTCTTCAATGGGGACGGGCCCGTGCCCACGGAGGTTCCCGAGGACCCGGCGGCCCTGGCGACGGTGAACGTGTCCTCCGGCGACTCCAGCGAAGAGGAGGAAGAAGAGGAGCGGGTAGGAGGGCCTGACTCCGAGGCTACCGACGGGGAGTCGAGAGCGCCCCACTCCTGGCGCAGGTCCTGCGCTCTCCGCCTCTTGCCGAGCGACGATGAGGATGGCTACGAGAGAGGGGGAGAGAGCTTTCCCTGATCTGGAAAAGGATAGGACTGGGCTGGTCCCCCTTGGGTCTGCCCCAGCTCCGAGGCGATCCGCCGACGCGCCTCCTGCTTCCGAGCCTCTCGAGGCTGATCCCTGCAGCCTGCTCTCGGGCTTCATGTATTGTCGGAGGCTGCTCAAGCTTGCGAGCAATAACCAGTAAGTGCTTGATTCTTGCTTTATTCCCTGTTTTGTCGCTGAGGCTTGATGTCTGTATCTCTTGGCTAGGCTGGTGCCTGCGGCGAAGAAGCTGAAGGGGACTCCTGAGGTTCCGTCTGGGGCAGCGCCTCTGCCCACGAAAGGAGGTGGCTGCAAGGCACGGGCCTCTCCTGCTCGGTCGTCCTTGCGAGGCCTAGTGGAGCTGGCTGGGGCAAGCTCAGCCCCCATGGCCCAAGCGACTCCTGAGGTGTCCTTGCCTGATGCCACCGCCACAGCTCTTGGGGCGCAGCAAGTCCCGCCTATGGTTACGTTGCGGTCCTCTCCTTCTACTCCACCAACTGCTGTCTCTCCGACTCTTCTCACTGTCCTAGATCGTGCTACTGCTGAACTAGACCGGCTGCAGCAAGATCTTCTAGGCACCGACCCTCGCCTGGTGGTCGGGCGCTTGGAGCTGGCTTCTAGCTGGATTCGCTCTGACGCTTCTATTTGGGCAGCGCTGGTTCAGGCCTCGACGACTTGCGACAAGGAGAAGCAGGCCGTCCTTGGGGCGAAGGCTGCTCGCGACGCCGCCTTGGGGGAGGCGGTTGATGCCCGAGGTCACTGCAAGGCGCTGGAGAGCGAGCTGCAGGGCCTGCGGGACCAGCTTGCCAAGGAGGTCCGCATTCGCCAAGAGAAGGAGGAAGGCATGAAGGCTCGCGAGGCGGCCGTCAAGGACCGAGACGCCAAGCTTAACAAGAGCTGTGATCGCCTGGGCGCACTGGAGCAGGAGTTGGAGGCGTGGAAGGTCGAGCTGGACGGCAAGGCGCGGGTCCTTGCCGAGGACCACGAGGCCTTCACGGAGATGGAGGTGAAGGCTCGCACCTTGCTGAGGTTGCTTTATGACAGCGGCTTGGAAAGCCCGCTGGCCGGCACCGAGGATGGCCCAACAAAGCTGCTTCCCTTCCTGATCCGTGCTCTTGAAGATGTCACCCCCGGCCTTGGCCCTATGGCTGAAGCCAAGGCGCGTGTCCTGTCTTCTGCAGCGCTGGCGCGGGTCCTTACCCACGTCTACCTTCGCGATCCCAACGTCGACCTCGACAGTCTGCTGCAGCCAGCGACTGGCGAGCTTGCCGCTGACGCTGCTGAGGCCGTGATCCCCTACATCTGCTAGTCTACCACTATAAGAGTTCGCACGACTTAATCAACTATGCCAGAGCCCATAATGGCTTGTGGCTGCACACGTAAGTTACTAGCATGAATTATCTTATGATCCCTTTGAGCCTGGGTGGCGGACCATAGGAAAATCACACGGTAACCCCGGGATTTCCAAAAAAAACAAGCAATCACTGGGTACCCCAGGTGCCTCAATCCACCCAGATGTGTATTTAAGTTGCCACCTTAGATAAACCATTAATTAACAAATCTCACATCTGTCATGAATATTCACTCACCCAATCCACGTCTACTAGCATAGCATGGCATAATAAGCAAACGCAGAAGTTAACTCCCAAAGGTTTCATAAGTAATACAGGTAATAGGTACTACCTCATCTACTTCCCATCCCACAATTTAATTAGATCCTAATCATGCAATGTTTGAGGATTGATCTAATGCATAAAAACTGGGTAGTAGAAAAGATATGATCAAAGTGTGAACTTGCCTTGCTGATGATCCGCGAAACCTAGAGATTCGAAGTAACAAGCGGCGCACTCCGGGTGATCTATCGTAGACAAACAACAAGCATAGAATAAGTACTCATCTAATGCACAGGTAAATCTCGAACAACAGATCTAACCAAAAAGTTCAAATTAAGAACCCTGGCGGCAAAAGAATCGAATCAAATAAAGCAACGAAAAAAAACAACCGGCGGAAGAAAACAGCTCTGTTCTAGCAAGTTGAAACTAGGTCAAATTTTACAGTAGCAAAACTTTGTTTAAGTTGATTAGTCGGAACGGCGGTTTCGAAACGAAACTTCAGGCGCTTGAATCACCTGATTCTGATAAACGAGCGAGAAGAAAAACTAAAACGAAGATCGAATCTGAAATCGCGATCAGAAAACCGCGAAATAAATCCAATTAAAACAAAAACGACGAACGGTTAAACGAACGGACGTTCGTTAACCGGGAATAACTGGTGATCACGTTCGTTAAGACGAATGGTCCGGCGAACACTCGCTAAACAACAAACCGAAAATAAAAACCGATCTAGGGTTTCGAAAAAAAAACGAAACGACGGAAAAAGGAAACCGGAACGGTTTTTATAAAAAAAACCTAACCGAGGGGGAGGGTGGTGCGGCGCGGCTACCTCGACGAGGCGGGGCTCCGGCGGGGCG
>NC_041389.1:552842093-552935968 GCF_002162155.2 Triticum dicoccoides
GCTGGGCCGGCTGGCCAGCTGGGCCTTGGCCCAGGCGGCGGGGCGTTGCAGTTTTTTTTTAAAATAACCGCGTAGAAAAACGAATAAAATAAAATCTAAACGAACTCCAAAATTTACAAAGTAAATTTTCCCTGACTCCTAAAAATGAGTCGAACAAAATGAACTTTTACTCAGGCCTAAAATAGAATTTTTTGAAAACACGCATTTTTTTCCTAAGGCAATTAGACTCCGAGAAAATCCAGAATTTGATTTATTTATTAAATCTTCACTTTTCCTAATGTTTGGGAAAGTCATATTATTCCCTCTCATATTTTTGATATTGGAAAATTATTTGAAGATGAAATAAATAAAATCAAATGATCCTCTTTTCATAATTTGAGGAAACTCAAATATGAAAAATTTGAAATCTCCAACTCTCTCCGAGGGTCCTTGAGTTGTGTGAAATTTCTAGGATCGGCAAATGCACGAAAATATGTAATGCATGATGATTTAATGTATAACATTCCAAATTGAAAATTTGGGATGTTACAATGGACTTTTGGAATCACTTGATTATGAATCATTTGATACTTGTGAACCGTGCCTTATGGGCAAGATGACTAAAACTCCATTCTCCGGAACAATGGAACGAGCTAGTGACTTATTGAAAATAATACATACAGATGTATGCGGTCCAATGTTTGTTGATGCTCGTGGCGGGTATCGTTATTTTCTTACCTTCATAGATAATTTGAGCAGATATGGGTATATCTACTTAATCAAACACAAGTCTGAAACATTTGAAAAGTTCAAAGAATTTCAGAGTGAAGTGGAGAATCATCATAAGAAGAAAATAAAGTTTCTATGATCTGATCATGGAGGAGAATATTTGAGTTACGAGTTTGGCCTTCATTTAAAACAATGTGGAACGGTTTCATAGCTCATGCCACCTGGAACACCATAGCATGATAGTGTGTCCGAACATCGTAACCACACTTTATTGGATATGGTGCGATCTAGGATGTCTCTTACCGATTTACCACTATCATTTTGGGGTTATGCATTATGGACAGCTGCATTCACTTTAAACATGGCACCGTCAAAATCCATTGAGAAGACACCGTATGAACTGTGCTTTGGCAGCAAACCTAAGTTGTCGTTTCTTAAAGTTTGGGGATGTGATGCTTATGTCAATAGGCTTCAGCCCCGATAAGCTTGAACCCAAATCGTAGAAATGTGTCTTCATAGGATACCCTAAGGAAACAATTGGGTACACCTTCTACCACAAGTCCAAAGGCATGATTTTTGTTGCTAAGAACGGAACCTTTCTAGAGAAGGAGTTTCTCTCAGAAGAAGTGAGTGGGAGGAAAGTAGAACTTGATGCGGTAATTGTACCTGCTCTCAATTTGGAAAGTAGCTCATCCGATAAATCCATTCCCATGATGCCTACACCAACTGGAGAGGAATCTAATGATAAAGATCATGAAACTACAGATCAAGTTGCTACAAAACCTCGTAGGTCTGGCATAGCACAATCCGCACCATCGTGGTATGGTAATCTTGTTCTGGAGGCCATGTTACTTGACCATGACGAACCTACGAACTATGAAGAATCTATGATGAGCCCAGATTCCGATAAATGGCTTGAGTCCATGAAATCTAAGATAGGATCCATGTTTGAGAACAAAGTATGGACTTTGGTGGATCTTCCCGATGATCAGCGACCCATAGAGAATAAGTGGATATTCAAGAAGAAGATTGGTGCTAATGGTAATGTTACTGTCTATAAAGCTCGACTTGTTGTAAAGGGTTTTCGACAAGTTCAAGGAGTTGACTATGATGAGACTTTCTCACCCGTAGAGATGCTTAAGTCCGTCTGAATCATGTTAGCAATTGCCGCATTTTATGATTATGAAATCTGGCAAATGGATGTCAAAACTGCATTCTTTAATGGATTTCTTAAAGAAGAGTTGTATATGATACAACCAGAAGGTTTTTCGATCCTAAAGGTGTTAACAAAGTGTGCACGCTCCAGCGATCCATTTATGGACTGGTGCAAGCATCTCAGAGTTGGAATATACACTTTGATGAGGTGATCAAAGCATATGGTTTTATATAGACTTTTAGAGAAGCCTGAGTGGGAGCTCTATAGCATTTCTAATATTATATGTGGATGATATATTGTTGATTGGAAATGATGTAGAATTTCTAGATAGCATAAAAGGATACTTGAATAAGAGTTTTTCAATGAAAGACCTTGGTAAAGCTGCTTATATATTGGGCATCAAGATCTATAGAGATATATCAAGACGCTTGATAGGACTTTCACAAAGCATATACCTTGATAAGAAGTTCAAAATGGATCAGTCAAAGAAAGGGTTCTTGCCTGTGTTACAAGGTGTGAAGTTGAGTCAGACTCAATGCCCGACCACTTCGGAAGATAGAGAGAAAATGAAAGTCATTCCCTATGCCTCAGCCATAGGTTCTATGATGTATACAATGCTATGTACCAGACCTGATGTGTGCCATGCTATAAGTTTAGCAGGAAGGTACCAAAGTAATCCATGAGTGGATCACTGGACAGCGGTCAAGAACATCCTGAAGTACCTGAAAAGGACTAGGGATATGTTTCCCATTTATGGTGGTGACAAAGATCTTGTCGTAAGTGGTTACGTCGACGCTAGCTTTCACACTGATCCGGATGACTCTAAGTCACAATCCGGATATGTATTTTTATTGAATGGTGGAGCTGTCAATTGGTGTAGTTCCAAGCAGAGCATCGTGGCGGGATCTACGTGTGAAGCGGAGTACATAGGTGCTTCGGAAGCAGCAAATGAAGGATTCTGGATGAAGGAGTTCATATCTGATCTAGGTATAATACCTAGTGCATCGGGTCCAATGAAAATATTTTGTGACAATACTAGAGCAATTGCCTTGGCGAAGGAATTCAGATTTCACAAAAAGACCAAACACATCAAGAGATGCTTCAACTCCATCCGAGATTTGGTCAAGGAGGGAGACATAGAGATTTGCAAAATACATATGGATCTGAATGTTGCAGACCCGTTGACTAAGCCTCTTCCACGAGCAAAAATGATCAGCACCAAGACTCCATGGGTGTTAGATTCATTACAATGTAATCTACATTACTGACTCTAGTGCAAGTGGGAGACTGAAGGAAGTATGCCCTAGAGGCAATAATAAAGTTGTTATTTTATATTTCCTTATTCATGATAAATGTTTATTATTCATGGTAGAATTGTATTAACCAAAAAATTGATACATGTGTGAATACATAGACAAAACACTGTGTCCCTAGTATGCCTCTACTAGACTAGCTCGTTGATCAAATATGGTTAAGTTTCCTAGCCCTGGACATGAGTTGTCATTTGATAAACGGGATCACATCATTAGTGGAATTATGTGATGGACAAGACCCATTCGTTAGCTTAGCATATTGATCATTTAGTTTTTTTGCTACTGCTTTCTGATACGTCTCCAACGTATCTATAATTTTTGATTGCTCCATGCTACTTTATCTACTGTTTTAGGCAATATTGGGCTTTATTATCCACTTTTATATTATTTTTGGGACTAACCTATTAACCGGAGGCCCAGCCCAGATTTGTTGTTTAATGCCTATTTCAGTGTTTCGAGGAAAAGGAATATCAGACGGAGTCAAAACGGAACGAAATCAACTGGAGAAGTTATTTTTGGAAGGAAAGCAACCTGATAGACTTGGAGTGCATGTCAGGGGAGTCCCGGGCTGCCCACGAGGGTGGGGGGCGCGCCCTCCCCCCTGGGCGTGCCCCTGCCTCGTGAGCACCCCGGAGGTCCACCGACGTACCCCTTGCACCCATATATACCTACGTACCCTAAAACTTCCAGAACAGAACCTAGATCGGGAGTTCCACCGCCGCAAGCCTCCAGAGCCACAAAAAACCAATAGGGACCCTGTTCGGCACCCTGCCGGAGGGGGATCCCATCACCGGTGGCCATCTTCATCATCCCGGCGCTATCCATGGTGAGGAGGGAGTAGTTCACCCTCGGGGCTGAGGGTATGTACCAGTAGCTATGTGTTTGATCTCTCTCTCTCTCGTGTTCTCTCTCGTGTTCCCTCTATGGCACGATCTTGATGTATCCCGAGCTTTGCTATTGTAGTTCGATCTTATGATGTTTCTCCCCTCTACTCTCTTGTGATGAATTGAGTTCCCCCTTTGAAGTTATTTTATTGGATTGAGTCTTTTATGAGAACACTTGATGTATGTCTTGGTGATCAACTTGCGGGTTTCGTGACATTGGGAACCTATGCATAGGGGTTGGCACACGTTCTTGACTCTCCGGTAGTAGGTTTGGGGAACTCTTTGAAGTACTTTTATGTTGCTTGGATGAATCTGAGATTGTGTGATGCATATCGTATAATCATGCCCACAGATACTTGAGGTGACAATGGAGTATCTAGGTGACATTAGGGTTTTGGTTGATTTGTGTCTTAAGGTGTTATTCTAGTACAAACTCTTTTATAGATCGATCCGAAAGAATAACTTTGAGGTGGTTTCATACCCTACCATAATCTCTACGTTCGTTCTCCGCTATTAGTGTCTTTGGAGTGACTCTTTGTTGCATGTTGAGGGATTGTTATATGATCTATCTATGTTATTATTGTTGAGAGAACTTGCACTAGTGAAAGTATGAACCCTAGGCCTTGTTTCCTATCATTGCAATACCGTTTACGCTCACTTTTACCATTTGTTACCTTGCTGTTTTTATTATTTCAGATTACAAATACCTATATCTACTATCTATTTTGAACTTGTATCACCATCTCTTCGCCGAACTAGTGCACCTATACAATTTACCATTGTATTGGGTGTGTTGGGGACACAAGAGACTCTTTGTTATTTGGTTGCAGGGTTGTTTGAGAGAGACCATCTTCATCCTATTCCTCCTACGGATTGATAAACCTTAGGTCATCCACTTGAGGGAAATTTGCTACTGTCCTACAAACCTATGCACTTCCAGGCCCAACAACGTCTACAAGAAGAAGGTTGTGTAGTAGACATCAAGCTCTTTTCTGGCGCCGTTGCCGGGGAGGTGAGTGCTTGAAGGTATATCTTTAGATCTTGCAATCGAATCTTTTTGTTTCTTGTTTTATCACTAGTTTAGTTTCTAAAAGAAAACTACAAAAAAATGGAGTTAAGTTTGTCTCATACGCTTCATCTTTTTAGTATCTTTCGTGAGTTTGATGGAAAGGAAAATTGTGCTCAAGTGCTAGAAGAACAATGCATTAGAATGTTTGGTACTATATCTTTGAATGATGAGCATGATTGCAATGTTGTTAGTATGAATTCCTTGAATATCCATGATACTAATGATATGCAAAGCCACAAGCTTGGGGAAGTTATGTTTGATGAATATGATATTTTTTGTCCCCCAAGTTTTGATGAGAATATTTATTATGATGAAAGCATGCCTCCTATTTATGATGATTATATTGATGAAAGTGGGTTTGGAAGAGTGTCAACTTTAGGAAGTAGTGATCCCACTATTTTGGAGGATGTTGAGTCTTATTGTGATGAATATGAAAGTGGATTTGGAAGAGTGTCAACTTTATTTAGTGATGATTCCACTATTTCGGAAGAGGTTCCAATTGATTATGAGAACAAAGTTGCTATCTATGATGAATATTGTGATGACTTGTATGCTATTAATAATAATTATAACCATGAAACTTGTCATCATGATTTTAGTTTTCAATTGGATTATACCTCACATGATAATTATTTTGTTGAGTTTGCTCCCACTATTATTCATGAGAAGAATTTTGCTTATGTGGAGAGTAGTAAATTTTCTATGCTTGAAGATCATGAAAAGAATGCTTTAGGTGCTGGTTATATTGTTGAATTCATTCATGATGCTACTGAACATTATTATGAGGGAGGAATATATGCTTGTAGGAATTGCAATAATGTCAAGTTTCTTCTCTATGTGCTCAAAATTTTGAAGTTATGCTTGTTTTACCTTCCTATGCTAGTTGATTATCGTTCCCATAAGTTTTTTGCTCACAAAATCCCTATGGATAGGAAGTGGTTTAGACTTAAATGTGCTAGTCATATTCTTCATGATGCTCTCTTTATGTTTCAATTCTTATCTTTTATGTGAGCATCATTGTCATCATCATGCCTAGCTAGAAAGGCATTAAAGAAAAGCGCTTGTTGGGAGACAACCCAATATTTATCCTTACTATTTTTGTGTGTACACATGATTATGCTACTGTAGTAATAATGTTTTATAGCTTTTGTTTCAATAAAGTGCCAAGTAGAACCTTTGGGAAGACCTGGGTGAAGTTTATGTGATCTTGCTGTAAAAAACAGAAACTTTAGTGCTCACGAGAATAGCTGCAATTTTTTACTCGAGAGTGCTTTTAGGTTGATTCTTTTTGCAGATGATTAATAGACAAATTCCTCAGGTTCAGAAATTTATTTCATAATTTGTGGGTGTCGGTGTACTAGAGTAGGGGTCCCCTAGTATCCCGAACTTGTGCACGGGCAGTTGCAGCCACCCGCGGCAAGGCTTGCCGGGTGACCGCCAAGGTCCTCCGTGGTTCCTCTGGAGCCATTCAAGAACAAAGTATTCAAGACAAGGAGACAAGGCCCCGGCAAGAGGAGCTTGCCGGGAAGGCCAAACAAGGCATCTCAAGGAACTTGCCGCGACGCGCCACGCGTCCCGGCAAGGCCCGGGGGGGCGACAAGCCTCCGAACGCGACAAGACAACGACCGCGGCAAGGCACTTGCCGCGGCACGCTACCACCCTGTACCTACGCTCCAGCGCATCCACCAACATGTTGCCCTGGGGCCTTTCCAGGCGCGCGTGGTGAGAGGCTGTGCAGCCAGCGGTACGCGGTGGCAAGCGGCGCTGACAAGATTGCCATCGTGGCGAGCGGTGGCGTCCCTGACGGTCCCTGTTTGCACTGTTTGGGCGACGTAGACGGGCATTTAATGTCTTTGTCCCCTGCCGTCAGGGTTAGGTATGGTACACTGTACAGGTTGTTGTACCAACCGCAAGTCCTTTTCCATTTTTACCCTTGTCTACGTTGCCACCTGCCGGTGACCCCTTGAGCATATAAAAGGAGGCCCATGCGCAACATAGAGGGGGGCTCAGAAGGTTCGAAGCCAGAAAACACTCATGCTCGGTCTCGTTAGCAGCTAGAGTGTACTGTAGCACTCAGCGCTCCCGACCAAGAACTCAATACAATCAGACAAGCAGCAGTAGGAGTATTATCTCTCCGGAGAGCTCCGAAGCTGGGAAAACTGCTCGTGTGCTTCGCCTCGATCTGCTCTTCGTGCGATCTCCGCCCCCCGCTGAACCGAAAGGGGCTCGGTCCGCTGGTCCCATAGGTGTTCGTGGATCAGTTTCCCCGACATCTTTGGCGCGCCAGGTAGGGGGCGTCGAGGTTGTGTGAACCTGATCCGGCGTTCACACGAGCTAGATCTTCATCTTCTTCATCGACATGCCACCGAAGAAGAAGACTTCGGCGGCAGCTATTCCGTCCACGTCGATCCCACCACCACCGGAGCAAACGGGTGGTGGGGTAGACGTCAGAGGAAGAACGGACATCGACGAGGAAACCCATGGTGCTGCCAGGTCCAAGGAGAAGGCTGCACAGACCTCGGCGTCCGTACATGTACCACGCCCATCTCAGGAGGCGCAGGACCGACAACGTCATGGTATTCGCAGTGCCATACGTTTGTTGGACCAAGATCGAGCTGGTGGATCTCGGGACGCTCGAGACCAGCATGCACGCCAACATGCTGGCGCGAGCGAGGCACGGTCGCCTGGACGGGATACTGCTCCTTCTAACATAGTTAGAAGCTCGAGCATATCCCGCTCCTCGCACCCTTCGCCACTACCGCCCACCACTCCAGCAGAAGCTTTGGCGCGAGCTCAACTACTCCTGGATTACCCTCCAGCGGCAGACAAGATCGATGAATGGAGGGCCACCATTCAGAGTCTCATCGGCTTTGCCAACGGCGACACTCCACGGCAGCCGAGTACATCGCTGCCACGGCTGGATTGCCGGGCGCGAGCCGATGGCGACGAAACCGGTGGGGGTGCAACCACCAAGCACTCTCCACCCAGAAGGCCAAGATCGCCGACTCGCCGGATCCACCTCGACAGCGACTCCACCGTGTCATCAGATACACAAGCTCGTCGCGATCAACGCCAAGTTCTTCACGAATGACAGCAAGAGGACGCTCGAACTCGCATCGAGCGCCGAAGAGAAGTGCGGCGTCAATCAGACCAGCGCGCTGGGCCCTCTGTCGACATGCATGCGCCAGGGGAACCAGGTGACTTGCCGTACGCGGTAGGTTGCCCTGCGTTCACTCGTGAGCTGCGGCAGATCCAGTGGCCCGGCACGAAGAATTTCAAGCCAGATGTGCCAGAGAAGTACGACGGCAGGTCGCATCCGTCGGAGTTCCTCGGCATCTACACCATCGCGGTGCAAGCTGCTGGGGGGCGGGACGACAAGATCCTTGCCAACTACTTCCCGCTGGTACTCAAGCCCAATGTCAGATCCTGGCTCATGCACTTGCCGAACAACTCCATATCCTCCTGGGCAGACCTATGCCATCAGTTTGTCGGCGCTTTTACAGGCGGCCACAAGCCTCCTGGCCAAGAAAGCGACCTTCACCTGCTCGCCCAGAAGGAAGGAGAGCCCCTGCGCAAGTACATTCAGAGATTCAGCCGCGTACAGCACAACGACCTTCACCTGCCGCGGTAATCAGCGCGTTCCATCAAAATGTGCGAAACCGTAGGATACGGGAGGAGATGGCGATGTGCAAGATCAAAGACGTCAGTGAGCTATATGCCCTAGCCGACAAGTGTGCGCGTGCTGAGGAGGGGAGGAAACTCCCCGGAGAGAATACAGAAGCAGCAGGATCAGATAGTGAGGAGACCGCTCCGGCAAAGAAAAACCGGCGGCGGAACAACAGGAAAAAGAAAGGCAAAGATGTGCTAGTCGTTGAGCAGTCCGGCAACGGAAGTGGCGTCAAGAAAGCCAAAGATGGTAGCTCCGGCGGCACCAACTACCAGGCTGTGGCGGTTGCCGACAAGCAGGACGGCACCAACAAATAGTACTGCAAAATCCACCGCACCTAGGGCCATGACCTCCAGAGCTGCAAGAAGGTCGAACAGCTTGTTGAACAGCAAAAAGGCTGAATACGAGCGACGCGACAAGGAGAATGCTTAGGAAGGTGCTGGACGAGCCGGCAAGAAACGCTCTGGCCGAGGAGGACGCCGCGGCAAGGCTAAATAGCGGCAAGGAGACAGACCTCCCTGCGGCCGCGACAAGGATGAAGATGACGACGAGGATGAAGATATGGATGATGACGAGACCGATGAGCAGGAGTTCCAGAAAGCCACAGAGGTCCTGTGCGTTGACGGCGGTGCATCTCTGCATACTTCCCACCGCCAGCTCAAGCAGTGGATGCGGGAAGTCAATGCAGCAGAACCACCCGTCGAGTCACGCAGGCCTCTGAAATGGTCCAGCACGCCTATCATCTTTGATATTGAGGACCACCCTGATTGCATAACTGCGGTCGGGTGCTTGCCGATGTTGGTTTCACCAATGATCCGCAACCTCAAGGTCACTAAAATGCTAGTTGACGGCGGGGCCGGTTTGAACCTGATCTCCTCCACGGTACTCCAGAAACTCCAGATCCCTGATAGTGAGCTCGAAGAGACCGACACGTTCCAAGGAATCAATCCGGGAAGGAGCAAGCCGAAGGGAAAGATCACGTTGCCGGTGACATTTGGCAGCGAGTTGAACTTCAGAACTGAGAGGGTCACGTTTGACGTCACTGACTTTCCATTGCCTTACAATGGGATACTCGGCCGTCCAGCACTCGTCAAATTTATGGCAGCCTCTCACTATGCATACAACGTGCTGAAGATGCCAGGCCCGATAAGTGTCATCTCTGTCCCTGGCGACAAGAAGGATGCCCTTATCTGCACCGACAAGATCTACCGGGAAGCAGCAGCCGCAGTGGATCGCAAACCACTTGCCGTTGAAGCTCCCGGGGCGAAGAAGAAGACCAAGTCCGGTAAGAGTTCTGATGCCCACTCCGGCAAGCGCACCTCTTCGGAGTGCTGCGCTACCGTCGAGGACGCACCATCAAGCTCCACCGGCAAGTGTAAGAAGACAATGGCAGCTCCACCAGAGACCAAGAAGGTGTCCGCCAAGGAGGACGGCACTGGTGGTACTTTCACCATCAGTGCCACTCTCGACCCTAAATAGGAAAGCGCGCTTGTTGCTTTCCCGCGGGTGAACGTCGACGTGTTTGCGTGGCAACCGTCTGACATCCCCGGTGTTCCCAGGGAAGTAATCGAGCACCATCTTGCCGTCTGTCCTCATGCACGGCCCGTCAAGCAGAAAGTTAGGAAGCAGGCAGTGGAGCGCCAAGAATTCATCGCAGAAGAAATCAAGAAATTGGAAGCAGCAGGCCTTGTCAGAGGAGTGCTCCATCCTACGTGGTTGGCCAATCCTGTTGTCGTGCGCAAAGCTAACGGGAAATGGAGGCTTTGTATCGACTTTACCGATGTCAATAAAGCTTGTCCCAAAGACCCATTTCCCTTGCCGCGCATCGACCAGATTGTTGACTCCACGGACGGATGTGACTTGCTTTCATTTCTTGATGCATACTCAGGATACCATCAGATCTTCATGGCAGAAGAGGATGAGGAGAAGACCGCATTCATCACCCCGTGTGGCACGTACTGTTTCGTACGGATGCCTTTCGATTTGAAGAATGCTGGTTCAACATTTGCAAGGGTAGTCCACCACGCTTTTGAGCCGCAAATGCACAGAAATGTGGAAGCCTACATGGATAACATAGTGGTCAAGAGCAGGGACAAGGCGACTCTGATTCAAGATTTAGATGAAACCTTTGCAAATCTGCGCAAGATCAACCTCAAGCTTAACCCCGAGAAGTGTGTGTTTGGAGTCCCCTCCGGCAAGCTTCTCGGGTTCTTCGTGTCTCAGCGGGGAATTGAAGCCAATCCCGACAAGATCAAGGCAATTGAGCAAATAGAAGCACCGAAGCGCGTCAAGGATGTACGAAGACTTGCCGGTTGCATAGCTGCTCTCAGCAGGTTTATCTCTAGGTCTGCTGAGCGCGCCCTGCCATTTTTCAAAATATTGAAAAAGGCAGGTCCAATGAAATGGACTCCGAAAGCGGAGGCTGCGCTGCAGGACTTAAAGAGATACCTGTCCTGCACTCCAACACTTGTCGCACCTAGGCCACAAGAGAAGTTGCTGCTATATATAGCGGCAACCAATCAAGTGGTTAGTGCTGCGTTAGTGGCGGAGAGGGAGGCAGACGATGAGCCAGCAACCACGGCAGATGCATCCAGCGACAAGCAGAGGACTTCACCGGCAAGCTCTGGTCCCGACAAAGATAGATCTGCGCAGGTGCATGGGAAGATGCAGAAAAGGATGGTGCAACGCCCAGTTTACTTTGTCAGTTCCCTTCTGCAGGGGGCTAGGTCAAGGTACTCTGGTGTGCAGAAATTGCTTTTCGGCCTTCTCATGGCCTCGAGAAAGCTGCGCCATTACTTTCAAGCACATGAGATCACAGTCGTCACTCGTTTTCCGCTGAAGAGGATACTGCAAAATCCAGAAGCAACAGGCAGGATTATCGAGTGGGCACTGGAACTGTCAAGCTTTGGCCTTAAGTTTGAGAGCACTTCAACTATCCAAAGCAGAGCGTTGGCAGAGTTCATAGCAGAATGGACGCCAACACAAGATGAAGAAATTCCGGAGACAAGCATCCCCGTCAAGGAAGCAAGCAAAGAGTGGCTGATGTACTTTGATGGTGCTTTCTCGCTGCAAGGCGCCGGTGCGGGCATGCTACTTGTCGCACCCACCGGAGAGCACCTCAAGTACGTAGTCCAGATGCACTTTCCCAAGGAGCAAGCAACGAACAATACCGCAGAGTATGAAGGTTTGCTTGCCGGTCTCAGGATCGCGGCAGACCTTGTGATCAAGAAGCTCATTGTCAGGGGTGACTCACAGCTTGTCGTCCGTCAAGTGAACAAGAATTATCAAAGTCCGTTGATGGAAGCTTACGTTGATGAAGTGAGAAAGCTAGAAGAGCACTTTGACGGCCTACAGATGGAACATGTTCCAAGAGCTCAGAACGACATTGCCGATGGCCTGTCAAAGTGCACCGCACTTAAATTACCTGTGGAACCAGGGATCTTTGTGCTCAAGCTGACTCAACCATCTGTAACACCGTCAACTGGACAGAGCAAGAAGAGGAAGTTAATTTTTGGCGACTATTTTCCGGCAGAGCTCCCCGAAGCCGCCGCCAAGAAGGTCCCCAAGATCGACGCCAAGTATGCTAAGGAGCAGTCTGCTCCGGCGAGCCTTAGGGTTTGTTCCGTTGAAGCAGACGCTTCTGACAAGTTTTGCTCCGGCAAGCTTGCCGGGGAACATCAAGCTCCGGCTGAGCCGCAGGATCTCGCCGTAGAAGCGGATGTTCCCGCAGCAGCAGATGTGCCTTTAGTCCTCGTTGTCGAGCCGCAAGCTCCAACATGGGCACAGCAGATTGTCCGTTTCCTTCAGACAGGAGAACTTCCCGAAGAGCAAGAAGAAGCGGAAAGAGTAGCCCGGCAGTCAAGTATGTACCAGTTTGTCGACAACACACTGTACAGAAGAAGACTCAACGGCGTGAAATTGAAGTGTATTCACCGGGAAGACGGACAAAAGCTGTTGGCGGAGATACATGGAGGCATATGTGGTCACCACATTGGCGCAAGAGCACTTGCCGGCAAAGCATTCCGGCAAGGTTTCTTTTGGCCGACAGCCCTCCAGGATGCAACTGCACAAGTAACCAAGTGTGAAGCGTGCCAGTTCCATTCCAAGCAGATACACCAGCCAGCTCAAGCTCTCCAAACGATCCCTTTATCCTGGCCATTTTCGGTCTGGGGGCTCGACATCCTCGGCCCTTTTCCCCGAGCTGTCAGGGGCTTTGAGTACTTGTACGTTGCAATCGACAAGTTCACAAAGTGGCCGGAAGTGGAAGCAGTGAGGAAGGTGACAGCACAGTCAGCAGTCAAGTTCTTCAGGTCGATTGTTTGCCGCTTCGGGATCCCTAACCGGATCATCACCAACAACGGCACACAATTCACGAGCCGCACCTTCATGCAGTACGTCCAAGATCTTGGCGCCAAGGTCTGCTTCGCTTCTGTTGCTCATCCGAGAAGCAATGGTCAAGCAGAGAGGGCAAATGCTGAAGTGCTGCGCGGACTCAAGACCAGGACTTTTGACAGGCTACGCAAGTGCGGAAAAAACTGGATTGAGGAGCTGCCGGTGGTTCTTTGCTCGGTCAGTACGACGCCAAATCGAGCCACTGGCCAGACACCTTTCGCTCTAGTCTATGGAGCAGAGGCAGTTCTCCCCACGGAACTCGTATACAGGTCACCTCGAGTGCTCGCTTATGATGAGCTTGAGCAAGAGCAGCTGCGACAAGACGATGCGCTGCTCCTTGAGGAGGACCGTCTTCAGGCTGCTGTACGAGCTGCTCGATACCATCAAGCTTTGCGCCGCTACCATAGCCGCAAAGTTAATGCGAGAAGTCTCGAGGAAGGCGTCCTTGTTCTTCGGTGCGTTCAGTCCGCCAAGAATTCCAACAAGTTGACGCCGAAGTGGGAAGGCCCTTACCGGGTGAAACGAGTCACTAGGCCTGGGGCTGTCCGCCTTGAGACCGAAGATGGCATTCCGGTGAGCAACTCCTAGAACATTGAGCATCTTCATAAGTTTTACCCGTAAGGCGCGGTTGCCGGAACCCGTTCCGGCAACCACCTTTTGTACAAGTCTTGCCGATGTTGCATGTAATCCTTTGTACAAAGACGGGCGCAGATCCCGTGCAGAAGTAAAGCTCATGTGCTCCGCACATCTTGTCAATTTCATGCTTTCTATATTTCTTTGCATGCATGTATCTGACACTTTATGCAGCACATACCCCCGGTAAGCAATAACGAGCCGTAAGGCTCCGTATCATTATTTTCTCTTCTTTCTTTTTTCTCAAAGGAAGGAAGGTTCCCTCGCACACAAGTTTGCCGGGGGGGAAAAGGAAATAATGGTGTGGACCAGGTGTCGTTCAAGGAAGTTGTCACACCCTAGCCAGTCATGCATCAGAGTGTGTGCATCATGTTTAAAATTCCATTTAATTTGAAATGGGGATTTGTGAAACCCTCAGAATCATTTCTGAAAAATGACCCAAATAAAAATTTCTCCAAAAGGGTCCAAGAAAATGCTCATGTTGCTCTCTGAAAATATTGGACAGAGATAAAAATCAAACCAATATTTTTAAGAGCTCATAGGTATTTATTTTGGGCATTTGGATTTAATGCATAAATATTTGCTTTGGAAATATATTAGTTATATATATTAATATATGTCCAAATATTATGCCAATTATAAAGGAGCTCTGGAATAATATATCTAGCTCCTGCAAAAATTGGCATAAGGTAAATAAATGATTTAATATATTATTTAAATCAAAACAAATGTCAGAAAAATTAAAAACAGAATTAAATAAAAGGGAGGACCTTACCTGGGCCTTTTACCTGGCGCCTCTGGCCCAGCCAGCTGGCCGGCCCAGCCCGCCTCCCTCCTTTGTCGTCTTCGTCCTCGACAGAGGGAGGGGAGTGTGGCCGGCGCGCGCGCGCGCCACCGCGCCACGCCACCTGCTCGCCTGCCTGCCTGCCCCTCCCCTCCTCGTCTCGATGCCCCGGACGACGCCACGCCCTCCCCTGCTCTCTCTCACTCTCCCTCGGTTCTTCCCCTCCTCTCCCTCGCTCTCTCTCTCTCACGGCCGAACACCACCATCGCCGCCGTTCGCCATAGCAGCCGTCACCGGCCACCCCTCGCCCCTCCGCTGAGCTCAGGAGCTCCGCCGCGACCCCCTCTTCCTCCCCACCAAGGCAAGCCCCTTCGGAAGCCCTGCATCGCCGCCCACGTCGCCGTTCCCCTCCTCGGCCACCGGAGATCGTCGCCGTCGAATCGAGAGCTACTGGACGTCCCCGAGCCCGCTAACCATCCCTGCAGCTCCGCGGTGAGCCACTGACCCGATTCCCCCTTGCCCCGTCGTCCCTAGCATCCTGTAGTTGTCGTCCCCTTGAGCTCCGAAGCTCGCCGCCGCCGTGCCTCGTCGCCGCCGTGGCTGGAGCCGTTGTAGCTCGAAGCCGAGCACACCATCGTGCTCCACACCTCACCAGGAGCACGTAGCACGCACCAACGCCTCCCCTAGCGCCCTGCATCGCCTAACCCACCGTTGGCCGAACTCCGGCCGCCGCTCACGAGCTCGCCGTCGTTGGTACCGGCCACCACAGGCACGGCCACCACCACCGTTCGACGCGCGGGAGCAAGGGCTCTCCAACGAGCCCAAGCACGGCCTCGCCCGTGCCCTGTAGCGCGTTTCCGCATCGCGCTGCCGTCTCGGGCCTCGCCGGCGTCATGTCGCCGGTGGGTTTGACCCACCTTGACCACGGCAGGACCCCCCTGTGTCCCTGACAGGTGGGCCCAGCCCTGTTAGCTAATTAGGATTAGCACTAACCGAATTAGTTAAACTAACTACCCCCCCCTGACACTGACCAGTGGGCCCCAGCGCCACTAATTCCTAATTAGGATTAAATTAACCCTGTTAAACCCCCCCTGTCACTGACGTGTGGACCCCACACGTCAGGTTTGACCCCAGCCAGCCGCAGTTGACCGCTGACGTCATGCTGACGTCATGCTGGCGCAATATTTATATTTCTGGATTTAAATTAAATCAGGAAATTCCAGAATATTATTTAAACTTCAAAAATTCATAACTTTTATTCTGTAACTCCAAATTGGACAAATTATATATGAAAAATGATCAGAAAAATCCAATCTATCCATCTGTACTATTTTCATGCATGATCAAACAAGTTAAATTGATGTTTTAAGCAGAACAAGGAAAAGCACTTTAAAAGGCCATGTTTGAGTTTGAAATTTGAATCTTTGATTCAAATTGGTTCAAACCCTTCTGGTTTTAGTTGCATTAGCCCAACACACTCATATTGCCATGTTTCATGCATGCATCATATTGTTGCACATTGTTTGGTGATGGTTGTGTATCGGTGTCCTTTGCGACAGGTTCTGCCTCCGAGGAGTACCGTGATTACCCTAACGAAGAACCGTATCAGTGCATCGAACCATCAGGCAAGCAACCAACCATTTGATCATATCGATACAATCCCATGATCCCGCTCCTGCTCTCTTTTACTGCATTAAGACAACGCGTTTCAAACTGCTGTGTGCTACGGTAGTTGAACCCATTTCCTCTGCATGACCTGTCATTGCCACAGTAACTAGATGAAACCCACTAGCATGTGTAGGAGTTGATTGAGCCATATGTTTGTGTTGTTCCTACCTTGCTATGCCTGCTATGCTTAGAGTCGCGTCAGGTCTGGTTCATCTGGGTGATGGGCTAGAGTGAAATGTTTATGTCGGTAATGAGAGTGGTGTGGTGAACACGATTTGGTAAAGGTATCGATGAGAGGCCATGTAGGAGTACATGGTGGGTTGTTTCATTGAAGCCGACCTTAAGCACTGAGATCTGTATGTGTGATTTAAGAATCAGCTACTACCATGCATTGGGCTCGAAACCAATGGACCCTCTCGGCTTCTTATTCACCCTAGTTCTCCGTCCAGGAGTTGCAAGTAGTTTCTGGTGTTTGTAGCCTACTGGAGGCCGTGGACAGCGCTGACCGTAGGGGTGGGCTGTGATGCGGTAGGTACGTGGCCGGGTGTACCGAATACCCGTTAGGTATCTCGGGAACCCTGTTCACATCGTTCGGAGCCGTATGGGAAACCCCGGCCGGACTCCCTGCGGATGGAACCTGGATAGGCGATAAACCTGGACTGGAGGCTTAGGTGATTAGGTAGGTCGTGGCCGACACCCACGTTGGGCTTCCGCTTGAAGGTTGCCGAGTACATGTCGTGTAAACGACGGTAAGTGGTGAGAGCGTGTATGAAGAAGTACACCCCTGCAGGGTTATCATAATCTATTCGAATAGCCGCGTCCGCGGTAAAGGACTACTTGGTTGCCTATACAGTTCATAGACAAGTAAATGGAAACTACTAAAAGCCTCAAGATAAGTGTGAGTGCCGAGGATGGCTCTTCCGTAGGAAGACGGAGGCGGATCCTCGGTAGTGTATTGAATTGGTGAGTAGTGGACTCGTGTGCGCAAAACCATTTCAAGTTGAAGTATCGTAGGATAGTCTAGCCAAGAGTCAAAGCTGGCTTGCTGCAATAACTCCACCAACCCTTCTTGATAATATGCATATATGTAGGATCTGATGTAAGTCTTGCTGAGTACCCTTGTACTCATGTTGCTATAATTTACATTTTTACAGAAGACGCTGCAACCCCTTCTGATGGGTTCTATGTAGACATTGACATCAACGAGTAGGCTAAAGGCCCAGGTGGTGACCCTGAGCTTGTGAAGGACCACGTAGTATAGCTAGGCTTTCCAAGCCTCTTTTATTTTACTAGTTGTCTGTACTCAGACAATGTACTTCCGCTGCTGGTTTGTATGACTGTATGACTTGAATGCTGGGTCGTGTGACCCGTATCTTTGTGTATGATATGTATGGCTCCCTGAGCCTTAAATAAAGTACTGGTGTCGTAGAGTCATGTTGTGATGTTTCGTTGTATTTGCACATATCGAGCATATTGTGTGTATGATTGAAATGCTTGGTATGTGTGGGATCTGACTATCTAGTTGTTTATCTTTAGTAGCCTCTCTTACCGGGAAATGTCTCCTAGTGTTACCGCTGAGCCATGGTAGCTTGCTACTGCTCTGGAACACTTAGGCTGGCCGGCATGTGTCCTTCTTCGTTCCTGTGTCTGTCCCTTCGGGGAAATGTCACGCATTGAGTACCGGAGTCATGTTAGCCCGCTACAGCCCGGTTTACCGGAGTCCTGCTAGCCCAGTGCTACAGCCCGGACCCACTTGCTGATGACCGACACGTTCGAAGCTGGGTCATGGATGCCTGTCCCTGTAAGTCTGTGCCACTTTGGGTTTACGACTAGTCATGTCAGCCCGGGCTCTTTATCATATGGATGCTAGCGACACTATCATATACGTGAGCCAAAATGCACAAACGGTCCCGGGCAAAGGTAAGGCGACACCCGTGGGGATACCGTGCGTGAGGCCGCAAAGTGATATGAGGTGTTACCGGCTAGATCGATGTGACATCGAGTCGGGGTCCTGACAGCGTTGGCATCAGAGCCGGACTGCCTGTAGGTTCTCCAAGCCAAACTGGTCGATGTTGAGTCTAGAAATTCTTTAGTTATATGTAGGGGAATTGTTTGTGGGTTGGAACGTAAGGCTCTTTTTACTCCTTTATCTTATGACATTCTGATCTGAGTCAGTCCATTCTTCCACCGGGGGTTAAGAAATTAGGATCTATTCTCTCTATCAGGATCACGTGTTACTAATCAGTAGTACCTTATAGGTATGATGGATACAAGCCTAGTTCAATTCTTTTACCACATTATGTTGCTAGGATGGTCTCAGAACTTTGATATGATGATGTTGAGTGTGTATGAAATCCTTTGTCAAATGTCTCAAAATCCTTCTTGAGCATTTACAGCCGTTATGCTGCCGAAATTTTGCTAGAAATTCTAATGCCTTTGCATTATGATTGTGCTTTCAGATGGCCACTCGCGACCTCAATCAAGTGGTTCGCCTGACTCGATGCCTAGATGTTCCCGGCCATACTGCCAAGTTGGTCAGGGTAATGACTGAGGCTGGATACCGCTGGTATCCTGAGTACACGGTCGAAGAGCAATTTCGGGACTTCAATCAAAGCCAGTATCTCTGCACTGTCAGGATATTTCCATCTTATCCTGTATCCACCGAGCCCCTTCACTGCTCCTATGGACTCGGGGTTACTATTGAGATGGCTGTGCAGGACGCCGCCTACTCTATGATGACCATTATGCGAGTCAGATCTGGTCTATTTCGGGACTCTGATTTCCGGTATATGCCAGGATCACTTCCGGGAGCACAAGGGTATCTCCAGGCTATCTATGCTGACCCCACCCAGGAGGATTCACGGACTCGCACCACTGCTGAGATGCTCGAGGATAAGGACCGTGAAAATCGGGCCTTGAGGTTAGAGCTCTTCAATACCCGTGCTGACCACTGGGCCACATTGACTCGGTTCGCACCGGCGGTGCAAGCTGGATATTCGGATATGCGCGATCTCTATCCTGTGAGATCTGCTCTGCCAGACGTGATGGGTTGGCGTGATGTAGGAGGCATCACCCCACCTCGCGGTCCCCGCAGGCCACCGTCTGTTGGTCCAAGACCTCATCCTAGCCCCTATGGTCCACAAGCTCCGCGAGATCGTCTGTTTCCGGATGATCATGTTGAGCTTCCAGGCTATGGAGGTGACTTCTACGAGGACTACTACGGATCGGTCTGAGTTAGTGGTAGTATCACTAGTTCGCACTAGCTGTGTCGTCTATCATCCCGCGTGACTCGTGGGATATGACCTAGTTTGTACTCTTTCCGGAGGTGTAGAAAAATAATGTATAGGAGCTTGGAATGCCTCCGATGAGATGTAATCCTCTTTTCACCGTAATAGTACTTTGTTTGGTCTTGTACTAAACCCTGTATGGTGTGTATGACGATGGAATAAAAGAAGAAGTTTCTGTATCTACCATGTCATACGGATGATCATCTTGCATTCCGAGTTATTCCTTACATTTTGTATCCTATGTTGGAATTTTATCATCCTGACTAAATCATTGTCTTGTTTACCTAGGATGGTCAACACGCGCGCTAACCCTGCTCCTCAAGAGCAGGCCGAAGGCAGTGAAGTCAGGGATGCAAATCTGCCTCATCCTCCTTCACTAGCCGAGGTTATGATGGAAGCTGAGAGAAACAAGCGGGAGACTAACCGTTTGTTGGAGCGTATTGAACAGAACACGGCACACCATCAGAGGACTAACGTGGTGTCACTCAGTGATTTTATCAAATTGCATCCACCCACGTTCCACCACTCCGTCGAGCCTCTCGACGCTGATGACTGGCTTCGCAGTGTCTCTCACAAACTGCGTTCCGCGCTGGTAGCGGAGGCTGACAAGGTCACCTTTGCTGCATATCATCTTGAAGGCCCCGCCAGTCTATGGTGGGAGAATTATGGAGCTATGCGCCCGGCGGGCCATGTCACTACTTGGGCTGAGTTCAGCGAGGCTTTCCGTGAACATCACATTCCGGAGGGTCTCATGGACCGTAAACGTGAGGAATTTTGCAGTTTCACCCAAGGCCGACTTTCTGTGGATGCTTACAGCAGGGAGTTTGGTAACCTCGCACGATATGCAACCGAGGAAGTGTCTACTGATGCCAAGAAGCAAGCAAGGTTCCGTAAGGGCCTTAGTCCTGAGCTTCGCCGTGACCTCCGTCTACATGAGTGCACATCTTTTCAGAAACTTGTCAACAAGGCCATCAGTGCTGAAACTGGTCAGACTGATTATGACGCAACACGCAAGCATGGCCGTGACATGGGTTCCTCATCCGGTGCTGGTCCTCAGAAGCGCCGCGTGTGGGTACCCAACACTGCCCTGCCACCCAGGTTCACACCGAGGCCATCTTTCCAGGCGCCTCGCCCTGTTCAACAGTCTGCACCGGCCAAGCCTTATGGGGGTCCAACCAACAATGCTCCTCCACGTACCAGTTCCGTGACTCGTTTCAAGTGTGGGGAATCTGGCCACTATATGCGTGAGTGTCCCCAGACCAACCCCAACCAGTCTGCTAAAGCTGTTGGCCGTGGCAAGCCGACAGGGAAAGTGTTCCACGCCAAGCCGGCCACCGCTTCACGTGGCCATGTCAACTGTATCTCGGCCGAAGAAGCTCAAGAGGATCCCAACGTCGTTCTCGGTACGCTTCTTGTTAATTGCCACCCGGCATCTGTTCTTTTCGATACAGGAGCCTCTCATTCATTTATATCCGAGAACTATGCTCGTTTGCATAACACCGCATTCTGTGACATGCCATCCACTATGGAAATTTCTACTCCCGGGTCTAGATGGCAGACCTCTAGGGTAAGTTATGAAAATGAAATCCAAGTCGACAGACTTGTTTTCCTCGCGTCTTTGATAGCCCTTAAATCTTTAGATATTAATATCATTTTGGGTATGGACTGGATGTCAGCTCATCAAGCCAAAATTGATTGCTTCTCTAGGACTGTTCAACTCACCCATCCTTCGGGGAAGATAGTCAATGTCTTGACCCGAATAGCCAAGTGACAATTATATTCTCTTAACGCCAGCCCTTTTCCAGACCTTGAGGACGTGCCGGTAGTCTGTGACTTCCCGGATGTCTTCCCAGAAGAATTGCCAGGTGTTCCACCTGACAGGGATGTTGAGTTCGTAATAGACCTCATCCCAGGAACCGTGCCGATTGCTAGAAGACCCTATAAGATGGCACCCCTAGAACTAGCCGAGCTTAAGAAACAACTCGATGAGTCCTTGAAAAAGGGTTTCATCCGACCTAGCTCATCTCCGTGGGCTTGCCCCGTCCTATTCGTCAAGAAGAAGGATGGTACGGACCGGATGGTTGTAGATTACCGACCTGTCAATTTGGTCACAATCAAGAACAAATATCCGCTCCCCAGGATCAACGACCTTTATGATCAGCTCGCTGGATCCTCAATCTTCTCCAAGATGGATTTGAGGTTGGGCTACCATCAAATCAAAATCAGAAACGGGGACATTCCTAAAACGGCCTTTGTTACTCGTTATGGCCAGTACGAGTACACCGTCATGTCCTTCGGCTTAACCAACGCTCCAGCCACCTTCTCTCGGTTAATGAACTCAATCTTCATGGAGTATTTGGATAAATTCGTCGTGGTTTACCTCGATGATATACTCATCTACTCCAAGAACGAGGAAGAACATGCCGAACATCTAAGGCTAGTGTTGAAGAAACTTCGAGAGCATCGCCTTTATGCCAAATTTTCTAAATGTGAATTCTGGTTGTCAGAAGTGACCTATCTGGGTCATGTAATATCTGGTAAAGGTATTGCTGTTAACCCTGAGCGAGTTCAAGCCGTCCTTAATTGGACTCCACCTGAATCGGTCAAGCAAGTTCGGAGTTTTCTGGGCTTAGCGAGCTATTGTCGTCGCTTTGTCGAGAACTTCTCCAAGGTTGCTAAACCTCTAACCGAACTCCTCAAGAAAGATAAGAAGTTCGAGTGGACTCCACAATGTGAGCACAGCTTTCAGGAACTGAAAAGACGCATGACCTCTGCTCCCGTACTGGTACCGCCAGACTTCTCCAAGGACTTTGTTATCTACTGCGACGCCTCGCGACAAGGACTAGGTTGCATTCTCATGCAAGATCGACACGTAATTGCCTACGCTTCACGGCAATTGCACCCACATGAGGAGAATTATCCTACTCATGATCTAGAGCTTGCAGCCGTAGTCTATGCACTTAAGACCTGGCGGCATTACCTCCTCGGTAATCGTTGCGAAATATTCACTGATCACCAAAGTCTGAAGTACATCTTCACCCAACCGGATCTGAATCTCAGGCAAAGACGTTGGGTTGAGTTGATCACAGACTTCGACTTAGGAATAACCTACACCCCAGGGAAAGCTAACGTCATGGCTGATGCGCTAAGTCGTAAATATTATTGTAACAACCTGATGTTACAACAAAGTCAACCGCTTCTCCATGAGGAATTTCGGAAGCTTAACCTTCACATTGTACCTCAAGGTTTTCTTTCCACCTTGGTGGAAAAACCTACCCTTACGGATCAGATTATCAAAGCACAGAAGGTAGATCTGGGAATTTCCCGCATCAAGAGAAACATCCAGAAAGGAGTTGCGAATTGTTTCTCCATTAATGATCAAGGGGTCGTATACTTCGGGAATCGACTAGTGGTTCCCAAAGTGCGAAACCTGAGGCGTTTGATCCTTAAGGAAGCTCATGAATCTCCTCTCACCATTCATCCCGGTAGTACTAAGATGTATCAGGACCTACGCCAGAGGTTCTGGTGGACTAGGATGAAGAGAGAAATTGCTCAGTATATTGCTAATTGCGACGTCTGTCATCGTGTAAAAGCAGAGCATCAACGGCCTGCTGGCACCCTTCAACCCTTAGCTATTCCTGAATGGAAATGGGATAAAATTGGTATGGATTTCATTACCGGTTTTCCCAGGACCAAGAGAGGGAATAATGCTATCTTCGTCGTGGTCGATCGTCTTTCCAAAGTAGCCCATTTCTTACCTGTTCATGAGAGTATAACCGCTAGCCAGCTGGCAGACTTATACATCTCCCGAATAGTGTCCCTCCATGGTGTTCCTTTGGAAATCAACTCGGATCGAGGAAGTCTTTTCACCTCTCGATTTTGGGAAAGTTTCCAAAATGCTATGGGAACCCGTCTCTCCTTTAGCACCGCCTTCTACCCTCAGTCGAGTGGTCAAGTGGAACGCGTCAACCAAATTCTAGAAGACATGCTTCGAGCCTCTGTTATCTCATTCGGAATGGACTGGGAGAAGTGCCTTCCATTTGCCGAATTCGCTTACAACAACAGCTATCAATCTAGCTTGGGTAAAGCCCCTTTTGAAGTTCTCTATGGACGACGGTGTCGAACACCCCTTAACTGGTCAGAGACCGGGGAAAGACAATTCTTTGGCCCGGATATGATTCAGGAAGCAGAAGAACAAGTTCGCATCGTTCGTGAAAAGTTGAAAACAGCCCAATCTCGTCAAAAGAGTCAATATGACCGAAAACATAAGGCTATGACTTTCGAGGTTGACGAGAAGGCTTATCTTCGGGTCACCCCTCTGAAGGGAACCCATCGTTTCGGTATCAAAGGCAAATTGGCTCCCCGTTACATTGGACCTTTTCGCATTCTCGCCAAACGAGGAGAAGTTGCCTACCAGTTGGAACTACCTCCGCACCTCTCCAGAGTCCACGATGTCTTCCACGTTTCTCAACTCAGGCGTTGCTTCTCGGATCCTATCCGTGGAGTGGACCACGAAACGCTTGATCTTCAAGATAATCTTACATATCGAGAGTACCCCGTTCGTATCCTCGATCAGGCCGAACGTACCACCCGACGTCATAATATCAAGTTTCTCAAAGTACAATGGTCGCACCATTCTGAGGATGAAGAAACTTGGGAAAGGGAGGATCGTCTTCGACTTGAATATCCCGCCTTCTTCCCGGAGGAACCCAAATCTCGGGACGAGATTCTTTTGAGTGGGGGTGAGTTGTCACACCCTAGCCAGTCATGCATCAGAGTGTGTGCATCATGTTTAAAATTCCATTTAATTTGAAATGGGGATTTGTGAAACCCTCAGAATCATTTCTGAAAAATGACCCAAATAAAAATTTCTCCAAAAGGGTCCAAGAAAATGCTCATGTTGCTCTCTGAAAATATTGGACAGAGATAAAAATCAAACCAATATTTTTAAGAGCTCATAGGTATTTATTTTGGGCATTTGGATTTAATGCATAAATATTTGCTTTGGAAATATATTAGTTATATATATTAATATATGTCCAAATATTATGCCAATTATAAGGAGCTCTGGAATAATATATCTAGCTCCTGCAAAAATTGGCATAAGGTAAATAAATGATTTAATATATTATTTAAATCAAAACAAATGTCAGAAAAATTAAAAACAGAATTAAATAAAAGGGAGGACCTTACCTGGGCCTTTTACCTGGCGCCTCTGGCCCAGCCAGCTGGCCGGCCCAGCCCGCCTCCCTCCTCTGTCGTCTTCGTCCTCGACAGAGGGAGGGGAGTGTGGCCGACGCGCGCGCGCGCCACCGCGCCACGCCACCTGCTCGCCTGCCTGCCTGCCCCTCCCCTCCTCGTCTCGATGCCCCGGACGACGCCACGCCCTCCCCTGCTCTCTCTCACTCTCCCTCGGTTCTTCCCCTCCTCTCCCTCACTCTCTCTCTCACGGCCGAACACCACCATCGCCGCTGTTCGCCATAGCAGCCGTCACCGGCCACCCCTCGCCCCTCCGCTGAGCTCAGGAGCTCCGCCGCGACCCCCTCTTCCTCCCCACCAAGCCAAGCCCCTTCGGAAGCCCTGCATCGCCGCCCACGTCGCCGTTCCCCTCCTCGGCCACCGGAGATCGTCGCCGTCGAATCGAGAGCTACCGGACGTCCCCGAGCCCGCTAACCATCCCTGCAGCTCCGCGGTGAGCCGCTGACCCGATTCCCCCTTGCCCCGTCGTCCCTAGCATCCTGTAGTTGCCGTCCCCTTGAGCTCCGAAGCTCGTCGCTGCCGTGCCTCGTCGCCGCCGTGGCTGGAGCCGTTGTAGCTCGAAGCCGAGCACACCATCGTGCTCCACACCTCACCAGGAGCACGTAGCACGCACCAACGCCTCCCCTAGCGCCCTGCATCGCCTAACCCGCCGTTGGCCGAACTCCGGCCGCCGCTCACGAGCTCGCCGTCGTCGGTACCGGCCACCACAGGCATGGCCACCACCACCGTTCGACGCGCGGGAGCAAGGGCTCTCCAACGAGCCCAAGCACGGCCTCGCCCGTGCCCTGTAGCGCGTTTCCGCATCGCGCCGCCGTCTCGGGCCTCGCCGGCGTCATGTCGCCGGTGGGTTTGACCCACCTTGACCACGGAAGGACCCCCCTGTGTCCCTGACAGGTGGGCCCAGCCCTGTTAGCTAATTAGGATTAGCACTAACCGAATTAGTTAAACTAACTACCCCCCGTGACACTGACCAGTGGGCCCCAGCGCCACTAATTCCTAATTAGGATTAAATTAACCCTGTTAAACCCCCCCTGTCACTGACGTGTGGACCCCACACGTCAGGTTTGACCCCAGCCAGCCGCAGTTGACCGCTGACGTCATGCTGACGTCATGCTGGCGCAATATTTATATTTCTGGATTTAAATTAAATCAGGAAATTCCAGAATATTATTTAAACTTCAAAAATTCATAACTTTTATTCTGTAACTCCAAATTGGACAAATTATATATGAAAAATGATCAGAAAAATCCAATCTATCCATCTGTACTATTTTCATGCATGATCAAACAAGTTAAATTGATGTTTTAAGCAGAACAAGGAAAAGCACTTTAAAAGGCCATGTTTGAGTTTGAAATTTGAATCTTTGATTCAAATTGGTTCAAACCCTTCTGGTTTTAGTTGCATTAGCCCAACACACTCATATTGCCATGTTTCATGCATGCATCATATTGTTGCACATTGTTTGGTGATGGTTGTGTATCGGTGTCCTTTGCGACAGGTTCTGCCTCCAAGGAGTACCGTGATTACCCTAACGAAGAACCGTATCAGTGCATCGAACCATCAGGCAAGCAACAAACCATTTGATCATATCGATACAATCCCATGATCCCGCTCCTGCTCTCTTTTACTGCATTAAGACAACGCGTTTCAAACTGCTGTGTGCTACGGTAGTTGAACCCATTTCCTCTGCATGACCTGTCATTGCCACAGTAACTAGATGAAACCCACTAGCATGTGTAGGAGTTGATTGAGCCATATGTATGTGTTGTTCCTACCTTGCTATGCCTTCTATGCTTAGAGTCGCGTCAGGTCTGGTTCATCTGGGTGATGGGCTAGAGTGAAATGTTTATGTCGGTAATGAGAGTGGTGTGGTGAACACGATTTGGTAAAGGTCTCGATGAGAGGCCATGTAGGAGTACATGGTGGGTTGTTTCATTGAAGCCGACCTTAAGCACTAAGATCTGTATGTGTGATTTAAGAATCAGCTACTACCATGCATTGGGCCCGAAACCAATGGACCCTCTCGGCTTCTTATTCACCCTAGTTCTCCGTCCAGGAGTTGCAAGTAGTTTCTGGTGTTTGTAGCCTACTGGAGGCCGTGGACAGCGCTGACCGTAGGGGTGGGCTGTAATGCGGTAGGTACATGGCCGGGTGTACCGAATACCCGTTAGGTATCTCGGGAACCCTGTTCACATTGTTCGGGGCCGTATGGGAAACCTCGGCCGGACTCCCTGCGGATGGAACCTGGATAGGCGATAAACCTGGACTGGAGGCTTAGGTGATTAGGTAGGTCGTGGCCGACACCCACGTTGGGCTTCCGCTTGAAGGTTGCCGAGTACATGTCGTGTAAACGACGGTAAGTGGTGAGAGCGTGTATGAAGAAGTACACCCCTGCAGGGTTATCATAATCTATTCGAATAGCCGCGTCCGCGGTAAAGGACTACTTGGTTGCCTATACAGTTCATAGACAAGTAAATGGAAACTACTAAAAGCCTCAAGATAAGTGTGAGTGCCGAGGATGGCTCTTCCGTAGGAAGACGGAGGCGGATCCTCGGTAGTGTATTGAATTGGTGAGTAGTGGACTCGTGTGCGCAAAACCATTTCAAGTTGAAGTATCGTAGGATAGTCTAGCCAAGAGTCAAAGTTGGCTTGCTGCAATAACTCCACCAACCCTTCTTGATAATATGCATATATGTAGGATCTGATGTAAGTCTTGCTAAGTACCCTTGTACTCATGTTGCTATAATTTACATTTTTACAGAAGACGCTGCAACCCCTTCTGATGGGTTCTATGTAGACATTGACATCAACGAGTAGGCTAAAGGCCCAGGTGGTGACCCTGAGCTTGTGAAGGACCACGTAGTATAGCTAGGCTTTCCAAGCCTCTTTTATTTTACTAGTTGTCTGTACTCAGACAATGTACTTCCGCTGCTGGTTTGTATGACTGTATGACTTGAATGCTGGGTCGTGTGACCCGTATCTTTGTGTATGATATGTATGGCTCCCTGAGCCTTAAATAAAGTACTGGTGTCGTAGAGTCATGTTGTGATGCTTCGTTGTATTTGCACATATCGAGCATATTGTGTGTATGATTGAAATGCTTGGTATGTGTGGGATCTGACTATCTAGTTGTTTATCTTTAGTAGCCTCTCTTACCGGGAAATGTCTCCTAGTGTTACCGCTGAGCCATGGTAGCTTGCTACTGCTCTGGAACACTTAGGCTGGCCGGCATGTGTCCTTCTTCGTTCCTGTGTCTGTCCCTTCGGGGAAATGTCACGCATTGAGTATCGGAGTCCTGTTAGCCCGCTACAGCCCGGTTTACCGGGGTCCTGCTAGCCCAGTGCTACAGCCCGGACCCACTTGCTGATGACCGACACGTTCGATGCTGGGTCATGGATGCCTGTCCCTGTAAGTCTGTGCCACTTTGGGTTTACGACTAGTCATGTCAGCCCGGGCTCTTTATCATATGGATGCTAGCGACACTATCATATACGTGAGCCAAAATGTGCAAACGGTCCCGGGCAAAGGTAAGGCGACACCCGTGGGGATACCGTGCGTGAGGCCGCAAAGTGATATGAGGTGTTACCGGCTAGATCGATGTGACATCGAGTCGGGGTCCTGACAGAAGTGTTCGCCTTACCGGAAATAAAATGACAGAAAAGCTAAGTTGCCAAAGTTTGAGCAATCAGTTAAAAAAATTAAGTTATCTTCCTCGAACGACCTTGCTTTGTATGGAAAACCTGTGCGCGGAGGAACCAACTCGTAGCTAGTTGCGCCCTTACTTTGTTTCGAGTCCGCTCAACAACTTAAGTGAGCTGCGACTAGTTGCGACAAGGTTTCTTGTCGGTAGCGGCACCGCCAGCAGGCTGCTGACGTTCCGCACTCAGCGCTCACGGCTAAGGTGCCTGCGCCGACAAGTTCCCTAAAAGCGTAGGGCAAAAACATACAAAGGAAGGAATCAAGTAAAGGAGATAACATAGAAAATTGATATCCAAAATAGAGTCGTATTACAAGATAGCTTGTCGCAGCTCTAACAGTTTGTCTCGTAACATGACCAGCAGCGACAAGGAAAAGAGAAAATGAGCGGCCTAATCTACGTGATCGCCCTCAACCCTCTTGATCCCGCTCACCTTGTCCACAATGGGTGCGACAAGGGCCTTGAGCGCTTCCAGATCGGCATCCGGCGGCAAGGACCTGAGGACGTTGGTGAGGTTGAGGCCTGGATTGCGAAAGGCCACCTTCACCAGCACCTTCTGAAGAGCCCCTGCGCAGATCTTGCGCGACTCATCGGCCAGCTGCTTTGGGATCTTCTCCCGGAGTCGCTGGAGGGCCGTCGCCACGCCTTCGAAGAACAAGCTGAGCTTGGCGCTGGGTTGGAGGTGCTCATCGGAGGAGTACCCGAAATCCTCCATTCCCAGCTGCGCCAGCTCCTTGTCGATGGCCGCGGCAGCATCCACAAGACCCTCGGTCCAATGCTCCATGGTCTCCGTGAAAGTGTCCTGGGCGGCAGCAGCTTTCGCCAGCAGCGCCTCGTCGGCCTTGATCTTCTCCGACAAGGCCGCTTCCCTCTCCCTGGCGTCGTCCAGCGTCTGAGTCAAAGTGGCCAGCTTCAACTCGAGATCTGCGTTGGAGTCCTTGGCGGCGCTGAGCTCCTTGCTCCTCTCAGCGAGACGACCTTGCAGCTCGCCATGAGCAGCAGCGTCCTTCTCGCGCTCACGCTTGAGCACAGCAAGCTCCTCGCCGCTCGCCTTGAGATCGGCCTCCAATTGCGCCGCCTTCATCTCCAGCTCCTTCTTGGCGGCCTCGGCAGCTGCGGCAGCGTCTTTTGCCTCCTTGAGGGCCCCGCCGAGTGTCTTCTCGCGTGCGGCAAGCTCCTCCTCGTGGCTGTCAAGGTTGACCTTGCGCTGCGCCAGCTCACCTTCCTGCGCAGACAGCTTCTCGGCAACAAGCCGATGTCGCTCTTCAATTTCAGCTTTCTCGAGGAGGAAGGCCTTCCGCTCCTCGTCAACTTGTTCCCGCTCCTCCGCCAGAGCCTGGAGAGCTTCCTGCCTAAAAACCCGGAGCTCCTCCATGCGCTTCTCGATGTCCACTCCCGCCTTCGCGACAAGCGCTTCTCGGGACACCAGCTTGGCTTGTCGTGCGCGGTAGAGTGACAGCAGCTTCCGCAGCAGCCGCTCCTCCTCAGGCTCGTCGCTGCTGCTACTTGATGCGTCGACCAGCGTCAGTCCAGCGGCGGCAAGCACTTCTCCGTCCAGCATCTCTCCTTCGACCGGCGCCCTGGAGCTTGAAGCCCAGGGGAGCTTAATGAAGATGCCGTCGCCGGCCTTCAAATAGGCACCGGGCTGGGGCTCTTCGGAGCCTGGCGCTGCAGCAGCGGCGGAGGGATCAGCGGTTGGCGTAGCGCCTGGCGCTCCTGCGGCCTCGGGGCCGTCAGTGCGATCGCCGGATCCCTCGTCGGCTTCTGCGGCGGCAGCCTTGGCGGCCTCTTCGCTGGCTAGATCATCAGCGCCGGCCTCTCCTTCGGTGGTGACGGCGTCGTCAACGCTGCTGCGTGCGTTCTCCTCGCCGGCGACCTCGGTTTCCATCGGCTCCGTGGCAGATGGATCTGGCAAACGGAAAAAGGGAGAGAAATCAAGCAATTATCCAAAAAGAAAACCAGAAGAAGCAGAACCCAAGGGAAGTTTTCAAGCAAGAGGATTACCTGTGCTAGGGCCTGCAGTCGTGGTCTCAACCACCGGAGGGTCGCTCGTGCTGTCCCTTGCCGGAGAACTGTCCCTTGCCGGAGAGTTCTCCCTTGCCGGAGAGCGATCCCTTGCCGGAGAATTCTCCCTTGGTAGTGTAGTTGAAGCAGAAGGCATTTCGGGAGCGGCTTCCGGGCACTCCTGGTGAAGCTGCTCTGCTCCTACACAAGCCAAAGTCAGATATCAGCAAAGAAAAAGCACCCATGTGCGCCTAACAGCAAGAAGTAAACCATATACTTACACTGGGGGCTGCGCTGGGGGCTGATCTGGGGAGTAGTTGCCGGGTCCGGCAAGGCGGTCTCGGACGCACCCTCGGCTGGCGCAGTGGGTTCGTCCTCGATGACAATCACCGGGACCTTGGCTCTCTTCGCCGCTCTCTGGGCCAGCGTCCTGAAAAGGAATGGGTTCAGAGTAAAAGCAAGTCAGATACAAGACAAAGCAACAAAATTGAAGAGTTACAAGAACAGCAAAGAATCTTACTCTTCTTCTTCTTCATCGGAGCTGAGCACGGAGAGATCAAAGTCCGGCTCGCCTCCGGTGCGACGAGGCGGAGGAGTAGGTTCCCTTGCCCGCTTGGCAGGGGCAGTAGCGGTGGACCGGGAAGACCCCGCCCCAGTTGCCGCAGCGGCGTGAGGCGCTCCCGCGGCAACTGTGCTTGCCGCGGTAGAGCATGTGGCGCGGCACGGCGGCTGTTGACTCGTTTGCCGCCCCGCTACGTCCCCGGCCCTACGGAGACGCCTTCTTGGTGGGGCTGGGGGCTCCGCTTGTGGCAAGCTGTCTGAAGGTTCGGGCCCGACAAGCTCTCCCTCGGCGGGCTCACTCGGCTCATCTTCGGGCCCGGCAAGCTCTTCCTCAGCGACAAACTCCTCGCGCTCGGCAAGGCTTGCCGCCTCTGCTGCCTCTGCCTCCTCCATGGTGAATTCAAACTCACCCGCGGCAACGGCTGCTGCCACCTCTTCCAGCCTGGTGGCGATGCGCTGCATCTCATTATCGGTGGTGTCACGGGTGAGGCTCTTCTGTTCATCGGGGCGGATCGGCACTTCTACCAGGCCATCAAAGAAATCCCGCACGACGCCGTCTGCAGGCTCTTGCCAAGTCGGGATGATTCCGTGCGAGTCGCACAGCGGCATCATTGCGCGGATGCGGTCGAGCGAAGAGTTGTTGCACAACGGAACCACACCCCTCGGCAACACGAATGGATGTTGAGGATCGCGCTTGAACAGCTCCAGGAGCATCGCATCCAGCTCCAGGACGGTGAAGTTGAAGTTGAGGCCCGGGCGCAGCCTCATGATATCCGCCGAGTTCTGGAACTCCCAGGCGGGTCTCCTCCTCTCCTGCAAGGGGGCGATGCGGCGGCGGAGAAAGTCTGCGCCAACGGCGCCTACGGTGAGCCCGGCAAGCCTGAGGCGAAGGATCCGGGTGACGGCAATCTTCAGCCTGTCATCTTCCGGGGCCACATTGCTCCAATCATTGCCACGCACTATTGGGGCTTGGCGCAGGGCAGTAAATGGCTGCGGGTTCTCCTCGACGATCCAGCACCACTCTGCTCTCCATTCCTCCCACTTGCTGCAGAGCTCTCCCTCCAGATAAGCTTCCTTCTTGCCGACTCTTGAGATCCAAGCGATCCCGCCGGCAAGAGGCTCTCCTCTCTCAACCCGGGGCATAAAGAAGTGGCGGAAGAGGGCTACATTTGGATGGACTCCGACAAAGTTTTCGCAGAGATGTGCGAAAATTGCCATGGTCAGAACGGCGTTGGGGGTGAAATCAAGGGGGCGGAACCCGTAGGTGTTCATGATGTCACAGAAGAATTCAGAGAAGGACGGGCAGAGCCCGCAGTAGAAGAACAGCGCGAAGAAGGGATACTCGTTTGGAGCCAGTTCCGATGCGGCAGCCGGGAGTACCCTCGTGCGCGGATGCGCTCGCGTCTCCGTCGACCAGAAGAGGTAGTAGTACTCCCTCAGCTACTTCGTGGCAAGCTGAGGGGGGAAGAGGGCCCGCTCCTTTCGCAGCGCCGCGAGCTGCTGCGCCTCGACCGACTTCACGCCTTTCCCCTTGTCGGCTTTCGGAGCCATGGCAGAGGTGGTGGGGGAGATCGACGGCGTTGGTGGTGCTGGTGGCAACGGGGGGCGGAGCGCTGCTCTCTCTCTCAGCTTCGGGAAGAAGACAGGAGCGGCGGAGACTTGTGAAATTGGAGTAACAACCGGCGAGATGGGCGAACTGTCCCTGTTTCCCCTGCTTATAAAGGGGGAGTGGGCGGACGTTTCGTCCTTCCGAATAAAGAAACCACCCACGATCTCTCCCACGACGCCGCATTCGATGCGTGCCGTTGGGGGAGGGCGTGGTGGATACGGAGAAAGATACGGCGTAACCCAGGCCGCGCGTACCCGTGCCCTGTTTTGGGCCTGGCCCAACAGCGCTCGGCACCGTGTGTGGTACAGGCCCGGGGGCTCCTGTCGTGTACTAGAGTAGGGGTCCCCTAGTATCCCGAACTTGTGCACGGGCAGTTGCAGCCACCCGCGGCAAGGCTTGCCGGGTGACCGCCAAGGTCCTCCGTGGTTCCTCTGGAGCCATTCAAGAACAAAGTATTCAAGACAAGGAGACAAGGCCCCGGCAAGAGGAGCTTGCCGGGAAGGCCAAACAAGGCATCTCAAGGAACTTGCCGCGACGCGCCACGCGTCCCGGCAAGGCCCGGGGGGGCGACAAGCCTCCGAACGCGACAAGACAACGACCGCGGAAAGGCACTTGCCGCGGCACGCTACCACCCTGTACCTACGCTTCAGCGCATCCACCAACGTGTCGCCCTGGGGCCTTTCCAGGCGTGCGTGGCGAGAGGCTGTGCAGCCAGCGGTACGCGGTGGCAAGCGGCGCTGACAAGATTGCCATCGTGGCGAGCGGTGGCGTCCTTGACGGTCCCTGTTTGCACTGTTTGGGCGACGTAGACGGGCATTTAATGTCTTTGTCCCCTGCCGTCAGGGTTAGGTATGGTACACTGTACAGGTTGTTGTACCAACCGCAAGTCCTTTTCCATTTTTACCCTTGTCTATGTTGCCACCTGTCGGTGACCCCTTGAGCATATAAAAGGAGGCCCATGCGCAACATAGAGGGGGGCTCAGAAGGTTCGAAGCCAGAAAACACTCACGCTCGGTCTCGTTAGCAGCTAGAGTGTACTGTAGCACTCAGCACTCCCGAGCAAGAACTCAATACAATCAGACAAGCAGCAGTAGGAGTATTATCTCTCCGGAGAGCTCCGAAGCTGGGAAAACTGCTCGTGTGCTTCGCCTCGATCTGCTCTTCGTGCGATCTCCGCCCCCCGCTGAACCGAAAGGGGCTCGGTCCGCCGGTCCCATAGGTGTTCGTGGATCAGTTTCCCCGACAGTGGGGTTCTAGAAGTATACGTTTGATACAGATTACTACATACTGTTCTGTTTTTGACAGATTCTGTTTTCATTGTGTTGTTTGCTTATTTTGATGCATCTATGGCTAGTATTAAGTGGTATGAACCATAGAGAAGTTATAATACAGTAGATATTACACCAGTATGAATTTAGAATGAGTTCATTACAGTACCTAAGTGGTGGTTTTATTTTCTTATACTAACGGAGCTTACGAGTTTTGTTTTGAGTTTTGTGTGGTTGAAGTTTTCAAGTTTTGGGTAAAGATTCGATGGACTATGGAATAAGGAGTGGCAAGAGCCTAAGATTGGGGATTCCCAAGGCATCCCAAGGTAATATTCAAGGACAACCAAGAGCCTAAGCTTGGGGATGCCCCGGAAGGCATCCCCTCTTTCGTCTTCGTTCATTGGTAACTTTACTTGGAGCTATATTTTTATTCACCACATGATATGTGTTTTGCTTGGAGCGTCATTTTATTTTGTTAGTTTTTGCTTGATGTTAGTTAGAATAATTTTTTTCATCGTTAGTTTCAATAAAAAAAAAGTCAAGGATAGCCTTTGCCATGCTTAGTTTGCTAGTATACATGTTGCTGTTTGAAAACAGAAAGTTTACCGCTGTTGCAAAAAATCCCTATAAAAGTCAGAGAATGGCATAACGTTGAATATTTTTTCATATTATGCTCTGATAAATTTATTACAGTGGGAATTTTAGTTCATAATTTTTGGAGTCAGGGAAGTATTGTTACTCTTGCATTCTTTACAGACTGTACTGTTTTGGCAGATTGCTGTTATGGTTGCATTGTTTGCATATGTTTGCTTGTTTAATGATTCTATTTGAGGATAGGAGTATTAAATATACAGAGAAATTTAGTATTCAATGTTGAATAATAATGTTAGTGATTTGTTATGGTAGATGGTGATAAGGTTTTGCATTGGTTTATACTAACCTATCTCATGAGTTCTTGTTGAGTTTGTTGTGAATGAAGCTTTTGATAAAAAGAGAAACCATGATATGAGAGGAATTAAGGAGACACAAAAGTTCAAGCTTGGGGATGCCCAAGGCACCCCAAGATAATATTTCAAGAAGTCTCAAGCATCTAAGCTTGGGGATGCCCCGGTAGGCATCCCACCTTTCTTCTTCAACAACTATCGGTTAGTATCGGTTGAGCCTAAGTTTTTGCTTCTTCACATGAGTTGTGCTATCCTTGCAATGTCATTTTGTTTTGTTTTGCTTGCTGCTTGAATACAATACCAAGATCTGAAATTCTTTTATGAGAGAGAGTCTTCACATAGTTACATAATTATTTAGCTACTCATTGATCTTCACTTATATCTTTCAGAGTAGTTTGTCGTTTGCTCTAGTACTTCACTTATATCTTTTAGAGAACGGTGGTGGATTTGTTTTAAAGAAACTATTGATCTCTCATGCTTCACTTAGATTATTTTGAGAGTTGTTAATAGCATGGTAATTCTCTTAAAGATAATATACTTGGTATTCAAGATATGTGAAACTTTCTTTTGAGTGCGTTGAATACTAAGATAAGTTTGATGCTTGATAATTGTTTTGAGATATGGAGGTGATAATATCAAAGCAATGCTAGTTGGGGTGATTATGAATTTAAAGAATGCTTGTGTTGAAGTTTGTGATTTTCGTAGCATGCACGTATGGTGAACCGCTTTGTGATGAAGTCGGAGCACAATTTTATTTATTGTTTGTCTTCCTTATGAGTGGTAGTCGGGGACGAGCGATGGTCTTTTCCTACCAATCTATCCCCCTAGGAGCATGCACGTAGTGCTTTGGTTTTTGATGACTTCTAAATTTTTCAACAAGTGCATGAGTTCTTATGACTAATGTTGAGTCCATGGATTATACGCACTCTCATCCTTCCACCATTGCTAGCCTTTCTAATACCACGCACTTTTCGCCGGTATCATACACCCTGAAAGTGCATTATATCGACTAGAGGGGAGTGAATAGGCGATTTTTATGAATTCTTCACTGAGGAATTTGCCGGTGAGGAAATTCCTTAGCGAAGAACTACTTGCAACGGAATAAGTACTCAGAAGTAAGCATAACAGAATACAGACATAGTCATCATGATGAAATGAAGACAAACACGGAGTACAATAAGCGTAATCACAGGATAACACAAGATGAAGACAAACAGACTGAAGAAATTGAACTGAGGAAATTGAGAAAGTCTTCAGTCAAAGTCTTCAAACACAGATATGAACAAACACTCAACATAGTAATGAGGAAATGAAAGAGTTGAGGAAATAGAACTAGTAAGGTTGGTGAAGACAATGATTTGGTAGACCAGTTCCAACTGCTGTCTCACTTGTACGTTTGGTTGGAGCGGCTGAGTATTTAAACTCGAGGACACACAGTCCCGGACACCCAGTCGCTGAGCACGCAGCTTAGGACACCAAGTCCTCACCGTATTCTCCTTGAACTAAGGTCACACAGACCTCGTCCAATCACTCGTGGTAAGCCTTTAGGCGACTTCCAAACCTTCACAGACTCGGTCACTCGGCGATCCACAATTCCTCTTGGATGCTCTACACCATGACGCCTAACCGTCTGGAAGAAGCACAGTCTTCAAAGGTAACAAGCATCAGATCCACGCAGGATCAATCTCTTCAGTGATGCTTAATCACTTTGGGTTTGTAGGTGTTTGGGTTTGGGTTTTTCCTCACTCGATGATTTTTGCTCAAAGTCCTCGGAGGATGGGATGCTCTCAAATGACAAGTGTCAGTTTCTCTCGGAGCAGCCAACCAGCTAGTGGTTGTAGGGGGCGGCTATTTATAGCCTAGGGAGCAGCCCGACATGATAAGACATAAATGCCCTTCAATGATATGACCGTTAGGTGGATAAGATATTTTGGGACAGCTGGCGCGCAGCACAGCAACGGTCGGAAATTTGACTCTCAAATTCCTCAGGGCTATCATGTTCCTCACTGTGTAGGCAATCCTCACTGGCGAATTCCTAACTCCTCGGTCAGAACAAATTCCTCGGCGATCAGAAGAACTTCGTCTCTGTCACTAAAGAAATTGACTGAACTGTATGAGATTTCCAAAGGCTTCACTCGAAGGGATTGGTCGGTGTAGGATTTTGAGTTGATCATCACATGGAAATTTTTCCTTAGTATTTCCTCGACCCCCTTTAACAGTACGGTGTTTCATATGACTCAAGAAAGAGAAAACGAAACAACGAAAACAAAAGTCTTCACGCTTCATGTTCCTCAAATGAATACCAAGTCTTCAAGGTCACACCAATTTCTTCACTTTCAAAGTCTTCAGAAATCTTCACAATATCAAAGTCTTCAGTTGAAGAACTTCATTTTTAGGGGTCGACTTTCTCTGTAAATATCAAACTCCTCGTAGTCTTATAGACCTGTGTACACTCATAAACACATTAGTCCCTTAACCTATAAGTCTTCAATACACCAAAATCACTAAGGGGCACTAGATGCACTTACAATCTCCCCCTTTTGGTGATTGATGACAATATAGGTTAAGTTTTCAACGGAGATAAACATATGAAGTGTAAGTACTGATATTGAGGAATTTGATTGCAAGATATAGAAGAACTCCCCCTGAAGATGTGCATAGTGAGGAATTTGCTTTTGAGGCAATGCACATTTGAAATGTTGAATCATGGAGATCTCCCCCTATATCTTGTAATTCATACACGCATTCTACATATAATATGAAGAATTTGAAATGCATGATGAAATATGGTGACTGATGTAATTCAGCATGCGTGTATTAACATATAGAAGAATAAGCATGCAGAGGAACACATCAAAAGTATCAAAGCACCATCGGGTTTAAGATTACAACTCGATCCAATAAAAGTTTTAGAAGAGCGAGAGTTGTAACATAGCAACAAAACGCCCATATAATAGACCTGCTTGAAGACTAACTCAAATTTCTCCCCCTTTGTCATCGAATGACCAAAAGGATCGAAACTGAGGACTAACGCCCCTGAAGAATATCAAGTTGATGGAGGAGCGTCAGCGTTGTTGGGGTCGGTTGTCGTAGTAGGGCCAGCCGCAGTGTCGTCCAAGTCTTCATTTTCATCAGTGTCGCGCGATGAAGAGAGCTGGCCACCAAGGAAGGAACCTTGACCTTCTTGAATTTCTTCGGTGGAGGTGCAGACCAGTCAAATTCTTCCTTGAGACCCATTTTCTTTAGATCTTCTACGCTGTAGACATGAGATAGAACAGCCCAGGTACGGTTGAAGGTTTCATGGAGGTAGTAGTGGTTTTTCTTCACTGCATTGTGTGTTGAGGTCATGTTGTGAAGAATTGAACCAAACTGACACTTGACCCATTTATGATTGTGATCAACTTTCTGATGAATACTGAGGAGTAACTCATGATCAGTCATCACCCTAGGTGTTGTGGCTTGAGGATTTTGCTTGGCAGAGGTGTTGGAGGCAGAGTCATGTGTGGCAGAGTCATCATTGGTGGAGTAGGACGCAGCCTTGCGAAATTGACCATCCAATGGACGAATGCCTTCATCTATCACAGCAGTTGCCTTGCCTTTGTCATCAGCTAAGGAAAATGTCCGTTTGAGGACTTCAATTGGAGGCAAGTAGCTGCCGTGGTTCAGAGTATCAGCTTTGTAATTGAGTGAAGACCTTGTCCTGATGAACCTCATAATCCATGATGCATAAGGCTTCAGCTCAAATGGTGACATAGCAATATTCACCAGAGTCCTCATGAAGAAATCATGGAAGTTGACGGAACACCATGAATGATATTGAAAAGCATATTCTTCATGATGCTAACGACTTCTTCATCATTTGAGTCGTGGCCTTTGATAGGACTCATTGCCTTCATCAAAATGTGATAGACAGTCCGTGCCACATACAGTAATTCCTTGACGAGGAATTTGGTTCGAGGGACCTGCCCTGGCTTCAAAGGCTTCATCAGCACTTGCACGTAATGCTTTGTAAGCTCAGGTTCGTTGTAGATGCAACGAGCACCTTCAAGGGGAGGACTGAGTGGGAGGGCACGAAGCAATTCAGTTGTTGATGCCTTGTAGTGAGTATTTTATGACATCCAATCCAGCACCCATGAGTTCACATCTTCAAAATTTCCTGTGATGTGCAGCGTCACATAGAATTGAAGAATGAGTTCTTCATTCCAATCACAAATGTCAGTGCAGAAATTCAGCAATCCATCATCGTGAAGAACACTGAGGACTGGCTCGAAGCCCGGCAGAGATTCCATGTCCACGTGAGGAATGTGTGCATGATCGAAGACTTTGTGTTTGTTGAATAGCACTGAGGAATAAAAATTGGCTTGACTAGTAGTCCAGAAACGCCTCTTCCTTATGCGAGCAGAATCATAAGGGTTGTAATCAGTGAAGAAAACATGCTCGCTAAAGAAATCTTCAGCCTTGAACTTTTGCTTGCGTGAGAATGGATTCGTTGGCTTTGGTAGAGGAGTGTCAGTGAGTTGCATCAAGACCTCAGGAATCACAATCTCAGGTTCTTCAGGCTGAGGAATTTCTGGTTCCTCTTTAGTTGCAGTATGTGTTGTCATGTGATCAGCAGCAGCAAGTTCTTCAGCACTAGTGGCTGGAATTTCTTCATGCACAGACGAGGTGGGGTGAGTTTCTTCAGAGCCCAGCTGAAAGGTTGGTGCAGGGGACTGAGGTATTTGTTGTAGTGGGGTGAAGAGTGGAGAATTGGGGTGCTGACTTTCCCAAAAGTCATCATTCATCACAGGCATAGTGCATCCAATATCCACGTCGTCATCTTCAATTTCTTCAACGCCAGCCTCTTCAGCTGAGAACTGAGGCATTAGCGAGGAAACAACAGGCGTTGAAGGGATCGCATCCACTTCAATTTCTTCATCAATCAGCTCTGACGAAGCAGCAGAATGATTTTCTTCATCAGATCCGCTAGGGATCACATACTCTTCACCAAAAGGAACAAGGTCCTTTGATGGCATGGTGGAAATCGGAGCAACATCAATCGAATTTTCAAATGAGCTTGTCATCGGCTTCATCTTCTTTGGAGCTGACAATTCTGAAGCAGCTGATGCTTTCCTTTTCTTCACTGCAGCTCGCTCTGCAGCCTTGGTCTTCTTCACATCAAATGCAGATGGAAGGATTGGAGTTGGTGTAGGCGCGGGAGGAGCTGAGGAATCTGTTTGAATTTCCTCAGGCGCAACTGATGCAGTTGCCCTGACTTCTTCAGTTTCTTCAGGTGCACCACTAGTGGATGCCCTGGCAATTTCTTCAGCGGCTGGAATGGAGTCATCAGCCCTGGAATTAGCATTTTCTTCAGCAGGCTGAAAGTCATTAGCGGTGATGGCATGTTCTTCAGTTGGCTGAGCAGAGGCTTCAGCTTGAGGAACTTCTTGTTGCGTTGGAGCTGCAACATTGGTGAACTTCTTCGACAGGTTGACAAATCTGACTTTGGCTCCTTGCCAATCAGCATAATAAGCATTTAAATCATCACTGAGGACTTTGATTTCAGCTTGGATCTTCACAAGATCGTCAGTGGTCATAGAGAGAATGTTATTCTTCAGAAACTTTTCCTTCTTGTATTGAGCCTTCTTGATCTGCCTAGCCTTCTCAAATTTCCATTTCTCTTCAGTGATGAAATGGGTCAGCATGTGACTTTGGCCAGGAGTCAAATGAAAATCGGGCATAGGGGTGTCTGGATCCTTGTGCCAGAGATCAATATAATCGAGGATCGCCCTTGGATCCAAAAGCAGTGGCATAGGTGTGCCTTTGGCTCTAGCGGCCCTTTCTTGTCTGTCTCTGATGATTTCTGCAAGTTCATCATCAGTAGCTTCATCACAGATGGCACTTGGAAGGCAACCTGTTTCTTCTTCGGACTTGGCCGAGGACCTTGACCAGTCGTTGTCTTTGTCTTCAGCAGAGTGGGGCCTGATGAAGAGTTTGGTGCAGCTGAGGAACTCGCTGAGACACTAGAGGCAATAGTGATGCCTGCAGTCCTTTGGCACGTGGCCAGATGTACATGTGCTGAGGACTTTGCCGGAGCAGCTGAGGACTTTGGGGGAGGAACTGAGGATTTTGGAGGAGCAGGAGCAGCATGAGGAACTGGCCGTGAGGGCTTTGAAGAATCTGGCCGTGAGGGCATTGCTGATGAAGCACTTGGATTGTGAGCGGGCTTCTTTGCCATTGATTTTCTAGGCTTGACAGAGGCCTCAGTGGCAGCAGCAGTAGCAGAGTCTTCATTGAATTTCCTCACTTCTTCTTTGGCTTGTCTCGCCAACTTGGCTTGGCGTTTGGCCCATTCTTCAGGAAAATCCTCACCACGCTTGATGCTGGTAGGGTCAGCTTCTTGGCCAGGTGCCAATGGAGCTCTTGGGCATGGAGGATTTAGTGCGAATTTCTTCATATACTTTGGAGTAACATACCTGTACTCCCTCCATTCTCTTGCCCATCTCCTTTCAATCCTCTGTATGCGCACCTTGCGCTGATTTTTGTTTTCCTTTCCAAACTTAGCCTCATCAGGTGTGCAATAGTCAGCATAGATGTCCTCAGGTATTTCAAACGCAGTCATGACCACAGGCCTCTTTCCTCCTTTCTGTGGCTTCTTACTGTCTGCCATATTCTTCAGTTGAGGAATTTGAACAATCGAATTCTCTGAAGAAGTATGCAACTTTTCTTCGAGGAACGCTGCAAATGAGTTAAGTTGATGAGAACCTAGTGATTCAGCAGCGGACATGAGTACCTGTGAACAGAGTATAATTGTGAGGAATTTGGAGAGGTCATATGCGTTCTCAGAAAGTTTTTCAAAAAGAACAAGTTTGAGGAATTTGACCAGATGAGCCTTGAAGAATTTCACTAAGCGTTCTTTGTCTTAGGTTCCAGAGTTGTATAGATTGAGGATCCACACAATTGAGGAATCTTGAAGAAAAATGATGCTTAGAGAAACGAATCAAGAACAGATGACTAGTGAGGTGTTTTGTGTGTGAGGATTTGAAGAATAAAACACCTTTGAAGATTTTGTAGAGAAAATTTGAATCAAAGAGGGCAGTAAAAGTAACTTTTAATTACCCTAGATGAAGAACACGACGAACTGAGAAGTGTAGATTTGAAGCTCGTCAGTTCAGATCTTCCACGCCCTAACTCGGCGAAGGAAGACAGCTACGGCGGTGGCAGCGTGAAGATTTCCACGGCCAGCGTGAGTACGACGGCGACGAGGTCGAGGCAGTGAAGCTCTTCCTCACCGGCAACGATGGAGTAGCGGCGGCGCTAGGGTTTGAGAAGCTCGAGTGAGAGAGAGAGCGGTCGAGCGGAGTAAAGGAAGTGAGGAAGGGGTGAGGGGGTATTTATAGTCGCAGTGAAAAACTGTTCGCCCAAAGATTTAGGACGAATGTGCCCCTGACCCTTCTCATTCGCTTGACATGTGTCACCCACGTACTGAAAAGTGGAGATCGTGTTAGATTGTGGGTGAATAGATAAGTCTATCGTGGGATACGGAACGGTTTGAGCGGCAAAGCCGAAAATTTGTATAAGATAAGTTAAAAAGTTCCGTTCGCAATTTCTTCAGCTGACAAGGACACAGTGAAGATTTTGAACAAGTTTCAAATAGAACGCACATGAAGAATTTGTGAATAGATTGGGTTGAGTATAGCATAGAGGGGAAAGGGTCCGATCACATTCACTTAGCAGAAAACGCAACTTGATGAAATAGCCATAAGTGAATGCTGTAGAGGACATAAACTCTTATATATATAGCCAATGAAGAAAAACGACGGAAACAGTGAAGATTTTGCAAAGTTGAAGAATTTGAAAAACTGAAGAATTTCAAAAATTGAGGAATTTTAAACAAAATGAAGATTTTCAACTTTGGTGGTGGCGTGACCCACCGTATAAGAATGATGATTTCAGACACCGCATACAATTGTCATAGGGTTCTAAGAATCAAATTCTTCATTAATTTCTTCACACTTAGAGTGTTCTTCTTCATTGATTGAAGAAAAACGTTTCTTCATGTGTTGCACATCTAAGTCATCAATTTTGCATAAGTGTTAGGATGAGTGTCCCTTTCAAAGAACATTCGAAGATTCTAGGATATTCATCTCACACCGCAACTTGCTAAATCTCTTCTCATCAAGGGCTTTGTGAAGATATCGGCTAGCTATTCTTCAGTCTTCACATGCTCAATAGAAATGTCGCCCTTCAACACATGATCACGAAGAAAATGATGACGAATCTGAATGTGCTTTGTCTTCGAGTGTTGAACTGGGTTGTGAGCAATCTTGATTGCACTCTCATTGTCACAGAGGAGAGGCACATTCTTCACGTTGACTCCATAGTCCTTAAGGGTTTGCTTCATCCATAGCAGTTGAGCACAGCAAGAACCAGCAGCGATGTACTCAGCTTCCGTAGTAGACAGTGATACACAGTTCTGTTTCTTCGAGGACCAACAGACCAAAGATCGTCCGAGGAAATGACAAGTACCAGATGTTGACTTGCGGTCCACACGATCACCAGCCATAGTCAGAGTCAAAATATCCAATGAGATCAAAAGTAGAGCCCTTGGGGTACCATAATCCTAGTGTTGGTGTGTGAGCTAGATATCAAAGAATATGCTTCACAACCTTATGGTGTGATTCCTTCGGTGTAGCTTGAAATCGGGCACACATGCAAACACTAAGCATTATATCTGGCCTAGATGCACATAAGTACAATAGAGAACCAATCATGGAGCGGTATACCTTGTGATCGAAGTCAATACCATTTTCATCAGTGCATAGATGGCCATTTGTGGGCATAGGAATTTTGACGCCTTTGCAATCTTGCATGCCGAATTTCCTCAGAACATCCTTGAGGTATTTCTATTGAGATATGAATATGCCATTGTGCTGTTGACGAATTTGAAGACCTAAGAAGAATTTCAACTCTCCCATCATAGAAATTTGATATTCTTCACTCATCATATAGGCAAATTCATCACACGCCCGAGGGGCCTGCTTGAGGCCATAGAGGGCCTTGTTGAGTCTGAAGACTTTGTCGGGATTCTTTGGATCTTCAAAACCTGGGGGTTGAGCAACATATACTTCTTCCTCAAGCTTACCATTGAGGAATGCACTTTTCACATCCATTTGATATAAAGTGATATTATGATGGTTAGTATAAGCAAGTAATATGTGAATAGCCTCAAGTCTAGCAGCAGGTGCAAAAGTTTCATCGAAATCAATTCCTTCAACCTGTGTGTAGCCTTGAGCTACAAGTCATGCCTTATTCCTCACCACAAGGCCATTTCCATCTTGCTTGTTGCGGTATATCCACTTTGTGCCAATGATATTATGCTTGCGAGGATCTGGACGTTTGACCAGTTCCCAGACGTTGTTGAGCTCGAACTGATGTAATTCTTCTTGCATAGCTTGAATCCACTCAGGCTCCAGAAATGCTTCATCTACCTTAGTGGGCTCTGTGATGGAGACAAAGGCATAGTGCCCACAAAAGTTAGATAAATGTGAAGCTTTTGAGCATGTGAGAGGACCTGGTGCTTCAATGTCATCGATGATCTTATCAACTTGCGCTTCTTTTGCAACGCGAGGATGAGATGGTTGTCGTCGAGGAACTTGATCACATTTTCTTCAGCACCATTTTCTTCAGCATTGTCTTCAGGTGCATTAGCTCGACGATCTTCACGTTCTGGAATGAATTCTTCAGTTGATTCTTCAGTAGGAATGACATCCTCAGTCGCCTTGAACTTGATAGAATCCTCAGGTGCTGGTTCATCTATCACAGAAGGTAGGTGCTCTCTTTGCGAGCCATTAGTTTCATCGAACCGCACATCTACAGTTTCAACAACCTTGTGAAGAGCGTTGTTAAAGACTCTGTAAGTGTGCGAGTCCTTTCCGTAACCAAGCATAAAACCTTCATGTGCTTTCGGTGCAAATTTAGCATTGTGATGAGGATCTCTAATCCAACATTTAGCACCGAAGACTTTGAAATAACTCACATTGGGTTTTTTTGTCAGTGAGGAGTTCATAGGCAGTCTTCTTGAAGAATTTGTGAAGATATACTCTGTTGATGATGTGGCACGCGGTATCAATTGCATCAATCCAAAAACGACGAGGCGTTTTGTATCCATCAAGCATAGTGCGGGCCATCTCAATAAGAGTTCTGTTCTTGCGCTCCACGACGCCATTTTGCTGAGGAGTATAAGGAGCAGATAACTCATGAGTAATACCAAGTTCAACAAGATAGTCATCAAGACCAGAATTCTTGAACTCAGTTCCATTGTCACTCCTGGTGTGCTTGATCTTCACACCAAAGTTAGTTGAAGCCCTCGAGGAGAATCGTTTGAAGACTTCCTGCACTTCATGTTTGTAAGTGACAATGTGTACCCATGTGTAACGAGAGTAATCATCAACAATAACAAAGCCGTATAGAGATGCATCATTAGTGACTGCTGAGTAAAGATTAGGACCAAAGAGGTCCATGTGAAGCAATTCGAATGGACGAGTAGTGGTCATGATAGTCTTTGCTGGATGCTTGGCCTTGGTCATTTTTCCAGCTTCACAGGCTCCACACAAGTGATCCTTGAGGAATTTGACATTCTCAATGCCAATGACATGCGTCTTCTTTGCAAGCGAGTGCAAATTCCTCATGCCTGCGTGACCAAGTCGTCGATGCCATAGCCAGCCTTCTGAAGCTTTTGCAAGTACGCACACGGCTGGTTGTGGTCCTGTAGAGAAATCAACAATATACAGATCTCCTCTCCTAAAGCCTTCGAAGACTTTGGAATGGTCAGCTTCCATGATCACAACACAACGATACTTGTCAAAGACAACAACCATATCAAGATCACAAAGCATTGAGACTGACATGAGGTTGTATCCTAAGGACTCAACAAGCATGACTTTGTCCATGTGTATGTCCTTAGAGATCGCAACCTTACCTAGACCCAATACCTGACTTTTGCCTTTGTCAGCAAAGATGATATGCTTCAGATGTGAAGGTGATAAGGGAGCATCCATCAATAGGTTCTTGTCACCAGTCATGTGATTTGTACATCCACTATCGAGGACCCACTCAGTGGCTTTGGGTTGATCATCCTGCAGATGAATTAGTGCAGCTTACGAACTCATATACTTCATCAGTGAAGAATATGATATCAAATTCATAAGATGAATTTCATCAAAGAGTAAAACAGATATAGCAGTATGAGGACGTGTGAAATGGAAGTTCATTTCATCATGATTCGCCTGCGTCCTTTCAGGCATTTTTTGCGTCCTTTCAGTGATACTAGCAATGTCATCAAGTGAGGAATTAGTGATAGCAGAGGCAGGTGAAGAATTTGTAATAGTTGAAGCATTTGAACATTCAGGTGAAGAATTAGCAGATTCACGTTCAATGCACTTTAAGCATGGAGGAACAAATTCTTCCTGAGAAGCGCTGATTTGTTGAGCTAGCAATGAATCGCGCTCCTTCTGAAGATCCTCATAACTCACTCTTAGCTTCTCAAGATCTTGCTTTCTTTGAAGAAATTCATAAGAAAGCTTCTCATGATCAGATAAGAGAGTGTTGTGATGACCTTGAAGGCTGTCAAACCTGGACTGAAGTCTCTGAAGATTTTCAGTCAGGGCTTTAGTGCGATCCATTTCTTCACCCAACATATCATCGCTCTTATTTAGCATGTATTGAACTTTTTCCAAAGCTCTTTGTTGTTTAGTGGCAAGGGAAGCAAGTTTGACATAGCTAGGTCCAAATTCATCACCAGATTCATCATCACTAGATTCGGATAGGTAGGATTCGGTTACCTTAGCACTGTTTGCCATAAGGCAGGGGGTAGACGATGATGATTCTGGTTCGAATGTCATCGCATTGAGAGATTCCTTGTAATCCTCAAACCAAGGATCATGACGAGTCCGATGACCTTCATAGACCTCAGAGAGACGGTCCCAGATTAGCTTCGCGTGATTGAGATGCATGACGTTCCTGAACTGATTTCGGGACAGACTAGAGCAGATGATATCCTTCGCTGTGAGGTTAAGCAGTGTGTACTTGCGAATGTCATCAACCTCAGCCATCTTGCATAGATCGGTAAGACCGATCTCGGTGAAGGTCCACAGTTCGCTGTCCATAGCCATGAGTCGCTTTTTCATCATGGCCTTCCACCGAGGATACTCATGACCGTCAAAGATGGGGCAGGAAACATTCCTCGATCATGCAGTCGACATAACTAGAACTCGAGGTGGTTAAACCAAAATCACATAGAACAAGGGAGTACCTTGCTCTGATACCAATTGAAAGTGCGTTATATCGACTAGAGGGGGCTGAATAGGCGAATTTTAAGAATTCTTCACTAAGGAATTTACCGGTGAGGAAATTCCTTAGCAAAGAACTACTTGCAGCAGAATAAGTACTCAGAAGTAAGCATAACAGAATACAGACATAGTCATCATGATGAAATGAAGACAAACACGGAGTACAGTAAGCGTAATCACAGGATAACACAAGATGAAGACAAACAAACTGAAGAAATTGAACTGAGGAAATTGAGAAAGTCTTCAGTCAAAGTCTTCAAACACAGATATGAACAAACACTCAACACAGTAATGAGGAAATGAAAGAGTTGAGGAAATAGAACCAGTAAGGTTGGTTAAGACAATGATTTGGTAGACCAGTTCCAACTGCTGTCTCAGTTGTACGTCTGGTTGGAGCGGCTGAGTATTTAAACTCGAGGACACACAGTCCCGGACACCCAGTCGCTGAGCACGCAGCTCAGGACACCAAGTCCTCATCGTATTCTCCTTGAACTAAGGCCACACAGACCTCGTCCAATCACTCGTGGTAAGTCCTTAGGCGACTTCCAAACCTTCACAGACTCGGTCACTCGGTGATCCACAATTCCTCTTGGATGCTCTAGACCATGACGCCTAACCGTCTGGAAGAAGCACAGTCTTCAAAGGTAACAAGCGTCGGATCCACGCAGGATCAATCTCTTCAGTGATGCTCAATCACTTTGGGTTTGTAGGTGTTTGGGTTTGGGTTTTTCCTCACTCGATGATTTTCGCTCAAAGTCCTCGGAGGATGGGATGCTCTCAAATGACAAGTGTCAGTTTCTCTTGGAGCAGCCAACCAACTAGTGGTTGTAGGGGGCGGCTATTTATATCCTAGGGAGCAGCCCGACATGATAAGACATAAATGCCCTTCAATGATATGACCGTTAGGTGGATAAGATATTTTGGGACAGCTGGCGCGCAGCACAGCAACGGTCGGAAATTTGACTCTCAAATTCCTCAGGGCTATCATGTTCCTCACTGTGTAGGCAATCCGCACTGGCGAATTCCTAACTCCTCAGTCAGAACAAATTCCTTAGCAATCAGAAGAACTTCGTCTCTGTCACTGAAGAAATTGACTGAACTATATGAGATTTCCGAAGGCTTCACTCGAAGGGATTGGTAGGTGTAGGATTTTGAGTTGAGCATCACATGGAAATTTTTCCTTAGTATTTCCTCGACCCCCTTTAACAGTACGGTGTTTCCTATGACTCAAGAAAGAGAAAACAAAACAACAAAAACAAAAGTCTTCACGCTTCATGTTCCTCAAATGAATACCAAGTCTTCAAGGTCACACCAATTTCTTCACTTTCAAAGTCTTCAGAAAGTCTTCACAATATCAAAGTCTTCAGTCGAAGAACTTCATTTTTAGGGGTCGACTTTCTCTGTAAATATCAAACTCCTCATAGTCTTATAGACCTGTGTACACTCATAAACACATTAGTCCCTTAACCTATAAGTCTTCAATACACCAAAATCACTAAGGGGCACTAGATGCACTTACACACCCACCATATACCTTCCTCAAAACAGCCACCATACCTACCTATCATGGCATTTCCATAGCCATTCCGGGATATATTGTCATGCAAATTTCCACCGTTCCGTTCATATGACACACATTACTTTTGTCATATTGCTTTTTGCATGAACATGTAGTTGACATTGTATTTGTGGCAAGCCACCGTTCATAATTCTTTCATACATGTCACTCTTGATTCATTGCATATCCTGGTACACCGCCGGAGGCATTCATATAGAGTCATATTTTGTTCTAAGTATCGATTTGTAATTGTTGAGTTGTAAGAAAAAATAAAAGTGTGATGATCATCATTATTAGAGCATTGTCCCAGTGAGGAAAGGATGATGGAGACTATGATTCCCCCATAAGTCGGGATGAGACTCCGGACGAAAAAAAAGAGTGGCCAAAAAAAGAGAAAAGGCCCAAATAAAAAAATTAGAGAAAAAGAGAGAAGGGACAATGCTACTATCCTTTTACCACACTTGTGCTTCAAAGTAGCACCATGATCTTCATGATAGAGAGTCTCATATGTTGTCACTTTCATATACTAGTGGGAATTTTTCATTATAGAACTTGGCTTGTATATTCCAATGATAGGCTTCCTCAAAAGTGCCCTAGGTCTTCGTGAGGAAGCAAGTTGGATGCACACCCACTTAGTTTCTTTTGTTGAGCTTTCATACTTATAGCTCTAGTGCATCCATTGCATGGCGATCCCTACTCACTCACATTGATATCTATTAATGGGCATCTCCATAGCCCATTGATATGCCTAGTTGATGTGAGACTATCTTCTCCTTTTTTGTCTTCTCCACAACCACCATTCTATTCCACCTATAGTGCTATGTCCATGGCTCACGCTCATGTATTGCGTGAAAGTTGAAAAAGTTTGAGATTACTAAAGTATGAAACAATTGTTTGGCTCGTCTTCGGGGTTGTGCATGACTAAATACTTTGTGTGATGAAGATAGACCTTAGCCAGCCTATATGATTTTGTAGGGATAACTTTCTTTAACCATGCTATTTTGAGAAGACATGATTGCTTTGATTAGTACACTTGAAGTATTATTACTTTTATGTCAATGTGAACTTTTGTCTTGAATCTTTCAGATCTGAATATTCATACCACAATTAAGAAGATTTACATTGAAATTATGCCAAAGTATCACTCCACATCAAAAATTCTTTTTTATCATTTACCTACTCGAGGACGAGCAGGAATTAAGCTTGGGGATGCTTGATACGTCTCCAACGTATCTATAATTTTTGATTGCTCCATGCTACTTTATCTACTGTTTTAGGCAATATTGGGCTTTATTATCCACTTTTATATTATTTTTGGGACTAACCTATTAACCGGAGGCCCAGCCCAAATTTGTTGTTGTATGCCTATTTCAGTGTTTCGAGGAAAAGGAATATCAGACGGAGTCAAAACGGAACGAAATCAACTGGAGAAGTTATTTTTGGAAGGAAAGCAACCTGATAGACTTGGAGTGCATGTCAGGGGAGTCCCGGGCTGCCCACGAGGGTGGGCGGCGCGCCGGAGGGGGATCCCATCACCGGTGGCCATCTTCATCATCCCGGCGCTATCCATGACGAGGAAGGAGTAGTTCACCCTTGGGCTGAGGGTATGTACCAGTAGCTATGTGTTTGATCTCTCTCTCTCGTGTTCTCTCTATGGCAAGATCCTGAGCTTTGTTATTGTAGTTGGATCTTATGATGTTTCTCCCCTCTACTCTCTTGTGATGAATTGAGTTTCCCCTTTAAAGTTATCTTATCGGATTGAATATTTTATGAGAACACTTGATGTATGTCTTGGTGATCAACTTGCGGGTTTCGTGACATCGGGAACCTATGCATAGGGGTTGGCACATGTTCTTGACTCTCCGGTAGTAGCTTTGGGGCACTCTTTGAAGTACTTTTATGTTGGTTGGATGAATCTGAGATTGTGTGATGCATATCGTATAATCATGCCCACAGATAGTTGAGGTGACAATGGAGTATCTAGGTGACATTAGGGTTTTGGTTGATTTGTGTCTTAAGGTGTTATTCTAGTACTTTGGGGTGGTTTCGTACCTACCATAATCTCTACGTTCGTTCTCCGCTATTAGTGTATTTGGAGTAACTCTTTGTTGCATGTTGAGGGATTGTTATATGATCTATCTATGTTATTATTGTTGAGAGAACTTGCACTAGTGAAAGTATGAACCCTAGGCCTTGTTTCCTATCATTGCAATACCGTTTACGCTCACTTTTACCACTTGTTACCTTGCTTTTTTATTATTTCAGATTACAAATACCTATATCTACTATCTATTTTGCACTTGTATCACCATCTCTTCGCCGAACTAGTGCACCTATACAATTTACCATTGTATTGGGTGTGTTGGGGACACAAGAGACTCTTTGTTATTTGGTTGCAGGGTTTTTTGAGAGAGACCATCTTCATCCTACGCCTCCTACGGATTGATAAACCTTAGGTCATCCACTTAAGGGAAATTTTCTACTGTCCTACAAACATGTGCACTTGCAGTACCAACAACGTCTACAAGAAGAAGGTTGTGTAGTAGACATCACTTTCTTCGTGTCAAATATATATTCCTCCGACTATGAGATTATGCAACTCCCGGACACCGGAGGAATGCCTTGTGTGCTATCAAACATCACAACATAATTGGGTGATTATAAAGATACTCTACAGGTATCCCCGAAGGTGTTTGTTGGGTTGGCATAGATAAGGATTAGGATTTGTCACTCCGAGTATCAGAGAGGTATCTCTAGGCCCTCTCGGTAATGCACATCATGTGAAGCCTTGCAAGAAATGTGACTAATGAGTTAGTTATGGGATGATGCACTACGTAACGAGTAAAGAGACTTGCCGGTAACGAGATTGAACTAGGTATGAAAATACCGACGATCGAATCTCGGGCAAGTAACATACCGATGACAAAGAGAATAACGTATGTTGAGATTGCGGTTCGATCGATAAAGATCTTTGTAGAATATGCAATATGAGCATCCAGGTTCCGCTATTGGTTATTGACCGGAGAGGTGTCTCGGTCATGTCTACATAGCTAGTTCTCGAACCCGTAGGGTCCGCACGCTTAACGTTCGATGAGGATATGTATTATATGAGTTATGTGTTTTGGTGACCGAAGGTTGTTGGGAGTCCCGGATGAGATCACAGACATGATGAGGAGTCTTAAAATGGTCGAGAGGTAAAGATTGATTTATTGGAAGGTTATGTTCGGACACTGTAATGGTTCCGGAGTGGTTTGGATGTTTTTTGGAGTACCGAGGGGTTACCGGAACCCCCGGGGAAGTATTAGGCCTTAATCGGCCATAGGGGAGAGGAGAGGCAGGCCACGAGGAGGTGGTGCCCTCCCCCATGGGGAGTCCGAATTAAACTAGGGGAGAGGGCTCGGCCCCCCTTTCCCTCTCCATCTCCCTCTCTTTCCCCTTTCCCCCTCCGTTGGAAGGAAGGGGGAGCCGACTAGGACTAGGAGTCCTAGTGGGACTCCCCCCACTTGGCACGCCACCTAGGACCGGCCTCCTCCCCTCTCCTCCTTTATATACGGGGGCAGGGGCACCCCAAAGCACAGCAGTCGATCCTTAGCCGTGTGCGGTGTCCCCCTCCACCGTTTACTCCTCTGGTCATATTGTTGTAGTGCTTAGGCGAAGCCCTGCACGGATCACATCACCAACACCGTCACCATGCCGTCGTGCTGACAGAACTCATCGACTCCTTCGTGCATCTACTGGATCAAGAGTTTGAGGGACGTCATCGAGCTGAACGTGTGCAGAACTCGGAGGTGCCGTACATTCGGTACTTGATCGGTTGATTTGAGAAGACATTCAACTACATCAACCGCGTTAAGTTAACGCTTCCGCTTTCGGTCTATGAGGGTACGTGGACACATTTTCCCCTCTCGTTGCTATGCATCTCCTAGAGAGATCTTGCGTGAGTGTAGGAATTTTTTTGAAATTGCATGCTACGTTTCCCAACAGTGACAAGCCCCCTCGCGCTAATGTGGATGCTTTGAACGTCTGCAGACGCGGTGTGATGACTCCTCTATAGTTCAGTGTGCCATGCTCTATGGCTTAGAATCGGGACTTCGAAGATGTTTTGAACGTCATGGACCATATGAGATGTTCCAGGAGTTGAAGTTAATATTTTCAAGCAAATGCTCGAGTTGAGAGATATGAAGTCTCCAACAAGTTCTATAGCTGCAAGATGGAGGAGAACAGTTCTGTCAGTGAACATATACTCAGAATGTCTGGGTATAATAACCACTTGACTCAGCTGGGAGTTAATCTTCCGGATGATAGTGTTATTAACAGGGTTCTTCAATCACTGCCACCAAGCTACAAAGGCTTTGTGATGAACTATAATATGCTAGGGATGGATAAGACAATTCCCGAGCTCTTCGCTATGCTCAAAGCTGCGGAGGTAGAAATCAAGAAAGAGCATCAAGTGTTGATGGTTAACAAGACCACTAGTTTCAAGAAAAAGGGCAAGGGAAAGAAGGGGAACTTCAAGAAGAATGACAAGCAAGTTTTCACTCCCGGGAAGAAGCCCAAGTCTAGACCCAAGCCTGAAACTGAGTGCTTCTACTGCAAAGGGACTGGTCACTGGAAGCGGAACTACCCCAAGTATTTAACGTTCGATAATGATTTGTATTATATGAGTTATGTGATTTGGTGACCGAATGTTGTTTGGAGTACCCGGATGAGATCACGAACATGACGAGGAGTCTCAAAATGGTTGAGAGGTAAAGATTGATATATTGGAAGGTAGTAGTCGGACACGGGAAGTGTTCCGGAATGTATCGGGTATCGGAGTACCGGGGGGTTACCGGAACCCCCCGGGGGAAGATATGGGCCATAGGAGGGAGGAACACCAGCCCACAAAGGGGTGGAGCGGGCCCCACCAGGGAGGAGTCTGAAATGGACAAGGGGAGGGGGTGGCGCCCCCCTTTCCTCCCCCCTCTCTCCTTCCCATTTCCCCCTCCGGTAAAAGGAAGGGGGGCCGAATCCTACTAGGACCCCAAGAAGGACTCCTCCTACTTGGGGAGCGCCTAGGGCCGGCCTCCTCTCCCTCCCTCCTTTATAAATGGGGGGGCAGGGGCTAGAACACACAACAATTGTTCCAAGCCGTGTGCGGCGCCCCCCTGCCCCTTCATAGTTTACGCCTCCGGTCATATTCACGTAGTGCTTAGGCGAAGCCCTGCACGGATCACTTCACCATCATCGTCACCACACCGTCGTGCTAATGGAACTCTATCTCGACACTTTGCTGGATCAAGAGTTTGAGGGACGTCTGAACGTGTGCAGAACTCAGAGGTGTCGTACGTTCGGTGCTTGATCGGTTGGATCGAGAAGACGTTCAACTACATCAATCACGTTAAGAAAACGCTTCCGCTTTCAGTCTACGAGGGTACGTAGACACACTCTCCCCTTTTTGTTGCTATGCATCTCCTAGATAGATCTTGCATGAGCGTAAGAATTGTTTTTGAAATTACATGCTACGTTCCCCAACAATCTTGGTAATGCACAAGAGGAGGGGAAGCAACCATCACCGACGGTTGAAATATCTATGAGAGAGTGTCCACCATATATGGTCCAAATACGAGAGAGGAAGAATCCCCACTGTTGTCGTGGGGTCGCTTCTCCTTCATTCCCGTGTGCTAGATATTTTGGTGTAATGCACTCAGGGACGAAGGGAGGGGCAATCATCACCGACGGTCGAATATATCAGAGAGCGAGTGCCCACCATATAAACCACGTGAGATGAGAGTTTTCAAGAAAAGACTCAACAGACCGAAAGTCAACCTGTGATGAGTAATAATGATCTGTGTGTTGAGTTCATGTTATCTGTCATCAATTTTTAATCTTTTGTTTATGAACACAGGAAATGTCTGACGACGATATGATCCCTGAGTGTGACTACTACGAATATGTGCGACACGATGCCTTATCTGCAAAGCGGTAGGTACTTCACCATCGTGCTGAAGGGGACTTTCGACGTTTTTACGGTACGTAACGACGACAAGTATTTTTCCGTAATTATGCGTGACTTGTGATTTTTGGCTTCAACGTGTAATTTTCCAATTTTTTTACAATTCAAATAGTTCATCCCATGTCATGCAAGACCGCATGTCTTGGAAAAGCTCAGTTTTGAAGATAGGAAGAGAATAGAGATGAAGAGTGCTCGCCTTAGGACGAAGCATGGTTTCACTTTTTTGGTTAAGCTATTTAATGCACCAAATAGCTCGCATTTTGGTTGCGCGACTTGGGAGGGCTTTGTAAGAATTGTTTTTGAAATTACATGCTACGTTCCCCAACAATCTTGGTAATGCACAAGAGGAGGGGAAGCAACCATCACCGACGGTTGAAATATCTATGAGAGAGTGTCCACCATATATGGTCCAAATACGAGAGAGGAAGAATCCCCACTGTTGTCGTGGGGTCGCTTCTCCTTCATTCCCGTGTGCTAGATATTTTGGTGTAATGCACTCAGGGACGAAGGGAGGGGCAATCATCACCGACGGTCGAATATATCAGAGAGCGAGTGCCCACCATATAAACCACGTGAGATGAGAGTTTTCAAGAAAAGACTCAACAGACCGAAAGTCAACCTGTGATGAGTAATAATGATCTGTGTGTTGAGTTCATGTTATCTGTCATCAATTTTTAATCTTTTGTTTATGAACACAGGAAATGTCTGACGACGATATGATCCCTGAGTGTGACTACTACGAATATGTGCGACACGATGCCTTATCTGCAAAGCGGTAGGTACTTCACCATCGTGCTGAAGGGGACTTTCGACGTTTTTACGGTACGTAACGACGACAAGTATTTTTCCGTAATTATGCGTGACTTGTGATTTTTGGCTTCAACGTGTAATTTTCCAATTTTTTTACAATTCAAATAGTTCATCCCATGTCATGCAAGACCGCATGTCTTGGAAAAGCTCAGTTTTGAAGATAGGAAGAGAATAGAGATGAAGAGTGCTCGCCTTAGGACGAAGCATGGTTTCACTTTTTTGGTTAAGCTATTTAATGCACCAAATAGCTCGCATTTTGGTTGCGCGACTTGGGAGGGCTTTGCAAGACCTATGAATTTAAGGATCATATGAAGATCTAATTGATGATAATATCGATATTTGGGTGGATGTGAAGACGCTTCTAGTGGCGGAGACAAGGGGGGCGAGTTAATTAGGCGATTCCTATTTAGTGCTGCAGACGCTGGTTATTTGTGGTGCCTGCAGCAGCATTAGTTGGGCTCGGCCCATTCCATTTTCCTGTCGTAGAAAATATATAAATGAGCATTCGTTGAGATTCGATCCTACGACCTAAGGATCATTGGCACGACGCGCTAACCACCACACCATCTAATGTTAGCTGCACATTTATAGCTTCTTCCACTTTTTCTTCTAGTGTATTTTCCTGTTTCTATTCCTTTTTTTCTTGTTCTTGTTCTTTTTTTCTTTTTTCTTCTTTATTTTTTATTCGGAACGAGTTTTGTTCTGTTTTTATTCTTTTTTTCGTTTTCCCTTTTTATTCGGAATGGTTTTGTTTGGTTTTTTATTCTTTTTTCCTTTTGCTAATTTGAATAAACATTTTTTTCAAAATCAATGAACTTTTTTCAAAATTCATGAACTCTTTTTGAAATCAATTAACTCTTTTTCAAAATCGATGAACTTTTTTTTTCAGAATCAGTGAACTCTTTTCGAAATTTGATGATTTTTTTCTCAAAATCAATGAACTCTTTTTCAAATCAATGAACTCTTTTTCAAAATAGATGAACTCTTTTTCAAAATCAATGAACTTTTTTCCAAATCGATGAACTTCTTTTTCAAATTGACGAACTCTTTTTCAAATTGAATCAACTTTTTTTTCCAAAATCGATGAACATTTTTCAAATCGAATGAAATTTTTTCCAAAATCGATGAACTTTTTTCCAAAATTTATCAACTTTTTATAAATCAAATTAACTATTTCCAAATCAATGAACTTTTTTTGAAGATCGATTAACTTTTTCCATTTTTTTAGTTTTTTCTTTTAAATTCGTCAACCTTTTTTAACATGTGAACTTTTTTGTGATTTTTTTTTTGTTTTTTCAGAAAACATGCACATGTTTTTGAACAGGTCAACGGCTTGTCAATTGGTGAACTTTTTTTCTCAAATTAGTCAACTTGTTTTAATTCAATTAGCACGGTCACAGTAGTTCTTAAAAAGTGCACGCTGTATTCAATCATTGTCAGCCGAATGGTGTAGTGATAGCCGGTCTCTTGCCGGATAGTTGCAACCAGAGTTCGATACCCCACGACACACACTTTTTGTTGGTGGGATTTTGCATACAGTATTTTGGGACGAACGTGTTTATGGGCTGGCCCACAAAGGCTCTCCTGTGAGCCCCGGTTAGCTTCGGGGGCGCTTAAGGCGCTGACCAGGACCTCGTGAACTCTAAGGCCTCGTTTGGTTGCAAGGTATCCCAGGGAGATCCCCGCTGACCAGGACTTTTTGTTGGTGGGATTTTGCGATACAGTATTTCGGGACGAACGTGTTCATGGGCTGGCCCACAAAGGCTCTCCTGTGAGCCCCGGTTAGCTTCGGGGGCGCTTAAGGCGCTGACCAGGACCTCGTGAACTCTAAGGCCTCGTTTGGTTGCAAGGTATCCCGGGGGGATCCCCGCTGTTTCTCTGGGTCAGAGAACCACAGCCGAGTTGGCCCAGGGAAATTGGGATGGTCATTTGGACCGCATCCTTCGAGGGTTAACCCTGCCCGACCCACTACCTTACCACGGCAAGGAAATCCACAAACCGATAGGTCGGGGAGGAAAGCCACGGCTCGAGCGGCAGACGAGTGAACCACGCGTCGTCGACCAAGATCCGCCGCCGCCGCCTCCGAGCTCCTTCTGCCGACGGCAGAAGCGACGCCCCCCGACCCCTTCCTCCGGTGTTCAGGATCCAACATCCTCCCCTCCAGCAACGGCGACAGACCGTGGCCGTCATCGTCCTCCTTCCCCGGATCTCCCCTCCACCTTGAAGCTCCTACCCCCTTGGCGACCACGACGGCGACGGTTTTGTGGTTGTTTTCTACCTCCTCCAGTCAAGGTTAGCCCCCTCCTCCTTCTCCCCCCTCTACAACCTCTATCTTTCTCGAGTTCATGCCTTCACCGTCACTGATGAACTTGAACATCCATATCCAGGAAGTGAGAACCTCCTCGTTCTCTCACATCATTCCCACCATTGTTAATCACCGGTGAGCACCTAGATCAGTACACAATATTTGGTTGCTGATATTTTAGTGGCTGTCCAGAAGAACTACACAATGCTAGATCCAGGAATGTTTTATTTACTTGTACAAACTACTTGTCCAAAAGGAGGTAGGATTGATGCATTAGTGTTGGATATTAGAAAATGAAAGAAATGTAAGCAATGCTTAGTAGATTAGAAGAAATAGAAAATGATTGTTATATTTTTCTACTAATGTTGCTTTACACAAGTTTCATATGCATTGGTCAATAGTAGTTTTTCCGTAGCGCCTAGGGAACTGAAATATATATCAGACCAACGTTTCATGTGCATTGATTTTGTTTCCTTTTCAGTTCTCCTAGGTTTCTTAACGTTGTGACCATTGTTTAATATATAATACTTATCGTTGATGACAAACTGTTTCTTATGAAACACTTGTAGTACTGTTGTTTCATATGCTTTTTATGGAAGTGCATACTTAATCAGTGCTTTGTTGGCTATTTTTTCATCCAGCAATATAATCTTCATTAATGCTTTCGGTAGGCTGATTCTAGTTTCATCCATGACACTTGGTATGTCATTTGCTCGATTGTTACTTGTTATTGCTAGCTGAAAATGTAGTTGGATTCATATAAGCACATGTATGCTAACACCGTACTGTAAGTTTTCTTGGAAATATGCATCCGGTTGTGTGCTGATTAGATAGTCATCTATGCACATGTGGGCTAATGAGGTATATATGGATCTTGTGCTGATTACATATATGCATCTGGGTGTTGTTCTTAATGTTGCCACTCCTAGGAAACTGACACGACACAATGTATATTATTCTGAATATTACACAATTAGAATAGTGTTTATACAATTGAAAAGCTTCGTGGACTATTTTCAAGCTGGTTTCAGTGTAACATTTTTTTCTTGCAAAATGATGGCTTTCATGCCGTGGTCATCTAGGAATCAAAGGGAACAATATTTTATTTATTACTCCGTAGAACATAAATCAGTCTGGCTTATTATGTTTGCATCTATTTCATTGAGAACCATGCAAATGTGCTTATATATAGTTTAAAATGTGATATTTTATAGTAACTATATTGTTCTTTTTCTTTTTGCAGGTTTCCTAAAGCTAACCAATGAAAATGTCCAAAGAAGTTGATGGTGGAAGTTTCAGTAGAGTGATTATTCCAGTGACAACACATTTCCCCATGGACCAGTCACATATGCACATCTTTTTTAATGGAACTATATGTGTTGTTCCCCTCCTTGGAGGTGTTGGTATGGATTGATCTCCTCACTTCCCTTGCCCCTAGGACCTAGGTATCCCAGACGAAAGCCCTAACTTTGTTGGGCGGCGGCGGTGTGGCCCTCTTGTCCTAACGTGAAACTTACCCCTCCGGTGTTGGATGTGTGCAACGGCGATGTTCTGCTCAAGGAGAGCCTCCAGCGTCTCATTAGGGATGTGATGACCCTCTCTATGTGGCCATCTTCCGTGGCATCCATCTCATCTTGCGACGGTGTGGCACCTTTAATCCAGGTAAGGAGGTAGTATCCTTCTTCGAAGATAATGTACCGGAGTGCCGTGCCGGGGGACGTAGGTGCATGGCGACAACATATGCCCCGCTGGTGTCGCCTCCTCTCTCCTCTGAACCAGTGTGATATTGTTCCTGGTGTAGCATTCTTGGAGGAGGTCCTCGTTGTCTTCGGTTTCGTTCTCTTTTGATTATCTCCAGTTTTCGTAGTCTGTGAGGAGTAGTTTGGTGTTGTCTAGCATTTATGTATCTTACTGCCGTGTTGTTCATTCTTTTGCATGAGGGCGTTTGTTTGTAATCTGTGTTGGAAATATGCCCTAGAGGCAATAATAATTAATTATTATTATATTTCCTTGTTCATGATAATCATTTATTATCCATGCTATAATTGTATTGATGGGAAACTCAGATACATGTGTGGGTATATAGACAACACCATGTCCCTAGTAAGCCTCTAGTTGACTAGCTCGTTGATCAATAGATGGTTACGGTTTCCTGACCATGGACATTGGATGTCGTTGATAACGGGATCACATCATTAGGAGAATGATGTGATGGACAAGACCCAATCCTAAGCCTAGCACAAAGATCGTGTAGTTCGTATGCTAAAGCTTTTCCAAATGTCAAGTATCATTTCCTTAGACCATGAGATTGTGCAACTCCCGGATACCGTAGGAATGCTTTGGGTGTACCAAACGTCACAACGTAACTGGGTGGCTATAAAGGTGCACTACGGGTATCTCCGAAAGTGTCTGTTGGGTTGGCACGAATCGAGACTGGGATTTGTCACTCCGTGTAACGGAGAGGTATCTCTGGGCCCACTCGGTAGGACATCATCATAATGTGCACAATGTGACCAAGGGGTTGATCATGGGATGATGTGTTACGGAACGAGTAAAGAGACTTGCCGGTAACGAGATTGAACAAGGTATCGGCATACCGACGATCGAATCTCGGGTAAGTACAATACCGCTAGACAAAGGGAATTGTATACAGGATTGATTGAATCCTCGACATCGTGATTCATCCGATGAGATCATCGTGGAACATGTGGGAGCCAACATGGGTATCCAGATCCCGCTGTTGGTTATTGGCCGGAGAGTTGTCTCGGTCATGTCTGCATGGTTCCCGAACCCGTAGGGTCTACACACTTAAGGTTCGATGACGCTAGGGTTATAGGGAATAGATATACGTGGTTACCGCATGTTGTTCGGAGTCCAGGATGAGATCCCGGACGTCACAAGGAGTTCCGGAATGGTCCGGAGGTAAAGATTTGTATATGGGAGGTCCTGTTTTGGTCACCGGAAAAGTTTCGGGTGTTATCGGTAACGTACCGGGACCACCGGGAGGGTCCCGGGGGTCCACCAAGTGGGGCCACCGGCCCCGGAGGGCTGCATGGGCCAAGTGTGGAAGGGGACCAGCCCCAAGTGGGCTGGTGCGCCCCCCCACAAGGGCCCAAGGCGCCTAGGGTTTGGGGAGGGGGCACCCCACCTTGCTTGGGGGGCAAGTTTCCTCCCTCTCCCCCCCCCCCTTGGCCGCCACCCTAGATGGGTTTTTGGGGTAGCCGCACCCCTTGGGGTGGGAACCCTAAAGGGGGCGCAGCCCCCTCCCTCTCCCCTATATATACTTGAGGTTTTGGGGCTGCCATACACAAGAGTTTCCACCTCTCCCTGGTGCAGCCCTACCTCTCTTTCTCCTCGTCTCTCGCGGTGCTTGGCGAAGCCCTGCTGGATTGCCACGCTCCTCCATCACCACCACGCCGTTGTGCTGCTGCTGGACGGAGTCTTCCTCAACCTCTCCCTCTCTCCTTGCTGGATCAAGGCATGGGAGACGTCACCGGGCTGTACGTGTGTTGAACGCGGAGGTGCCGTCTGTTCGGCACTAGGATATCCGGTGATTTGGATCACGACGAGTACGAATCCTTCAACCCCGTTCTCTTGAACGCTTCCGCTTAGCGATCTACAAGGGTATGTAGATGCACTCCCCTCTCTCTCGTTGCTAGTCTCTCCATAGATAGATCTTGGTGATTCGTAGGAAAATTTTGATTTTCTGCTACGTTCCCCAACAGTGGCATCATGAGCTAGGTCTATTGCGTAGATTATTTGCACGAGTAGAACACAAAGTAGTTGTGGGCGTTGATTTTGTTCAATATGCTTACCGTTACTAGTCCAATCTTGTTTCTACGGTATTGTGGGATGAAGCGGCACGGACCGACCTTACACGTACACTTACGTGAGATAGGTTCCACCGATTAACATGCACTTGTTGTATAAGGTGGCTAGCGGGTGCCAGTCTCTCCCACTTTAGTCGGATCGGATTCAATGAAAAGGGTCCTTATGAAGGGTAAATAGCAATTGGCATATCACGTTGTGGCTTTTACGTAGGTAAGAAACGTTCTTGCTAGAAACCCATTGCAGCCACGTAAAACATGCAAACAACAATTAGAGGACGTCTAACTTGTTTTTGCAGGGTATGCTATGTGATGTGATATGGCCAAGAAGAATGTGATGAATGATATGTGATGTATGAGATTGATCATGTTCTTGTAATAGGAATCACGACTTGCATGTCGATGAGTATGACAACCGGCAGGAGCCATAGGAGTTGTCTTAATTTATTGTATGACCTGCGTGTCATTGAACAACGCCATGTAATTACTTTACTTTATTGCTAACCGGTAGCCATAGTAGTAGAAGTAATAGTTGGCGAGACAACTTCATAGAGACACGATGATGGAGATCATGATGATGGAGATCACGGTGTCATGCCGATGACGGTGATGATCATGGAGCCCCGAAGATGGAGATCAAAAGGAGCAAAATGATATTGGCCATATCATGTCACTATTTGATTGCATGTGATGTTTATCATGTTTATGCATCTTATTTGCTTAGAACGACGGTAGTAAATAAGATGATCCCTCATTAAAATTTCAAGAAAGTGTTCCCCCTAACTGTGCACCATTGCGAAAGTTCATCGTTTCGAAGCACCACGTGATGATCGGGTGTGATAGATTCTAACGTTCACATACAACGGCTGTAAGCCAGATTTACACACGCGAAACACTTAGGTTAACTTGACGAGCCTAGCATGTACAAACATGGCCTCGGAACACAAGAGACCGAAAGGTCGAGCATGAGTCGTATGGTGGATACGATCAACATGAAGATGTTCACCGATGATGACTAGTCCGTCTCACGTGATGATCAGACACGGCCTAGTTGATTCAGATCATGTAATCACTTAGGTGACTAGAGGGATGTCTATCTGAGTGGGAGTTTATAAGATGAACTTAATTATCCTGAACATAGTCAAAAACCCTTTGCAAATTATGTCATAGCTCGCGCTTTAGTTCTATTGTTTTAGATATGTTCCTAGAGAAAATTTAGTTGAAAGTTGATAGTAGCAATTATGCGGACAGTAGAAGGCTTATGTCCTTAATGCACCGCTCGGTGTGCTGGACCTCGAACGTGGTCTGTGGATGTTGCGAACATCTGACATACACGTTTTGATGACTACATGATAGTTCGGTAATGTTAAACGGTTTAGAATTGAGGCACCAAAGACGTTTTTGAAACGTCGCGGAACATATGAGATGTTCTGAGGGCTGAAATTGGGATTTCAGGCTCGTGCCCACGTCAAGAGGTATGAGACCTCCGACGAGTTTTCTAGCCTACAAACTAAGGGAGAAGATCTCAATCGTTGAGCTTATACTCAGATTGTCTGGGTACAACAATCACTTGAATCGAGTGGGAGTTAATCTTCCAGATGAGATAGTGATGCTTCTCCAAAGACATTGCCACCAAGCTACTAGAGCTTCATGATGAACTATAACACAATAGGGATAGATATGATGATCCTTGAGCTATTCGCAATGTTCGACAGCGCGAAAGTAGAAATCAAGAAGGAGCATCAATTGTTGATGGTTAGTGAAACCACTAGTTTCAAGAAGGGAAAGGGCAAGAAGGGATACTTCATGAAACGGCAAATTAGTTGCTGCTCTAGTGAAGAAACCCAAGGTTAAACTCAAACCCGAGACTAAGTGATTCTGTAATGAGAGGAACGGACACTGAAGAAGAACCACCCTAGATACTAAGTAGATAAGAAGGAAGGCAAGGTCGACAGAAGTATATTGGATATATATTGAATCAAATGTGTACTTTACTAGTACTCCTAGTAGCACCAGGGTATTGAGATACCGGTTCGATTGCTAAGTGTTAGAAACTCGAAGTAAGAGGCTATGGAATAAACGGAGACTAGCTAAAAGTGAGATAACGATGTGTGTTGGAAGTGTTTCCAAGGTTGATGTGATCAAACATCGCACGCTCCCTCTACCATCAAGATTAGTATTAAACCTGAATAATTGTCATTTGGTGTTTGCGTTGAGCATAGACATGATTGGATTATGTCTATCACAATACGGTTATTCATTTAAGTAGAATAATGGTTACTCTATTTATTTGAATAATACCTTCAATGGTCTTGCACCTAAAGGAATGGTTTATTGAATCTCGATCATAGTGATACACATTTTCATGCCAAATATAAGATAGTAATGATAGTACCACTTACTTGTGGCACTGCCATGTAAGTCATATTGGTATAAAACGCATGAAGAAGCTCCATGTTGATGGATCTTTGTACTCACTCGTTTTTGAAAAGTTTGAGACATGCGAACCGTGTCTATTGGTGTATACGCATGAAGAAACTCCATGCAGATGGATCGTTTGGACTCATTTGATTTTGAATCACTTGAGATATGCAAATCATACCACATGGGCAAGATGACTGAAAAGCCTCGTTTTCAGTAAGATGGAACAAAATAGCAACTTGTTGGAAGTAACACATTTTGATGTGTGTAGTTCAATGAGTGCTGAGGCATGCAGTGAATATCGTTATGTTCTTACTTCACAGATGATTCGAGTAGATGTTGTATATTTACTTGATGAAACACAAGTCTGAATTATTGAATGGTTCAAGTAATTTCAGAGTGAAGTTAAAGATCATCATGACAAGAGGATAAAATGTCTATGATATAATCATAGATATGAGTATCTGAGTTACGAGCTTTGGCACACAATTAAGACATTGTGGAAATTGTTTCACAATTAATACCGCCTGGAACACCATAGTGTGATGGTATGTCCGAACATCATAGTTGCACCCTATTGGATATGGTGCGTACCATGATGTCTCTTATCGAATTACCACTATCGTTCATGGGTTAGGCATTAGAGACAACCGCACTCACTTTAATAGGGCACCACGTAATTCCGTTGAGACGACACCGTTTGAACTATGGTTTAGAGAAACCTAAGCTGTCGTTTCTTGAAAGTTTGGGGCTGCGACGCTTATGTGAAAAAGTTTCATCGTGACAAGCTCGAACCCAAAACGGATAAATGCATCTTCATAGGATACCCAAAATGGTTGGGTATACCTCCTAATTCAGATCCGGAAGCAAAAGTGATTGTTTCTAGAAACGGGTCCTTTCTCGAGGAAAAGTTTCTCTCGAAAGAATTGAGTGGGAGGATGGTGGAGACTTGATGAGGTTATTGAACCATCACTTCAACCAGTGTGTAGCAGGGCACAGGAAGTTGTTCCTGTGGCACCTACACCAATTGAAGTGGAAGCTTATGATAGTGATCATGAAGCTTCGGATCAAGTCACTACCGAACCTCGTAGGACGACAAGGACGCGTACTGCTTTGGAGTGGTACGGTAATCCTGTCTTGGAGGTCATGTTGCTAGACAACAATGAACCTACGAGCTATGAAGAAGCGATGGTGGGCCCGGATTTCGACAAATGGCTTGAGGCCATAAAATCCGAGAAAGGATCCATGTATGAAAACAAAGTGTAGACTTTGGAAGAACTACTTAATGGTCGTAAAGGCTGTTGGGTACAGATGGATTTTAGAAAGACGGACAATGATGGTAAGTGTCACCATTAAGAAAGCTCGACTTGTCGTTAAGATCTTTTTCGACAAGTTCAAGGAGTTGACTATGATGAGACTTTATCACTCGTAGCGATGCTAAGAGTCTGTTGGAATTATATTAGCAATTACTGCATGATTTATGAAATCTTGCAGATAGGATGTCAAAACATTTTTTCCTCGATGTTCTTGAGGAAAGGTTGTATGTGATACAACCAGAAGGTTTTGTCAAATCCTGAAAGATGCTAACAAGTATGCAAAGCTCCAGAAATCCTTCTAAGGACTGGAGTAAGCATCTCGGAGTTGGAATGTGTGCTTTGATGAGATGATCAAAGATTTTGGGTTTATACAAAGTTTATGAGAAACTTGTATTTCCAAATAAGTGAGTGGGAGCACTATAGAATTTCTGATGAGTATATGTTGTTGACATATTGTTGATCAGAAATGATGTAGAATTTCTGGAAAGCATATAGGGTTGTTTGAAAGGTGTTTTTCAATAGAAAACCTGGATTAAGCTGCTTGAACATTGAGCATCAAGATCTATGAGGATAGATCAAAAACCGCTAAATGGTACTTTCAAATGAGCACATACCTTGACATGATCTTGAAGGTGTTCAAGATGGATCAGTCAAAGAAGGAGTTCTTGCCTGAGTTGTAAGGTATGAAGTTAAGAGTTAAAGCTCGACCACGGCAGAAGATAGAGAAAGGACGAAGGTCGTCCACTATGCTTCAGACGTAGGCTCTATAGTATGCTATGTTGTGTACCGCACCAGAAGTGTGCCTTTCCATGAGTCAGTCAAGGGGTACAAGAATGATCCAGAAATGGATAATGGGACAGCGGTCAAAAAATTGTCCTTGGAGTAAATAAGGAAATGTTTCTCGATTATGGAGGTGATAAAGAGTTCGGCATAAAGGGTTACGTCGATGCAAGCTTTAACACCTATCTGAATGACTCTGAGTAGCAAACCGGATACGTATAGTGGAGCGACCATTTGGAATAGCTCCAAGTGGAGCGTGGAAGCAGCATTTACAATATGACCTAGAGATTTGCAAAATACATACGGATCTGAATGTTGCAGACCCGTTGACTAAAACCTCTCTCACAAGCAAAACATGATCAAACCCCGGAACTCATTGAGTCTCGATCACATGGTGATGTGAACTAGTTTAGTGACACTAGTAAACTCTTTGGATGTTGGTCACATGGTGATGTGACCTGTCAATGTTAATCACATGGCGATGTGAACTAGATTATTGACTCTAGTGCAAGTGGGAGACTGTTGGAAATATGCCCTAGAGGCAATAATAATTAATTATTATTATATTTCCTTGTTCATGATAATCGTTTATTATCCATGCTATAATTGTAATGATAGGAAACTCAGATACATGTGTGGGTATATAGACAACACCATGTCCCTAGTAAGCCTCTAGTTGACTAGCTCGTTGATCAATAGATGGTTACGGTTTCCTGACCATGGACATTGGATGTCGTTGATAACAGGATCACATCATTAGGAGAATGATGTGATGGACAAGATCCAATCCTAAGCCTAGCACAAAGATCGTGCAGTTCGTATGCTAAAGCTTTTCTAATTGTCAAGTATCATTTCCTTAGACCATGAAATTGTGCAACTCCCGGATACCGTAGGAATGCTTTGGGTGTACCAAACGTCACAACGTAATTGGGTGTCTATAAAGGTGCACTACGGGTATCTCCGAAAGTGTCTGTTGGGTTGGCACGAATTGAGACTGGGATTTGTCACTCCGTGTAACGGAGAGGTATCTCTGGGCCCACTCGGTAGGACATCATCATAATGTGCACAATGTGACCAAGGGGTTGATCACGGGATGATGTGTTACGGAACGAGTAAAGAGACTTGCCGGTAACGAGATTGAACAAGGTATCGGCATACCGATGATCGAATCTCGGGCAAGTACAATACCGCTAGACAAAGGGAATTGTATACGGGATTGATTGAATCCTCGACATTGTGGTTCATCCGATGAGATCATCGTGGAACATGTGGGAGCCAACATGGGTATCCAGATCCCGATGTTGGTTATTGGCCGGAGAGTTGTCTCGGTCATGTTTGCATGGTTCCTGAACCCGTAGGGTCTACACACTTAAGGTTCGATGACGCTAGGGTTATAGGGAATAGATATACGTGGTTACCGAATGTTGTTCGGAGTCCCGGATGAGATCCCGGACGTCACGAGGAGTTCCGTAATGGTCCGGAGGTAAAGATTTATATATGGGAAGTCATGTTTTGGTCACCGGAAAAGTTTCGGGTGTTATCGGTAACGTACCGGGACCATCGGGAGGGTCCCGGGGGTCCACCAAGTGGGGCCGCCGGCCCCGGAGGGCTGCATGGGCCAAGTGTGGAAGGGGACCAGCCCCAGGTGGGCTGGTGCGCCCCCCCATAAGGGCCCAAGGCGCCTAGGGTTTGGGGAGGGGGCGCCCCACCTTGCTTGGGGGGCAAGTTTCCTCCCTCTCCCCCCCTTGGCTGCCATCCTAGATGGGTTTTTGGGGCAGCCGCACCCCTTGGGGTGGGAACCCTAAAGGGGGCGCAGCCCCCTCCCTCTCCCCTATATATACTTGAGGTTTTGGGGCTGCCATACACAAGAGTTTCCATCTCTCCCTGGCGCAGCCCTACCTCTCTTTCTCCTCATCTCTCGCGGTGCTTGGCGAAGCCCTGCTGGATTGCCACGCTCCTCCATCACCACCACGCCGTTGTGCTACTGCTGGACGGAGTCTTCCTCAACCTCTTCCTCTCTCCTTGCTGGATCAAGGCATGGGAGACGTCACCGGGCTGTACGTGTGTTGAACGCGGAGGTGTCGTCCGTTCGGCACTAGGATCTCCGGTGATTTGGATCACGACGAGTACGACTCCTTCAACCCCGTTCTCTTGAACGCTTCCGCTTAGCAATCTACAAGGGTATTTAGATGCACTCCCCTCTCTCTCGTTGCTAGTCTCTCCATAGGTAGATCTTGGTGATTCGTAGGAAAATTTTGATTTTCTGCTACGTTCCCCAACAATCTGGCCAGTTGATGGCTTTGTTAATTCAAAGTCAGGCTAGGCTCGAGCCCCATCTTGGGCTCGGCTGATGCATTTTCTCTAAAAAAAATTTGTTAAACCACTATTACTGCACCAAAATTAATCCTTGATGTTGTGTTATTTATGGTTAGCGCGTGTGATGTGGACTGAAGTGTTTTTTCCTGATTAGGCATGTTTCATATTTCCAGGTTTATCCTTGAAATTACAGAATTATTCTCCATTGTTCTGTCATTTCTGAATTTTGCATGGAAATTAGAAATTTTACTCACTTCCATACTGCTATGATGATTCTGTAAGAAAAAAAAAGATAAAAAGAATTAGTTCTCATGGTTTTTGAATACTACATTTCTTTTCTAAGAAATCTGGCGCTTCCCTGACGTGATTCCCTCCCCTCCTTCTTGCCTCCAAACTCACGTGCGGATCTTCCCCCGTGGTGGGAGAGGATTTCCTATGGCCATGGAAAGTCCCCCTCGTGGGATTACTTTTTTTAGGGGTAGAATCAAACTTTATTCATCAAAATCCACAATGTTTTTACTCTGCAACCAAATGAGGCCTAAAGGAAAGAAATAGGCCCATGTACTAGCCCACCAGTGAGTCATTTCAAGTCCTTGGAAGGCCAGATTGGCCTCCGCTAAGGGTTGGGCACAATCTCCGTGATTAGCGTGTGCATGCAGATTAGCGCTACGCAGTCGTCGTCCTTTCCCCTTGCCGCCTGCTAGCCTATGATCTTCCTAGCTATCTGATTAACATGGCGACGCATGCTGATTCACTCACCAATCCTTCAGGTTGCAGCCAATGAACTAACCAAGGTTAATACATCACACTATGTGCTAATCTCTCTCAATTCAAATCTTGTATCTTTATACATCAGATTTAAAAAAAATTGTTGCATCGCAGCCCTAGGGAGAAGGGCACACCCACAATCGTTAGTTGCGTGCATGCAAGGACGACCAGCCGATCTACTTTCAGTGTTCAACCTAGCAGAAGAGGGAACGAGCTAGCAAGGGCTGGATTTGATTCTCTAGGTATTTTTCCTAATACAACAGCAAAATTTCATAATATAGCCAGTGTTGATTTGTCATTCAAACCTATATGAATGCAATCTCAAAGCCAATCGTTAGGTTATACAATGATTGTTCTCATGATAGCTAATACATTGCCCCCAAGCTGCAAAAAATATATGTTTGTGTCTAGTCAAAGTAAAATATGAATGATATTTGGATACAAAACTATTGGGTAGTTTTTTTCTCAAGAACATGCAGGATATATGCCCGCCTATATATTATGATAGAATGTATATTAAGATAGAAACAAGCACAATTTACAAGAGTGAGTTAGGGCGCCATGAAAGCGGCTTCCCATCCCTCAAAACCAATCGAACAGTAAGAGCTAAGTTTTAAAAAAAACTAGTTATTGCACATCTAAATGAGTCAGTCGTCAAGCATAAAAATAGAGGATAAAGGAACAAAATGCCTACACGAATCTTCACATAAGACCAATGACTTAGATGTGCAATACTTATGGCTCATCTAGATGTGCCTTAGCAAAACTGAAAAAAAATGTGTAGTTCTGTGATGCAAAAAAATGGCTTTCACTGTGGTCGCATGGCCCCCCTATGCCTAAATCCTGACTCCGCCCCTGGACGCTTCCAGTTCTACTTCTTTGTGAGTTTGTCAAATAAATTTGTTAAGTAATTTACATTGTCTATTTAAAATTCATTGATGGCTTATTTTCATTGACAGCTTATTTCCATTCTTCAAAAAATGTATGGAAGATAGTAGACAAAACCTACTACACTGATGGATCTGAATTGAATTACAAGGAGAAAGATCATCTTATCTCATTTATTATTGATGTTGAGAATTTCAATAACAATTATAAACTCCTCCGCATTATGGTTAATACGTGCCACTAGTGCACGTGTTGTACTACAGTAATATCCATGGAGATGGCATGGTAAGTTTTTTTTACTGTTACGACATCAGTGCATCTTTTGCATACATTCTTCTAAAACTAAACTACATTACTAGCTACGTTATTATTTTGTTCTTCAACAGAAAATCCCGAAGGATTGTGTGCCTCATTTGATGCATACGAAAGGGCGCATTGATGGTATTAGCTTACAGCCAACTCTGGCTACGGGTCACCGCTGTTCATACAAGATTTCTCGAACAGATGAAGACCTCACAGTCAAAGAATGGAAAAAGTTATGAATAATCGTAGGGAGCTACTTGGAAGCAACATTGTGCGAAGCCCATGAATTGGAGACAGAATAATCTCCATTCTTCATAGTGGAGAGTCAAAGGCTCTGTTATTTTATGCTATTTTACCTTAGAGAGGGTAGCAGGTCCTAGGTAGTACTCATGATCATGTGCTAAGAATAATTAACTAGGGTTTGTTATGACTATGATGACGAGAAGTTGTTAGATGACTATGATAATGATAAGTATGACTTGTTATCATGATAATGATGGTGAGTTATTATTATGATGATGATGCTGGGTTGCTATATCATTATGAGCATGATGAGCTATTATATCAGTGGGTGAAAGAAACGTGGATTAGATTCAAGTGGAGGCAACATGGTGCAAATCCAAAGTATTACTAATCCAAACTTGGTTACTTTGATAAGTAGTACTTTGGATTTGCGTCATGTTGCCTCTACTTTAATCTAATCCATGTCTCTTTCGCCCACTGATATAATAGCTCGTCATGATCATAAAATCATGCGATGGGAGTACTATATAAAACATGTACAACCACCGCGCAAATACGTAGAAGGAAAAAAAATTAGCACTCGCGCTGGTTGGACAGAAGCTGCTGCTAGGTAGTGGTAGCAGTAGCACTGGTTGCTACTGCTAAACATTAGTTGTAGCGCTGGTAGTACCCACGCTACTGCTAAACATTACATGTAGGGTCCCCGTGCTACTGCTAGGCCACAAATCCGCGCTACTGGTAGGGGTAGTGGGAACTAGTCCTCCCGCTCCTCCAGCCCATGTCCATATAATGGCACGGGCCTCGTCGATGGTTATGATGCAATGCACCGGTGAGGGTGGAGCGGAGGAGGAGGATACCGAGGAGGAAGAGGAAGGTCGCGCTGGCTCGTCGTCGGAGGCGTCCTCCATTCCGAATTATAAGAGATTAATCAACTACTTCCTCCATTCCGAATTATAAAATGTTTTAACCTTTTTCTGAATCAAATCTATATAGACGCGTTTTAGTGTGTTTGCTTCACTCATTTTAATCTATATGTAGTCCATATTGATCCCTGCAAAAAAATGTAGTCCATACTGGAATATCCAAAACCTGTTACAATTTGGAACGGATGTAGTACCAAATACTCCCTCTGTTCCCGAATGTAAGTCTTTTTAGAGATTGTACTACAGAGTCTATATTTAAATATATATAGACGCCTTTTAGAGTATAAGTTTACTTATTTTGCTCCATATGTAGTCTATTATGGAATCTTTGAAAGGATTTATATTTAAGAACAGAGGGGAGTAATAGTGGAAAAAAATTATATGAGACCAGGTCTCATAGAATTTTTTTCCAGTAATAGTCGATCCATCATCCTCGACTCCTCGTTGGTTGCTTGTAAGTGAGCTCGCCTACAATCCAGGGCACTTGCCCGGCCAGCAACGTATTTTTCCCTTGTTCGCTCTGTTTGCTTCCTCCTTCCGTTCCTGGTTAGATTCGTTCTTTTTCCTTTTTTTATTTCTTTTTCTTTTATTTATATATTCCGAAATGGTTAATATATAAATATCTTATATTTTAAAAAAACTGAATTTCTATGCTAGGCATTAAAAATATTCAGGACACACTAAAAAGTCTTTGTGTAATGTCAAATTTCTTTGCATAATTTGAAAAGAACTGTTCTTCGTTTTCACACAAAAAATTGTTCTCAGCATCCAAAAAATATTTCACCATAATTAGAAAATATTCACATGTTTCAAAACATATGTTCATGACATATTTTAATATTTATATATAATGTAAAAACCAATTCGTGTAAATTTGAAGAAAAAAATTGATAACATTAAAAACATTGACACTTCAAAAATATTTGTAACACTTAAAAACTGTTTTATACATTTAAAAAAAATCATGGCATTTATGAAAAATGTTCAATGTGTATTGAAAAAAAGTCCAATGTGCATTTAACAAATGTTCAACATGTATTCAGAAAATGTTCAAAAAAACATATATTAGGAAAATGTTCAGTGTGTATCTGAAAATATCCAACCTATATATAAAAAAAATGTCCATCCTGTATCTAAAAATTATTCAACGTGTATATGAAAAAATGTTCAAAAAATTGAGATGTATTTGACAAAGTGAAGAAAAACAAATATCAAACAAAAAACCCGAAAAACAAAGAAAACCAATAAAAACACATTAGAAAGAAGGACCAGAAAAGCCCAATAAAAAACACAAAGAAAACGCATGAAAGGTTCTAAACCTGTCTGCAGAACTTTCCATAACGACTCCATTTGGCCGGCCCAGTAAGATGAGTGTATAACTCTAGAGGCGAGACAGTGTTACATCCCATAGTAAGCAAGATATAGCACCAGCACTCGGTCGCTGGCGTTGGAGGAGACAAGCCAGTCAAGCCGTGCGGTGTGACATTTTAGATATGACTAAGAAGCCGGGGGTTTCAACCTCCTTTTCTGAAGAAGAAAGATAAGAGTCGTTGTCCGAATTCAGTGGGCGCTTGCTTTTCTTTCCTTTTTTTGGATGAACAGTGCGCTTGTTTCTCGTATAATAACACGGTAATAAGCAGATCACAATGGCGTAGTTTCTTGAACAGGAGAGGATTACGAAGTGACCAGAAGGACACGGTAACATAAATTGCCCTTATCAGAAGATCTAGTGCTCCGCGCTACAAATACTAACTCTACTCTGACATCCTAACTCCGAGGAGAGGAGCAGAGTTATTTCCGCTGTGGTTGGAACACCCAAAAAAAGTAAAAATGGGGAATCTTACAAACACTTTAATGCATTGGCTATTGTACTGGATACTGAAATTATAGGCACTGTATTTCAGTAGCGATGCCAAATTGCCTATCTGAAGAGGCGCTAGTTCTGAACATATAAACTTAAAATTAGTACAAAAGTGACAAAGAATTGAGCTTCCTCGAACGATTCTATGTGGGGACAATCTACAAGCAGATTTACTGGTCCAAGACAGAGGATGTTAACGGGAACTAGGTGCAAATTAGGTTCTGATATTGTTGAGACTAGTCACAATGTTGAGTAACATAAACTAGTAACATACACATATCCCTAGACTATGTTACTACTTTCATAGTGGATAGTAACATAAGTGCGGTAACATGCAAAGCTTTATTTATTGGGTTATAGACTCATATTGCATTGGTAACTACCTAAGTTACTATAACTACCTTTCTCCTCATTAACTCATTGCCACATAAGCAAATTTGCTGAGTTGGACTCGATGTTACTGCTGAAATTACTCCCACTGTGCCTAGTCTGACGGGGGTGGCGATGCGTCATGTACTTTAACCGCTTTGGTATTTGTGTTTCCCATATTCTCAGTTGGCCATATTAATGTCAAGTTCATTGCACTTGATGGTCTCTTGAAACTGTTGCATAGTCATTTGACTTCTGTGTCAGGTTTCAATATTGTTATCTCAGTCGCTTGACTAACTGCCCAGTCTTATTTATCGAATTTAGTGTTTTTCTCTCTCACCATTTCAAAAGCACTACTAGCCTCTTTAATTTTAATTTTAATTAGTTTTTAACCATTACTATCTCCGTCCTGGTTATTGGTCCCCATAGTATTTTGTGCCAAACTTTGATCATATATTTAACTAAGTAAATAATAATGCATGTTAGCAGAAATTATATCCCTGGATTCGTATTTGAACATAGTTTTGAGAGATATTATTTTTGGTTACATGCATTAACATTTTTTAGTTAAATCTAAGGTCAAAGTTTTGCACAAAATACTAAAGGGACTAATAAACCAGGACGGAGGTAGTACTAATTAAAAATTTTAGTACTAATTATAATTAACACAAATTCTCCAGATGTAATGTATTAGAAGAAAGAACACGAAATGAAATTTATGAATTTTACACTACAATATTTTATAAAATATTTACGTAAATAAAAAATGTTACCAATTTTTATGAAACCATTACTGAGTAAACAAACTATAATGAATTTAATGATGGATCTACTTATGCTAATTTGGTCAAACATTGAAGTTTGACTTTTAAAAATTAATGCACCATATAACAGAGGGAGTAAAATAAAAAAAACCTTGAATTCCAGCATTACTATAAAATTAAATGGTATTTTTAATATTGGCATAATGGCATACATCAAATTGACGAAAATATGCACAATAAATATGTTTAATTTTTTTTAGTTGTTTCTTCACAGGTAAATATAGATGTATGTATCTCATAGATTATATAGTTTGGTAGTATGTACGATTATCAAAATCTCAAGTGTTTAGAATATTTCTCACAATATGAAATGTTACTTCCTCGGATCCAAATTAATTGACACAACATCTATACAATGTAAAATGGAGTAGTTAATTTAATGCTCAAAGTGCACATCACCATTGAATTAAACCTCATGTTTCGTCTTTATAGTATTGAATGCCACCCCACATTATTATGCCAACAATACTATATATTCCCTCGCAAAAAAAACAATACTATATATTAAACTAACATTAAATTAGGCATTTGCAACCCTCTAAGTATTAGATCCACATTTTTTAAACATGTCCTTTACCGATAAAATGGAAGAAAGGAACCAACATGTACAAAGATCGCCTTGCATTGCAAGGAAGTTTCTACAATTAGATATTTTATAATGTTTTTTAATTCGTATTTAACAGTGAAGGAGTTTTAAGTTTTTAATAGAATGTGAAAACTAATGCTACAAGTATTTAACATGAACACTAAAGTTGGTGCAAACATATACAAATAAACAATAACACGTCTGTTGACCCATGAAGGATTACAATAACTTTTCTTGTATTTGCGAATGATATAATTGAATGAATGATTTTTTAGCAATGGGTGAAACTTAAATTGAACACATTTGTATTTACCTAAAATGTATCAAAAATGACACACATGAGAATTACAATACAAAAACAATATATATGAGTATTCAGCAGCATTGTAATTTGGTTAATTATGATAAGCATGACGGAAATACATGAGTTAATATATTACCTTGACATAATAAGGTACAAATTACGAAAGGTAAAATAAATTAGTATAAATAAGCGAAAGTTGTTATTTGTAACTTGGTTTGCCTTGTATTAAAAATTATAAATTAAATTACTTGTGTTTTTAAAAAGATTATATTTGTCAAATGAATTATTTTGTTTATATTTATCTTTTTAGTATATTACACAAACTTATTATGATGACATAATTAAATCTAAAAAAGCATGCACATGCTCCTTTTAGAGTTGAAAGAATTATTAAGTAATAAAACCGAGACCAAATAGTTTGTTATAAAAGCCTCTGCTTCTTTTTGCCCACAGATCAGATTCATTGTCCCTAGCTTTGCCTCTCCCACACGCATTGTTACTCTACTAGGCCCACGTTAGCAGTTATGGAGTCTGACAGTGTCAACACGGCGCTCGGGTGTGTCTCTTCCGGTGTAACGGAAGATTGACCCAGTGACATGTCGCCAGAGTTCACGATCGGAGACCCTATGGAGGAGGCGATCATTCCATAGGTTGTTCTATCAGGAAAAAACTGCAAAAATGATTTAAGAAATTATTTAGGAGTGATCGGATAACGTTGCCAGCGTGGAAGCTCAAATGAGATATATGTCGTAATTGATCATTTGTCCTATCATTTGGTTTTTGTGTATATGTTAGTTGCACAAAAAGAAGAAAACATTAAGGACGTGTGAAGCAATATATTCAGGAGTGATCCGATAATGTTGCACATGGGCTGCTAAAGGCTAATATCCGTATCTGAGCAACTTCTTTTGAAACCTGAAAATAAGCCATGTTAAAAAAAGAAGCATATCAGAGTGAGAGCACATATAGGCTCATTTGAATTTTCAACTGCACATACAATGTTTTCAGACTTTAGTCAAGGTGCATTCACATATATGAAAAATTACTACAAAGCACAACTTATCATTTGCCCATTAGTTTGCTAATCGGTTCTGTTCAGGCCGTTAGGTAAGTGGCATGATGTCACACCAATAACTAATACCTCGAAAGCAGTATGTTCATCAGATTGACATGGACCACAAGAGATCACCCTGAGTGCTAACCACCTGTAAGAACAACTCTAGCAGACCCCGCAAAAACTTGACCCGCAAAACGTGTTTGCAGTTTCACAAAGATCGCGTTTGCGGGTCGAAAACTAGCGCGACCGAACAGATACTGTAAAACAAACTGTAAAACTAGAATAAAGAGCTCCTTCCTCCAGTCCGGCCGTTGCCGCCCCTTCCTCCAGCCGGCCGCGCCCAACCCCGTCGGTCGCGCCCCGTCGCCCGCAGGCCATGCCCCGTCGCCCGTCGGCCGCGCCCCATCGCCCATCGGTCGCGCCCCGTCCCTACAGGTCGCACCCCATCACCGCGCCAGTCGCGCCCAGCCTCGCCGGCCACGCCCCATCACCTCCGTCGTCCGCGCCCAGCCTTGCTGGCCACGCCCCGTCGCCTTCGTCGTCCGCGCCTTGCTCTATTGCCAGGCGAGCCGTGCCCCTTTGCCTGCCGCGTCGAGAGGATTCCGGCGGCCAGGCTGAGGTCATGGGAGGACATGACGATGTCGAGCTCGTCCAATTCGAACCGGCGGCGATCGATTGCAGCGTCTAGCGGCCTTTTCCGATGTGCGGTGATGAATTCCGGCGGGTTTAGGGCGGATTCCGGCAAACTCCGCGGCGGCGTGTCTGCTCCGACGAGGTTTGACCGGTATACGGGGCCCCCTATATTCGGCCCTCCAACCTCCAAAGATAAGGGTTTCGGGTGTGCATTTGCAGTGGCCCTTAAAAATTTTACGGGTTGGACTACTTTTACGGTTTCTGTTCTGGATACTTTTTTCGCCCAAACTTTAAAACGCAAAATTTTTAAGGGTTTGACCACTTATGCGGGGTCTGGTAGAGATGCTCTAAGGAGCCAAACTGTACTTATCATCCTTTCTAGAGATTGAACTGTCCCTACTCATTACACCAATTTTCTCTCTTTTACTTGGCCATTAGTTTGACTGCACCATGATGATCATGACAAGAAGGGAGTCAGCTGCCAATATCATTATTAACTCATCAATACATTTGTGTCTTTTCTTACCGGAATTATCTTTGCCTAGTTGAACAACTGCAAGATGGGATTCATGAACAAAGTTTAGAAACATTTTTTATGACAAACCGCTACCATTTCTATGTTAGAAATCTCAATGCTTTTTTGTCAAGTGGTTAAAAGGTTGAATGCTCATCTTCCAAATGAAATATACACGTACAATGCCATGACATTTATCCTAACTTGTTCAGTTTCTTTTACCATATGCTCTACCTTTTCTAGGCGCTCCTTTAACTTCAGAGTTGATATGAACCACCGGAAAGCTACCCAGGATACAAGTTTAAAGATGTTAGAGTTGTATTAACAAAAAAGAAAGTAGAATTGAAGATTATGCCATCCGTTTTCTTTCAGTAAGCTTGTGCATAGGTACACGTAGACCTGTAGAGAGAAGTACACAATGGAGCACTGGAAATTAGCCCCTTGCGGATGTCAACATCACACCTATTTACACTGTCAAGGGCCTGACTGGGAAAATAAATGGTGGCAGCAACTTCATTAAAATGAAGAACTTCCCATAAAACATTGTTTGAAATCCACGAGTAGAAGGGGAATCTCCAAAGAAGCCAATAGTCTGTTGATCACAACAGTAGTCTGCGTGATAGGATCATATCGTAGGAGAGAGACAATTCAGCTAGGTCCGAAGGCACAATCTTTTGTTTCTGAAGAAGAAAGCAGTGCACTTGAAATGATCCTGACCAAAATGCGGGTTGAACAAAATGCCAGGGATCTTGGATCTATCTGCACACAAATACTTCAGTAGTCCTGCTCAGAAATCACATACTGTTTCAGACTTTCAGTTTCAGGCCTTGTGCAGAGACTGTTAGGTGGGCAGCATCACATCGGCAGCGCTCGGGAGCCGCTGCCATGGCTGTGATGCCTCACCAACGACATAGCAGGGGAGCTAAAAGTTCGGAAACAGTCTGTTCATCAGATTGACATGGACCAGGGAAGCTCATCCTGACTGCTAACCACCTGCAAGGAACAAAACTGTTGCTATCATCCTTTCTGGGTACTGAAACTGTCACTACTCATTACACCATTTTCTCTTCTTGTACTTTTACCTGGACAACAGTTTTGACTGCACCATGATCATGACAGGGAGTAGGAGTCAGCTGCCAAAATGATTATGAACTCATCCAAGACAGACAGCGGTGTATACTCGCGTCTTCTGTCAGTAGAATTCTCTTTGCCTGCAAGATGATGGGATCCATGAATCCATGATCGTATTCATGAACCAACCCTGATCATGATCCTCACATGTTGTGTTCAGCAGTACCCTGGACGCTATGCTATGATATGCCAGTAGTAAAGGGGAGTTGCCAGCCCATCCATTCATGCGTGTGTGGTTGAGCTCTGGCAGTTAAGCGCCGGCCCAAGAGGTTGCCACCGGCCGGCACCACCGCAAGCACATCACATCTCCATCATTATTGGCTAATTGACTAGGGCTGCTGGCTAGATGGTGCCAACAGATCTTTGTTAATGGTGGCAGCACTAGCTGTTAATCTTTTCCATGGCATGTTTCTGCAAGCTGATCCTTTTCTCTTTTCTTTTTGAAAAGGTGACCACTGCTGCAATGCAAGCTGATGATATGATGATACTTTGGATTGGGTTTCTTTTCTTTTTCGGCGAAAAATGATGCTCTGGTTCATGATAAGGTAACAACAGATGCTCTTGGCCCTACTAGTGATTACTATCTCCTCTAAAAGCAACAATAATATTGAGTGGTCAGTATCAGTTCTAGATAAAATACGGATAGAACTGGTCTTAATTCTCAACTGTTCCTTCTTTTAGGCAATGAATTCTCAAATGGTATGATATTCACCGCAAGATGTTAAGCGGAAGAGGTGACCGCTCACCAACTAGAATGATAAAGATTCCAATTTCATCCCTTCTCAGAGGTAAACTAACGCAATGGCTCTTCAGAACAAAAGTACAAAAACACTATACAATTGGGTAGACTAGTACTGTCCAGATCTGTGATAGAGTACAATTTTGCGCGGGTTACAGATCTGTCCTCATCTCTCTCCCTTTATTTCATAAAATATGGAATACATGCCAATTTTTGGATCATGGCACTTGCACATCACCACAGTTTAAAAGAGACCCACGGCCTTGGCTGGAGCTGCCTGTACCAACCGCATGGAGCCATGAACTAATACAAATGATGACAAATCTTAATCATCCACGCAGGATTGTTGTGATAGTCCTACTGCCATTGAGAGTGATTTGGCAACCAACTTACATTAACATTACATTAAGAAAAGTGTAGAGCGTATGCATGTACAGTCACATGCCCTTTCTCTTTGCTGTCTGAACAATCATATGTAGATTGACCAAGCTTGCTACAAAGTGAGTCTGATTGTGGTTGGTATCATATCATAATAAAATCGTATAATCATCTTTTATAAAACATGTCGAACAAACTCAGCATGAACAATCACAGCAATTGCTGCAGGCAATCTTCTGGCAATGCAATGGAATGGCTGTACCGAGCTGCACATCAACCAGCTCGTGGAAGCAACAAACAAATCATCAGTGTAAGTGGAAAAGGAAAACGGAGTAGGCACCGGCGACCTTCAGAGGAGCAGCACGGCCATGGACTTCAGCCGGCAGGACATGGCGTCGGCCTCCGCCGCCGCGTTCTCCCGGGCGATGCGGCTCCAGCTCTGCTCGCCGCCGGAGACCCGGCACGCCGTCGCGAAGTCCAGGACCTTGCCGAAGATCCTGAACATCTCCACGGCGTAGATCCTGTCCTGGCCGGCGGCGAACACCGCGTTGGAATCCATGGGCGCGTCGGGGTGCGCGGACGCCTCAGTCCAGTGGAGCAGCGGTGTCGAGCCGAGGTTCAGCTCGAACACCTTCCGCACCACCTTGTCTCTGCGGTTCGCCGGGTCACACCATGAGACGCAGAGCATGAACAGCCGGGACGCGCAGCAGACCAGCGCCGGCGTGTAGTCTCGGAGCCGCGGCGGTGGCCGGGACGTCTGGACGACGGACCATGAGCAGGCGTCGAGATGGTAGGCGACGACCGTGTCGGACTCGCAGTAGACGTAGAACATGTCGCCGCAGACGGCACCGGAACATGCCAAGCCGACGTCGGTGGGGAACCCAGCGATCTCGACCCATTTGTCGGTCACCGGATCGTATATCTCGCCGGACACGAGGGGCTCGTCCCATGGCCCTCGGCCACCCACAGCGATGAGAGCTTGCCTTGCCTGAGCTGGCTGCTTCTGTTGCCTGGAAGCCTTGCCGTGACCGTGAGCTGGGACAGTGGGATCAGTGTCCTCGTTCAGTACATCCCTGAGACGGAGCCGCCGGAGCGAGAGCCGGTGCGGGTCCTCGTACACGGCGGAGGTGCCTCCCAGCCGGAACTTGGCGCCGGCGTTGGCACGCCGGACATGCTTCTCAGCGCGGGCGTGGACAATGCTGCGACTGGCAGACATCACGAACACCCCCAGCACCGGCCGTGACCGCGCCGCCCGCATCGGGGAGGTCTTCCGCCATGCGCCGGTGAGAGGGCTGAACACCATAACTCCCTTGTGGGTCTTGGTCTTGACGGAGCCAGCACTCGACCCCCCGGAGCGGCCGCCAACAGCGTAGAGCTCGTCCCCGACGCCGGCGACGGAGAACAAGAACCTACCTTTGAGCGGGGCCGCCCCGACCCGGCGCCACCGGTGCGCGGCCACGTCGAGCGCGTGCACGGCCGTGGCGGCAGCGGACGCGCCCCAGCCACCGTCCGCCTCGACCCCGAACAGGAAAAGCCACGGCGTCGTGGCCGCGCGCGGCCCCTCTCGGCGCAGCCGCAGCAGCTGCGGCGCGACCGTGAGGTCCCTCCACCGCCTGCAGACGCAGCGCGCGGCAAGGAGCGAGGCCAGCGGCAGGCGGCTGAGCACCATCTCCAGCACGTCGTCCGGGAGCGCCGTGAGGGACGGCGCCGCATCCTCCGCCACCGCATCATCCTCGACCCGCAATGCCCGGCCGATGCGCGCGACGGCCGCGGGGCCCTTCTTCCACGAGAAGCACTGGAGCGCGGCGGGGACGCGCTGCTCCTCCCCGCCCGCCTCCGCCTCGCCGTCCCCGTCCCCGTCCGCTGGCGCGCGCCGGCGCGGGGCGGGGTCGACCTCGTCGCAGGCGCAGACGCGGCACCCGCCGGCGCCGCCGAGGGGCAGGCGGAGGCAGCTCCTCCTCCCGCCGGACCTCCCTCGGCGCCCCCCTCCGTCACGCCGCTTGGTGGCGGCCAGGGCGCCGGGGTCGTCGTCCTCGGCGCGCAGCAGGGCGGAGAGGCTGTTGCTGCCGGATCTCCGCAGCGCGGCCGCTCCAGACATGGATAGGTAGGTGGGTGGATCAGAAGAAGAGGCGGTGGTGGGCGGAGGCGGGCGCGCGGAGGTGGAGGAGGACGCCGCGGAGGAGCGCGACGAGGGCCCTGGCGAGCGAGGGGATGGAGAGCATGGCGTCGCGTCGCGGCGGCCCCCGCCCGGTGTGGTGAGGGATTGGTTCTTGGATTGGAGGATTATGTCGTCGGGGAGACGAGAGGGGAGTGGGGGCGGTTAGTTGGAGTGGGGGTTGGGGAAAGTGCGGTGGGGCTCGGTTACGCAGGGGCAGGAACGGCTCGGTTACCGGTGGCGGTGGGGTGGGAATGGAAACGCGCGCGTCGGCGGGATTCACGGGGCCTTTTCCGGATGGCGCCGCGGGCTCTACTGCTGCGGTGCTGCCGGCGTGTAGCCCGTGTCCGGGAGCGAGTCGTGGTGACCGGGTGACGATGGTTTCGTCGAGGAAAAAGTCCAAACCAAACCTTGAACTCATATGGCTTAGCTAAATCAAACCCCAAAATTCCAATCCCTGAAATCAACACACTCAACTTTGGAATCCCGGCCTATTTTAAACCCTGCATCTGTTTGGCGCACTGGGAAATCAACAATCCTGACCTGGATTACAGTCTAGTCTCACTGACAGTGTGACCCTACCGGTCATATCCGTCCTCCTCCTCTGTCTTTCAAATTCCCGAATCTCTGAATTAAATGGTCAAGCTAGCACACAAGGAGCTGCAAGCTAGCACACAGTGCGGCCGGTGTTTCCCAATCCCTCAACTAAATCAGCTAGCTAGCACATAGTACGGCCGGTGTTCTCTACTGCCGTGTTCGAGGAGATGCAGGAGCACAAGGGCAGCCGTGGGGCTCGCAGCCAAGATCAGCGAGCTGGGATGGGTCAAGCTCGAGGCCGCCATGGCCAGGCTCCAAGCAGAGAACGCCCCCGCTTGCGGGCCGAGCTTGAGGCCGCCATGGCGAGCTCGTCGAGCAGGGAGCGTTCCCGCTTGTGGGACGAGCTCGAGGCCGCCATGGCGAGCTTGTCGAGCAGGGAGCGTCCCATGCTTCGCTGGCGAGCTCCGGCTCGTCGCGAACTCTTAGACTAGGCATCCCGGGGTGGTGCTGGGGATGGGAGGACTACCGACGTGGCTGCTGGTTCTCTGGACGTGGGCGTGCGTCACCAGTGTGCTCAGGATTCGAGGGGGACCTGTCGTGGTTGTTGTTGCGCTGGACGCGGGCGTGCATCGCCGATGGTGCTGGGGATGGGAGGGCCGTCGCCATGGATGCTGCTTCTCTAGACGCGAGTGGGTGCCGCCGGTGGTGCTGAGGATGGGAAGACTGTCGCCATGGCTGCTGCTTCTCTAGATGCGGGTGGGTGCCGCCGATGGTGCTTGAGATTGGAGGGGGCACCGTCGTGGCTTTTGTTGCTCTAGACGCGGGCGTGCTCGCGAACGGAGGTGGAAGATGACAGGTGGGCCTCTTTTGTCAGTGAGAGAAACAAATAATTTAATTTAGAAATTATTTATTTTCCAGGTGCCAATCAGATGCAGGGTTCAAAATAGACCGGGATTCAAAAGTTGGGTGTGCTGATTTCGGGGATGGAAAGTTTGGGGTTCGATTTAGCTAAGGCCTGCAAGTTCAAGGTTTGTTTTAGACTTTTTCCTTTCGTCGATGAGCTCAGACATGCATGGGGTTCGGCCGTGCAGGCAGGTGTACTTTTTACTACTTGCATCAACCGGTATTTTTAGGGCGTGTTTGGATGACGGCCTCGCACCTGGCTCGCACCCGCCGTGCAAATTTCAGTGTGATTGGTTCCCTGCGCGGCCTCCTCAGCTTGGCCCGGTCGATGTAAAAGGAGCCCGCTCAGCCAGGCTGAGGGGAACGTAGAAATCGGGCGTATCCGGGAGGCTGGCCATCCGCACGTCGAACGCAATCCTATTTCTCTCTCCCACGCATCCGCACACCAACCCGCCGCCGTTGCCGTCTGAGCCCCCGCCGGCGCAGCTGGTCGGAGCTCTCTCGCCCGCCATCGGTCCGAGCTCCGTCGCCGGCGCTCCTCCACGGCCACGCCGGGGGCTCGCTTCCCCGCCTCGACTCGCCGGGCTCCACCGGCACGGCGGCGCCTTAACGCCCCCAAACTTCGCCATAGCCGCGCACACCCAGCCCTGCGGACGAGATCGATGCCTCGAGCTCGACGCCTCCACCGGCCTGGTCGATTTTGTCCGTAGTTTAGACCACTCCCAATGCAAAGGTGCTTAGATGAGGTGCTAAGTGCATTAAATACCTTAGCAACTCAAGTCTCCAATGCATAGGTGCTTAGCTTGTTGTTGCTAAGCACACTTTATTTAATAAGTTAGCACCTAAAGTCTTTCATGCATTGGCCAAATTATTTCATTTAAGTGGTTTGCCTAGGTTCTCGCGCTTGGCATTGGTTCTTCCTGGGGTCACCAAAGTACTCTCTCCCCTCCTTAAATGTTGTGCCATGTCACTTTTTTGCTTATGTGGCATGCTTAGCACCTGTCCACGGTGGAGCACTGGGAAGGGCCTTATATTTTCAGTAGATCTAGCCGCTGATTCATCTATGCGCAGATGCATGTCTTTTTTCGTATTTGATTTTGATGAGTACCTGTAAGCTCATACCGTAGCCTTGTTCTGTATAGTTTGTGATTTGCTGTAGCGAGATGTTCTCGATTCATCTGTGATTTCTCTAGGATGATAGTTGACAACATGTAAGGTTCTGGTTATTACTGCAGTGATTTGTATATCTAATTAGTACCTGCAGTCTGATTGCTTCAGGTTTAATCCAATCTCATTAAAAGCATCTTTTATTGGAAGAAAAAAGTTCACATAATTCAACTCAAATGCAGTCTACCAAACAACATCTACTGTCTATAGCATCTCTCATGCATCCATAACATCTACACCCCCTTAGCAGCGCAATGCACACGATGAATTCACACAAGGATTCCTACCCCCGCGTCGCCAGCCCCTGGCGATACGGGGGGCGATCTACTGCCGCCGCCCGAGGCCACGCCGGCGTTGCCTGGCCAGTGACGGTAGCGGCGGGGCCCTCCCCCTCACGCGGTGGTGGCGATCTCCTGTCGTCGGCGGCGGCTCATGGATCGGCGGTGCACCAGCGGCAAGGAGCAGTGGGGCGCCCGGCGGCGAGTGTGACGGCAACGACAGCGCAGGCGTGTTCTCCCCGCGGTTGAGGAGCACCTGTGGCGGCGGCCCAGATCGAGGGCCTCGTCCGCGGGCCAGCGGATCTGGAGGGCGTCTACAGACGGCCATGGTGGGCCTGATGATGCCGGCTTAGGCACCGTGGTGGTGCCGTGGCCGGTCAGGCGGCGGCGGCCTGGATCCATCATCTAGTCCTCGGCAAAGATGGCGGCGATCTGTGCACGAGATGCTTCATGAAGGTCATTTGAACAGATCAGGGTGAAAACTTGCTTTCGGCTTACCGCCAAAGCCGGCGGTGGCGGCATTATTTTGCGACATTCCCTTCTTGAAGGCATCGCCGAGGAGAGTTTCAAGGTCATTGTCTGTTACCTTCGGGGGAAATCCTAGATCAGTTGATCGGAAGATGGCGGCGTTCTTATGTCGTTCCCCCCTTGGGGGCGTTGTTCTTGGAGGTGTGCACGGGCTCGAGGGACCAGTGAACCGCATATTTGGTGGAGCGGTGCTTCATCCTACACATTGATGGCGACGGATCTCGACGGCGTGACGCAGTGCATATTCGGTGTCCGATGTGCGAGGATGGACTCGTGCAGGAGGACAACGCTGTCTGGCGTCGTGGTTGCGTTGATGACAGAGAGACCTGGCACGGTAGATGCAACAGTACAACTCTGAAGATGGATTGGTGGCAGGTGGCTGCGGCGGCCTCATACCCGGCAGGCGTCCTGGTTGAGGAGTGCGCCGGACTGGTGGGTGCCCCATACCCGGCAGGCATCCTGGTTGGGACCTCAGGTCATAGATGTTAGGTTTGGTTGCGAGATATGTTTGGTATTAGGCCCAGACTATCAGCATCCCTACATCAACTGGATAGGAGTAGCGACAGATGTTGCCTAGACGGTGGCTTTAGTCTTACTATTGTATGACTTTGTATGGTCTTATGTGAATAATTAATAAAGTGGCTACATGCATCGTCCAGATGCAGAGGCCGGGGATCCTCCTCCATTTCTAAAAAAGACAAACGATCCACACACGACGAGGTCCCCTGCACCATTGGATTGCCTCCTAATCCTATGATTGGCGATTACCATAATATGGTTATGGTTGTTGGGGAACGTAGCAGAAATTCAAAAAAATTCTACGCATGACCAAGATCAATATATGGAGAGACTAGCAACGAGAGAGAGGGGAGTGCATCTATATACCCTTGTAGATCGCGAGCTGTAACATCCTAAAACTCTAAATTTTGGAATGTTATAAACAAATAGATTGTTTTGATTGATTGTTTGATTGTTGTGTGATTGATTGAAATTTGAAACTTTTTGAAAGTTAAATGAGAGGGGATAAAAGGACTTTCCCAAACTTTCATTTTGCATTTTATGACCTCCGTGAATTCAAATTCTTTTCATCACAAAACCCTGGAGAGAAGATGACATGACTTCTTCCATTTATTTAAATGACAAGGGGTGTTGAAAATATTTGAATTTCATTTGGAAAATATTTCCAACCCAGGAACTTTATGCAACTCAATGATTTTCACGAGCGAAGATAAAATGAATTCTTCAAAACATATGAAATATGAGTTGGGAGTTTCAAAGAAATAAATTCAAAGTTCTTTTGAATTTATTTTTCAATTTGGGGTTATTTGAGTTTTATTCAAATTATTTTTCTCCAAAAATAAAATATATGGAAAATAGCGTAACATGATTCCCTACAATAGAAAATTGGAGATAAATAAATTAGAATCATTTTGGTATTTTTAAAATGATTTTCGTTGGATTTTATTAGAGCAGCAGCAGTGTTTGATTTATCTAAATTTGTGTGGATTTTATTTGACTCTAGAAAAATGTTCAGATTGTAGAAAATCTTTTTCTGAAAATTTTGATATATAATATGTCTATAGTATGTTTTTATTTTGGTGGTTTATTTCTATTTATTGATTTTTGGAAAATGTTTTTTTAAATATACTCTCCGCCGACTGGGCGGGCCCAGCCAAACCAGGCCAGGTCACGACCCAGCCCAGCAGCGCCGCCCCTCTCCTTCCCGAGCTGGAGTCCCGCTCGTGCACGCCGCCGTGCCGCCAGGGACGCCGTGCGCCGCCCGGCCTCCTCCTGCCCTCTTCCCCACGCCACCTCCTTGCCTCTCCCCATAAAAGGCGCCGCCCCGGGCCCTTCTCCCTCTGATCGCGCCGCCGCCTCTCCCGCATCTCGCTACGCCGCCGCGTCTCGCCTGCCGCCGCCGTCGGCGAGATCCGTCGTTGCCGCCTTGCTCCACCGCGCCACCGAGACGACGCCGTCGCCGCGCCTCGCCACCGCGCCACCTCGTCGTCGCCCGCACTCGCCGGACGCCGCCACCGTCCCAACGCCGTGCCGGAGTTCGTCGCCTGCCGGATCCGTCCGCCGCTGGTTTATTTCGCCCGAGCCGGTAAAAGCCGATAAGACCACCCGGTTTTATTTTATTTAGTCGGTTTATCCTCTAGATCGGTTTTTCTTATATAAACCGTTTTGTTTTTGTTATTTAGCGAACGCTTTTCGTTTAGTTAGTATCGGCGAGCAGTTTTCGTTCGTTACCGATCGGAAACGAACGTTCACTTTTAGTTTTTTTCTTTTTCTGTTTGTTTTTACGTCAGGGACCTATCCATGAATATAATTATTTACAAATTAGCCCCTGGTTTTCAAGCGCTCACAACTTTTTACTCGTTAGTCCAAATCCAACGAAACCAACGCCCACTTCTTCGTTATGATCCCTCTATCCAGATAAACAACTTAAACATGTTTTTGAAAATTTAAAAATTGAGTTTAGTTCAGATTAGTTTTGAACTTTCTTTGATCATAACTTGAGTTTTATAACTCCGTTTTGAGTGATTCTTTTTGCAAATCGAAGCTCATGAGCTAAACTTTCTGATAAGGCCAAATTCACATAATTTTGGTGCTGTTAGAAATTGTTTTATGCTGCAAGAGTTATTTTCTTGGTTTTGATGTTTTCCGAGTTGTTCTCTTCGTTCTTTCCGATCTTTTGATTGATTGCTTATGTGTGGTTACTATTGATTGCTTATGATAGATTGACCGGAGTGTGACGAGTAGAAACATCAAGAGTATTGAGTGCGAATCATCTTCATCAACATTGCAGGCAAGTTCACACTTTGATCATATCCCTTATTACCCAGTTTTTATGCATTAGATAATTCCTCAAACATTGCATGATTAGGATCTAATTAAATTGTGGGTTTTGGGAAAGTAGTTGAGGTAGTACCTATTATCTGTTTTGTTTTCAAACCCTTGGGAGTTACTTCTACGTTTGCTTATTATGCCATGCTATGCTAGTAGACGTGGACTGGGTGAGTGAATTTCCATGACGGATGTGAGATTTTTAATTAATGGTTTATTTAAGGTGGCAACTTAAACACACATCTGGGTGGATTGAGGCACCTGGTTACTCCAGGACTTGCCTGTCTAGGCACCTGGGTTTCCAGGATTTGCCTGTATTTCTTCAGACCGCCACCCAGGCTCAAAGGGATCATGAGATTATTCAAACTAGAAACTTCCGTGTGCAACCACAAGCCATTATGGGCTCTGGCATAGTTGATTAAGTTGTGCGAACTCTTACGGGTAGACTAGCAGATGTAGGGGAAAGTAGGTGTACCGGTCTACCCACATGTAAGGTGCTAGCACTTCCGAAAGACTATGTCTCGGTCATCCGTTTCTCAAACATCATGTAGTGCGAGAAATCAAACGGAGGCGATCGAGTCTTGTGGGAAAAGTGCGCAAACCTCTGCAGAGTGTACAAACTAATCATGATTAGTTGTGTCCCCGGTTATGGACATCTTGAGTATCTAGTACTTGATTTTCCTGTGAATCTCATCATGTTACTTTAATTAATATTGTCGGGTTTTAATGAGTACTTTTAATTGGGATTGAGAATGCTGTCAACCATTCTCAATGTTTAACAACCACCATGATAGTTAAATAAATTTATTCCTTTGCAGTAGGGAAAAATTGGCTTTACGCAAAACTGTAACCATAGAGCTTTTTCACCAGCCAAATATGCATGTAGTGATAGCCTTTATTCATCATTGCTCTATGGTGTGAATTTGCCAGTACATTCAACGTACTGACCCTCTGTGGCTGCAACGTCTCATGTTGCAGGATCTTATGACGAGTAAGTGATACATTAGGGTTACGATTTCCTATACTCAACTTTGCCGTTGGTGTTTATGGGAATCCACAACCTTGTTGCTTCCGCTATTTTGGATTGAGGTAATAGTATTTACGTTACTTTATACATGTGATTTACCTCTGTTATAAATCCTCGAGTACTGTGTGTGTCAGCATACCGATCCAGGGATGACACGTATTGACCGTCTGAGGTCGGGTCGCTACAAGATGGTATCAGAGCACATGTTGACTGTAGGACGTGACCCTAGAAACTGGCAAGCCCATAGGAATGATTTTTTTCTACAACTTTCTTTTCAAAAGAATCTTTTACCTCTCTTCTCTTCTGAGCTTATTCAAATATTCCCTTTTAGTGAGACCATACCCCTTTTCCCTCTTTGACCCCTCGAAGATTCGACTGATGACCACTCCAAGAAGGACCAGATATCGTATAACTAAGACCATACGGAATGAAGAGGATTTTACCATACTTTATGATAATGGAAACTGCAACAGTTGAAGACTCCGAAGACTAGGAGAATTTGAAGGCTTTAAAGAATTTCCATATTTGTATGACCTAGAAAGGCTACCCTTATGGAACTTGACAGACTATGAAGCTGTCAATACCCGAGATAAAGGTGTATCGGAGAAAGACCTGAACATGGAGCATTAGAACTCAAGGTTTTGTCAAGAAAGCCCCAAGACAGGAAATATCAACTATGGAATGATAGCTCATGGAAATGACAAGAGCAGAAACATGGACATTCATGATGTTATCGTTCGCCTATGCTATTATCACCGGGCTAAGTTAAGCATGCAGATGCATGGTAGGATTGGATGGTAGAAGGCTGATGGAGCATCTGTCAGCAAAGGATGCAGTTTTAACCTTAGCTGGTGTATCACCAGGATCTGGAGTATTACATCAAGAAGTTTAAGATGGATATGGAGGAAGCTATATTTGACAAGGAAGTATTTCATGAAGAACTCAGGAACCAGAAGATGAAGTAGCCAAGCTGGAGGAGCAAAACCTCGACATGCCAGAGATCCGTCAAGAACTGAAGGACAGTAGGGCATGTCTCATGCCAAGGATGTTGAAAACCCAGAAGTTTGGAACGCAACTCCAGAAATACTAAAGGATTTCATGAGAGACTTCGCGTCAACATAGATGATTTGGCGAAAGAACTTGAGAAGGACAAGCATGATAGGAAGAAGCCATCGGAGGCATGACCAAGACTTGAAGAGTTTGATGACGTTGAGATCTATAGACCATTAGAAGACCAAACCCCTGTTTTATACCTACGTTAGATGCGACGTTTGTGAGCTGTCATTTGTTTGATGTTTTCCGACAGCCACAATAAAACTGTCTTTTCAAAACTATTGTTTGTACTGTGTGCATCCCTCTCGATCTCTCTTATCCCACCCCAAACCCATGGACCCAATAGAAGATGAATGGAGATGAGCTTATATTTTCTGGATCGATGAGTCAATTGGAGACGGACCGATGGATTCAGAACATGGAGGATCACTTGGAGAATAACCCTATAACCGGAAAGGATATGACCCAGCATGCTCTTCAGTGTTTTGAAAGAGGTGCTGCTACTTGGTGGAGGATGTACCAAACCATCAATGGATGGCAAAGAGTAACCACTTGGGAAGAATTTAAGTTGACTCTGCAAAGATCCCGGTTTGTGTCCCAGAAGTTGAAGCCTTACGGAAAAGATATGAAGAAACCTTGTGCATGTAAGATTTGTGGAGAAATAGGACACAAACATAAAGAAAACAAGGACGAATACCCTCATAAGCGGAGGATTTCCAAAGGAGTTAGCAGAGAATCTCAGGGAACTTCGGTTGGAGAATGTTCCCAAAGGTTTTGTTGCAGCAATGGAAGTTCAGTCTACATTGTTGGGAAAAGATCCGTGAAGCTCAAAAGGATGTCAAAGAGATTGCTGAGATAAAAGAGAGGATGAGCAAAGGAAAGGCCAAAAGGTTTTCGTAAGGATGAGCACGACACCTTATGGTTCGAGGAACGTGTATATATTCCCAGTAATACAAAGATCAGGAAGTAAATACTTTAGGAGGCTCATGACTCACCATACTCGATTCACCTTGGAAACACCAAGATGTATTTGGATTTGAAGGAGCGTTTCTGGTGGACTAGTATGAAGAAGGATATTGCGGAGTATGTAGTCGTAGTGATGTATGTCAGAGAGTAAAGGCAGAGCATCAGAAGCCAGTAGAATTACTGCAGCCTATGCCGATACCTGAATGGAAGTGGGATAAGCTTGGCATGGATTTCATTACCGGATTTCCCAGAACCGAACAAGATATGATTCTATCTGGGTAGTAGTTGATTTGATTGACCAAAGTGGCTCACTTTATCCCAGTGAAAACCACCTATACAAGTGAGAAGTTGGCCAAGATATATTTGACCAGGATTGTATGTCTGCATGGAGTTCCGAGGACCATCGCATCAGATAGAGGAACACAGTTTACCTCAAAGTTTTGGAATCAGCTGCACCAGACTTTGGGTACTAGGCTAGAGTTCAGTACAGCCTTTCATCCGCAGACAGATGGATAAATCGAGAGAGTCAATCAGATTCTGGAGGACATGTTGAGAGCGTGTGCGCTAGATTATGGATCTAGTAGTGATGATAATCTACCTTACGTGGAGTTCTCATACAACAACAGTTACCCAACCAGTTTGAAGATGGACCCTTTTGAAGCTTTGTATGGGAGAAGGAGCCAGACACCGTTGCTGTGGGATGAAGTTGGAGACCGTCAGTTGTTTGGACCAAATGTGATGAAGGACAGAATGTAAAGTTGATTCGAGATAGACCGAAGGTAGCTCAGTCCTGGCAGAAGAGTATTGCAGACTAAAAAATGCAAGGAGGTAGTCTATGAAATTGGAGACAGAGCATGTCTTCGTGTGTCCCCTCTGCGAGGAGTTAAACAATTTGGAGTTAAGGGAAAGTTAGCCCCGAGATTTGTAGGACCATACCGAGTTTTGGAGCGTATGGGAGAAGTGGCCAACAAGTTGGAGTCACCCGAAGCACTGTCAGGAGTTCATGATGTGTTTCACGTTTCCTAGTTGAAGAAGTGCCATGCAGAGATGGCCAATATTCCCCTGTAAGGACGCTTGACCCTGGAAAGGATAATGATGTTCCACAAAGTGGAGTATGGACTTCATAAGTATAAGTTTTTATCTTGGTATGTGGGACATCCCACGAGGATGAAGAGATGTATTACTATTGGATATAAAGAAGGTATGATGTTGGAAATAGGGATCAATGGAAATTCCATGATGAGTCTGAGTAATCATGTCCTAGTTTGGTGCCAATAGAAGGATGGAAGATAGTACAATTGTATGGAAGTTGGAAGTTGGAATAATGATCAGTTGCCCCGATGATGAGCTCAAGGTTTACAAGTGATGAGATGGGCCATAACCCACAGGCCCCAGGACCTGCCAAGAAGCAAGCACGCTCTTGCTGAAGGAAAAAACCCGAAAGAAGTTACGACTTTATCAACTGACGATTTTATTGGAGTAACGCAAAACCTGAGAGTTGTGAAGGAACGATAGTTGTTTGTTTGGCTTGCAGAATCAATGGATTTATCCGAACTTGGTTCGTTGACAAGAGAAATTCTGCAATGCTTGTGAGGATGATCGAGTGTTAGAATGCGAGATTCGCTAAACCATATACAAGGTAATGATTTGGGTGCGGGATGGATTGATCACCATACCGACTTACTCTTATTATTCGCCTTGTTATACGGAATGGTAAATCTGAGTGACTTACCTATAGTAGAGAGACGACGATCAAAACCTTATTTGGACCTTAGAATGGTATAAGTATTTTCCCTTGTACACGGCAGCTGTTGCCAAATGTAGGTCATACGGTGAGGTTCAGCCCAGACCCGTTTTCTATAGGAGAAACCATAAATTGTTGACCACCAGGAGATATCGATAGTTGTTTAGTATCGGCGCCAGACCCGTCAGCTAAGAAGATCCAGTCCTGAAGGACCTTACCAAGATGAAGGGACAGAAGAATTGCGGTAAAGGTTATGCCACCACCGGAAGAGCCCAGAGAAGGAATTATCCAGAGGATCTAAGAAGATCGACACTCCCAACAATAAGGATGGAGTATATGAGTTTTGATGGAACCGTAACCATGCTTCTAAGGGTGGTAGCACCCGAAACCCCCGGAGACGATCGATGGATTTTTGAGAAGACCCCAAACCCTAACCTATTTCTTGCTAGCCTCTCCGAATCTCGAGGACGAGATTCATTTTAACACTACTGGAATCAGCTACTTTGCCATCTACCAGTTCTTTGCCGTTCGCTAGCGGACGGCAAAGAAGCTCTTTGCCATCAGCTTCCAAAAAGCGGACGGCAAAGA
>NC_041389.1:552937298-553032132 GCF_002162155.2 Triticum dicoccoides
ACCCCGAAACAGCACCCCGACCCTGACACGGCACCCCGACACCGACAGGACACCCCGACCACCGACACCTCCCGAAAAGGTGTTCTTTGGCCTTCCAGAGGCCGACGGGGTCATATATTTGTGAATTATTAGTTAGGTCATATATTTTTCGATTTTGTTATGAAAAACATCATATATAATTGTGTTGATCGTGTAGTTTTAAATGTGCAGTTGTTTCATCGCTGTGAGGTTTGGTGTTCGACGACCTCGCCGTGCGTTTGATGAGCTCTGCCCCTTCGTTCGTGGGTGAGCACAAATGACAAGTCCTCCTCCCCCATTAATTATTTGATCTATTCCGATGAAACTTGATAGCTAGCTATATATGTGTCTTGAATCATCAGTATGCGTAACCAATATGTGTCTCCCGTTCGAAAGTGTCATAGTTATAAATATGCATGCATTTGCATATTTATAACCTTGATTCTTTCAAATTGTCCAACGCTATCCATGGACAGCCCGAGTATGTGTAGATTGGGTTCGTTTTCCCATATGCTTTGCTCCGGATCCGATGCATATATTTCGTCAGTGCCTCCCCTGTTGTTTTCCGGGTACACATCCTCTCTGTTTATTGCAGAGACGTGTATCAGGAGAACAGCGGGGAGGTGCTGCCAAAATTTTGCGTCGGATCCAGAGCATAGCATGGGAAAATGAACCCAATCTACACATACACGGGTGGGATTAGGACCTATCATTACCTATTAGAGTGTAGGTTGCATGGACGTAATAAAATTGACAAAGTAGATCAACTGATGAATATATACATGGTGAATTACATATATAATTGTTGTGTGTCCAGTAGCTCTGAAAGTCAAGATGAGTGACCGTGCTTGGATGTACACTGGTCACACTGGTCAGAACAAATGGAGCGCTGAATGGTTCACAAAAACTAAGGGGTTTGTGCAAGCCGCATTTGCAAATGGCCAAAAGAAAACCTGGTGCCCCTGTTTCCGGTGCGGCAATTGGGAAAAGAAGACAGAGGCTGAAATGGGCAAACACCTGCAGAAGAGTGGTTTTACGCCCGATTATACGGTGTGGACATTTCATGGTGAGTCTGCCCAACGTGACCGAGCTGAGGTGGATCGTCGTCGCACCGACGAGCATGGTACCGGGATGGAAAACATGGTGCAAGGCTATGATGATGCTCGGGATTCGGACGAGGAGATGGAGGAATCTGCAAAGGCCTTCAACGAAATGTTGGAGTCTTCGAAACGTCCGCTCCACGAGCACACTGAGCTTTGTCAGTTGGATGTCATCTCACAAGTAATGGCTCTGAAGGCTCAGTTCAACTTGGGCAGAGAATGCTATGACGCAATTATGATAGTATTTGGACGCTTTCTACCCAAAGGCCATGTAATGCCTGTAAACCTGTACCAGTCGGACAAAATCCTCCGTGCACTGAAGATGCCCTATGAGAAGATACATGCCTGTGAGAAAGGATGTGCCTTATTTAGGCTTGACTATGCGGACTTGAACTATTGTCCCATTTGCAAGTCTTCCAGGTATATTGTGGTAGACAACGGTATGGGTGAGAAGACACAGACCAAAATCCCCATTAGTGTTCTTCGGTATATGCCAATCATACCAAGACTTCAACGTCTTTTCATGGTCAAAGAGACGGCCAGACAGATGACATGGCACAAAACAGGCAAAAGAACTGAACTAGATGCAGATGGGAATCTGATATGGTACACACATCGGATGGTGTTGCGTGGAAAAAGTTTGATGAATTACATGCTGACAAAGCGGCAGATCCGAGGCATCCTCGAGCCGGCATCAGCACGGATGGGTTCAGTGTGTTTGGTATGACGGCAGCCCAATACAGTTGTTGGCCCGTATTTGTCTTTCCACTCAATCTCCCCCCCCGGACAGATTATGCAAAGAAAGAACATTTTCCTGACGTTGATAATTCCAGGACCCAACTACCCGGGAAAAAATATGAATGTGTACATGCAGCTGCTTAAGGACGAATTGCAAGAAGCCTGGGATAATGGGTTCAAGACATACGACGCCTTTAGCAAACGGGACTTCATAATGCGTGTCTGGTACATGTACTCGACGCATGACTTGCCGGCGTATGCGCTATTCGTTGGCTGGTGTGTGCATGGAAGGTTCCCGTGCCCCACATGCAAGGGAGCTCTTGAGTTTCGTTGGCTTCAGGCCGGTCGCAAGTTTTCTTGCTTCGACATGCATAGACAGTTCCTGAATCCTCGCCATAAGTTCAGGAAAGACAAGAAGAACTTCATCAGGGGTAGAGTTGTCAAAAACTCTACACCACCTGCATTGACAGGCCAACAGACCCTGGATCAGTTAAACACTCTCGAGCCAGATCCACAACGTCCAGGGTACTTCAAGGGGTATAATACTAAGCACGCGTGGACTCACAAAACATGCTTATGGGATCTGCCTTACTTCAAAGACCTCCTTTGCCCACACAACATCGACGTGATGCACACTGAGAAGAATATCGCCGAGGCACTTTTTGGTACATTGTTCGGCATAGATGGGAAGTCAAAGGATAATACTAAGGCTAGAGTCGATCTGGAGGCGCTATGTGATAGGCCAGCTATGAGGGAAATTCTCTTGTGGGTGCAACAGTAGTTGATGTTCCCCGATGGGTATGCAGCGAATCTAAAGAGGGGAGCGAATCTTGATAAACTGAAGATATTTGGTCTCAAGAGTCATGATTGGCACATATGGATTGAGCGGGTAATGCCGGTGATGTTGCGTGGCTTCATCCCTGAGGATGAATGGCTAGTACTGGCAGAACTCAGCTATTTCTTCCGTGTTCTTTGTGCGAAAGAACTATCGCCTGGCGTGCTAGAAGAAATGGAAGAGTTGGCGCCGGAGTTGATCTGCAAGTTAGAGAAGATCTTTCCACTGGGCTTCTTTAATCCAATGCAGCATTTGATTTTGCATCTCCAGACCGAGGCAAGATTGGGGGGGGGGCCGTGCAAAATTGTTGGTGCTACCCAACTGAGAGGATGCAGAAGACGCTTCGAGAAAAATGTAAAAATAAACGTAGAATTGAAGCATCGATGGCTGAGGCATTCATCACAGAGGAGGCGGCAAACTTCGTAACAGCGCACTACGAAGCCAAAAATCGTCATTTGCATAATCCGAAGCCTCGGTACAATGCTGACGAGCCTAAAAAGGGTGGATCCAACCTCAGCCTATTCAAAGGGAATCTTGCACCAGCTAGTGTTTCACATCCAGTATCTTTGGATAACGAAGAATGGCGGACCATTTCGTTGTATATCTTCAACAACCTGATAGAAGTGCGGCTGTACATCAAGTAAGTTCTCGGTACATTGTTTCGCAACTTCTATTTCCTTTGAACTACTCTTATTCCTGGATATGTCATATAGTCGATACGTCGCCATATTCTCGTATGGAGCGGAGATCCAAAAGGATTCCGTCGAAGAGTATGAGCTTCTCGCAAAGCAAGGAGGTGGCTATCCCGGTTTCATCTCTTGGTTCAAACAAGCGGTAATTTCTATTAGACAATTTCATTTCATTCGCTAATTTGTGCATAATGCAACAATCCTTTCATATTAAACTTGTAGGCTAATTCAGAGTCTATGGACGCCGAATTGAGACAAGTCGCTAATGGTTTTGACTATAAGGTCCGTTCATTTGACAAGTACGACATCAACGGGTATCGCTTTCGTACCTATGGCAAAGAGCTATCTATGGCCGACCGAAAGTCAACAAATTGTTGTGTATCTGCTATCGGTGAAGGAGGTACCGAGTATTATGGGAGAGTTGAAGCAATTTATGAACTTCTGTTCTATGGTGAAATCCCACCGAATGTCGTAGTCTTCAAATGTTATTGGTTTCAGCCGAAGGAGACTAGAAGGACTCATGAACATGTAGGGCTAGTTGAAATCAACCAAAGCACTCATTTAGATGTTCCTGATGTCTATATTATGGCTCAACAGGCGACCCAAGTATTCTATCTACCGTGGGCCTGCCAAACTAATCCAAATCTGAAAGGTTGGGATGTCGTTTATGAAGTGCCGCCACGTGCTAGACTTTCTCCCCCAAAGGAAGAGGATTATGAACCTCACATTAACCCAGACACATATGAAGGAGAATTCTTCCAGGAGGCATGTCTTTCCAAAAAGCGTTTCAAGAACCGCTATACTTCACCCCAAAACATTGAAGTAGACAGCGACAATGAATCTGACATCACCCCAGAGGAGGAACAAGAAGAGCCGGAACAAGAAGAGGTTACTGCTGCGGATGACCTGTTAATGCTTGACCGATTACGTCAAGGTGGCCTTGCACATGTTGATGCCAATGAACCCTATGAGCCCGTCATTGATTATAGTGATGATGATGATTATGCATTTATTGATGATACTGATCGAGATTATTAGTAGTGTCAGGTATTACATTTTTTATGTTGTACTTGATGATGATACACTTAAGTGATACACATATTATTATTCATGTCGGTCTTTTTTTATGTTGTACTAATTTCGTTTACTGTTTGTCATGGCAGGTGTTGAAAGATGGTGGGCGCTGGTCGGGAGCGTGGTCTGAGGTCTTCCATTCTAGACGCACCTCTCCACCGAGCGTTGCTGGACAGTATGGCCACACCCCCGGGCCCTTCTTCGTCGACCGCGGTGCCCAGCAGGGGACGAGGTAGGAAGAGAGGAGGTGGGGCACGTGGTCGTGGGAGAGGAGGTAGGGTGACTGCTACGGCGCCTTCCTCGCCGCCACCCCCAGCTGTTTCACCCGAGCACCTGACTGCTAGGGTGGACTCGTCCGAGGAGGAGGCTACACGGACTCCTGCCCATGAGCCTCCGGTCCACGGGTCTTGGGCCCAGGAGCCTCGGGTCGACTGGCCTTCGGCCCACGAGAGTTCGGCCCACGTGACCCCGGAGGAGCACACGTCCGGATGGGGTACCTGGCCGGATCAGCCCGAGGAGCCGAGTGGCCATGCTGATGATGGCGGGGAGCCGACTGATCTTGAGGAGGAGGGGGGCACCGTCTACCAGCGTGGTGCTACACGGCTCCCGTCCGTGCCGGTGACCCGCGAGCAGAGGTGGTTGATTTTCCCTGATGGGGAGAGGTACGTAAGTGCATTTAATATTTTTGTACCTTGTGCATTCATGTTTTTTCAAATAACTAATGCGTTGGCCTTGTCATGCTGCAGGGGTTGGGACCACCATCATAGTGTCCGCCGGCCCAACTCCGTCCTTGGAGTTCTTTGCCGGCAAAACTTCCTGGGATTTGTCACGTTGCCTGGTGAGGGTCGGCTTCCAGAGCTTGGATTGAGCTGGGAGCACTACGTGGCTGCCCCGGCCCCGCCGGATGAGATTATCGACGGTGTCGTGTGCGACACGAGGGCAGACATGGTGATCAGAAAGTTCTGGATAATTTCTCCTTTACACATTTAAAAATCTTCAACTAGCTAGTTATTAATTGTACTAATCAATATTGTCTCATTTGATTGCAGACATTCTACAGGTGTGAGGAGGGATACGAGGAGGACGCGACACATGTTATCGAGAACGTCTGCAAGCGCCTACTCTAGAACTTACGGCACGAGGCTCGGGTGCAGGCTGTTCGAGACTACTACGCCTTACGTGGTATCAAGAAGACCAAGCCGGCGTGCCGCGATAAGTTCCTGAGTAAGGAGCAGTACATGAAGGTAATTCTTAAGGCCTTCTCTACTTAAGTTCCTTCATTTAGTAATTCTTAGCCGTAGCGCTCAAGTTTCTATTTGCTAACTTAGGCGCCTCCGAGATGGACGAGGCCAAGGACAAATGTGCCCAAATGGAAGGTGTGCCACACCATCAAGGCAGCTCCAACTTATATCAGTTCGGGCGCAACTGGGTATGTGGTTTGCTTCATGATTCATGCAATTCATTCATCATGCTAGCTTGAGCCCTTTAATTACTAATTTTCATTGTTTCTCTCTTTCAGGCACGCTACAATAAGGCGGATAAGGTGCCAGAGGTGTACGACCTGTATGCCATGGCCCACACTGCCTCTTTCAAGAAAGTCAAGGCTTTCTCTCAGTCTGACCTCGATGATGCAAACAACTTCACCAACATCTCCTCCCATAACAAGCTCGTGAGATATAGAGATGAGGGGAAGGCGAGGAAAGGGGAGGACTTTAACCCGAGCCAGGGTCCCATTGATCCAGAGCTGTTGATGATATCTGGTGGCGGGAGGTCCCATGGCTCCATAGCCATTGGAGATGGACTTATCCATTGTCCTAGCACTCTCCCGGAGATCAAGGCGCGCCAGTCGAGCTCCGCTCCTGAGATAAGGCCTCGTGAACGGCCAGTGCAACTCGCCATCAAGGTTAGTGATACGTACTCAGTTATCTTTCTCCATTACATTGTGTGCGCTTCCATCAATGATTACAAATGGTCATGTGAGTGGTGTTGCAGGCTGCTATATAGAGTGAGAGAGATAGAACGGGGAAACTTCTGGCGGATGTGGCGGAGAGGCAGCGGGAGTTGGAGGAGAGGACGACAAAGATGATGGAGGAGGAGAGGGCACGGAATGACATGCAGGCAAGGGCCATGTACGAGCTCCTTGTGGTAAGTTTCTTCTGCAGATTAGCCAAAACATTCATGTAGTGTTTGTCTCATTACTAACTAGTATGACTGAGTCGTCAAAACCAAATGTGCAGTCTGTGTGCGAGAAGACAGGTCAGACCGCTCCGCCGATGCCAGTGATTGCTCCTGGGACCACAGTGAGTTTTATTTGAATGGACATTACTTGCTAGTCTTAACATTTGAGTGTCATCATGCTAACAAGACATTGGAAATGATCTTTGGTGCAGCGTAACTCCAGACAAGCATCGCACGATCCTTCTCCAGCTACCGACACGAGCCACCCCGCTCCTACACCTCCTGGATCTTGGTAAGTTTATCTAGTGTTTTGCTTAACACATGCATACAGACCTAGACTTAGCTTTATTTCCTCCAATGCTTACCATAATGACCTAGACTTAGCTTCTTCTCCTCCAAAATGACTTAATAAGCTTACTGACCTCCAAAACCATCCATTTTACCTAAGTTAGCTCTAAAACGATCTGTACTTAGCTTACTTATGTCAAAAATTGCATAATTAGCTTAGTTAGCTCATAGACGATCCATTTTACCTAAGTTAGCTCTAAAATAACCCATTTTACCTAGGTTAGCTTATAAATGATCCAGTTCATCCAAGTTAGCTCAAAAATGACCCATTTTACCTAGATTAGCTCCTAAATGATCCATTTTACCTACGTTAGCTTTAAAATGACCCATTTCACCTAGGTTAACTCCAAAATGACCCATCTTACCTAGGTTATCTCATAAACGATCCATTTCAACTAATTTAGCTCATAAACGATCCATTTCACCAAGTTAGCTAAAAAACGATCCATTTCACCTAAATTAGCTCTTAAATGATCCATTTCACCTAAGTTAGCTCAAAAAGATCCATTTCAACTAAATTAGCTCATAAATGATCCATTTCACCTAAGTTAGCTCAAAAACGATCCATTTCAACTAAGTTAGCTCATAAATGATCCATTTCACCTAAGTTAGCTAAAAAACGATCCATTTCACCTTAGTTACCTCAAAAACGATCCATTTGACCTTAGTTAGCTCATAAATGACCCATTTCAACTAAGTTAGCTCATAAATGATCCATTTCACCTTAGCTAGCTCATAAACGACCCATTTCAACTTAGTTAGCTCATATATGATCCATTTCACGTAAGTTAGCTCATAAATGATATACTCTTCTTGTTCTAGTATTCTTCTTGTTCTACTCTTCTTGTTCTAGTCTTCTTCTTGTTCTACTCTTCTTCTTGTTCTACTCTTCTTGTTCTAACTTTCTTATTTTTCATTTTGCAGATTTCATTCACTTGACGAAAGCTTGCATAGATGGAGTGCTCCTTATCCCTTTCCCTGTTTCTTTTGTATCGTTGAACTATGCATGTATCGTTGGATGAAGTTGTTGTAATATATATGGTTGGATGCCTCTATGTTGAACTTGTTATGTATGATGGAAGTATGCATGTAATATATATGGTTGGATGATGAAGTTATGTGTTGGATATCTTATATGTTTGCTCTGTAATGGCCTTTTGAAATATATCTATATATGTCATATATATTTGTGATGAAAATTGTTGGATTTAATAAAAAACAGATAAAAGAGCCAATATGCAGGCTCTTTGCCGTCTGCCACCGACGGCAACGGGCTCTTTGCCGTCTGCCGCAGACGGCAAAGAAGACACGTGGCATCTAGCTGTGCTTCCTGGGAGCTGACCCATTTGGTCAGTTTGCCTACAGTGGCAGACGGCAAAGACTTTGCCATCAGTGGCGGACGGCAAAGAACCTGCACTTTGCCATCAGTGGCAGACGGCAAAGAACCTGCCATGTAGTGATGTGTAGATGACATCATACGGCGGATGGCAAAGACACTAGAAATTTTGCCGTCAGCGGCGAACGGCAAAGGCCTGCCGTTAGCCACTTAACGGACTGACAGCGCAATTATTGCCGTCCGCTCTCTTTGCCGTCCGCCGCAGACGGCAAAGGGCCTTTGCTGTCAGCCGCCAGGAAGCAGACGGCAAAGTAGCTGTTTACCGTAGCCTACTTTGCCAGAGCCTTTTGCCGTCCGCGGCTGACGGCAAAGGCCTTTGCCGTCCGCCGTTCATGCCTTTGCCGTCCGCCGTGGCAGACGGCAAAGTAGCTGATTCCTGTAGTGTAAGGGTGGTAGGTTTGTAACATCCCAAAATTCTAAATTTTGGAATGTTATAAACAAATAGATTGTTTTGGTTGATTGTTTGATTGTTGTGTGATTGATTGAAATTTGAAACTTTTTGAAAGTTAAATGAGAGGGGATAAAAGGACTTTCCCAAACTTTCATTTTGCATTTTATGACCTCCATGAATTCAAATTCTTTTCATCACAAAACCCTGGAGAGAAGATGACATGACTTCTTCCATTTATTTAAATGACAAGGGGTGTTGAAAATATTTGAATTTCATTTGGAAAATATTTCCAACCCAGGAATTTTATGCAACTCAATGATTTTTACGAGCGAAGATAAAATGAATTCTTCAAAACATATGAAATATGAGTTGGGAGTTTCAAAGAAATAAATTCAAAGTTCTTTTGAATTTATTTTTCAATTTGGAGTTATTTGAGTTTTATTCAAATTATTTTTCTCCAAAAATAAAATATATGGAAAATAGGGTAACATGATTCCCTACAACAGAAAATTGGAGATAAATAAATTAGAATCATTTTGGTATTTTTAAAATGATTTTCGTTGGATTTTATTAGAGCAGCAGTAGTGTTTGATTTATCTAAATTTGTGTGGATTTTATTTTACTCTAGAAAAATGTTCAGATTGTAGAAAATCTTTTTCTGAAAATTTTGATATATAATATGCCTATAGTATGTTTTTATTTTGGTGGTTTATTTCTATTTATTGATTTCTGGAAAATGTTTTTTTAAATATACTCTCCGCCGACTGGGCGGGCCCAGCCAAACCGGGCCAGGTCACGACCCAGCCCAGCAGCGCCGCCCCTCTCCTTCCCGAGCGGGAGTCCCGCTCGGGCACGCCGCCGCGCCGCCAGGGACGCCGTGCGCCGCCCGGCCTCCTCCTGCCCTCTTCCCCACGCCACCTCCTCGCCCCTCCCCATAAAAGGCGCCGCCCCGGGCCCTTCTCCCTCTGATCGCGCCGCCGCCTCTCCCGCATCTCGCCACGCCGCCGCGTCTCGCCTGCCGCCGCCGTCGGCGAGATCCGCCGCTGCCGCCTTGCTCCACCGCGCCACCAAGACGATGCCGTCGCCGCGCCTCGCCACCGTGCCACCTCGTCGTCGCCCGCACTCGCCGGACGCCGCCACCGTCCCAACGCCGCGCCGGAGTTCATCGCCGGCCGGATCTGTCTGCCGCTGGTTTATTTCGCCCGAGCCGGTAAAAGCCGATAAAACCGCCTGGTTTTATTTTATTTAGTTGGTTTATCCTCTAGATCGATTTTTCTTATATAAACCGTTTCGTTTCTGTTATTTAGCGAACGCTTTCCGTTTAGTTAGTATCGGCGAGCAGTTTTCGTTCGTTACCGATCGGAAATGAACGTTCACTTTTAGTTTTTTTCTTTTTCTGTTTGTTTTTACGTCAGGGACCTATCCGTGAATATAATTATTTACAGATTAGCCCCTGGTTTTCAAGCGCTCACAACTTTTTACTCATTAGTCAAAATCCAACGAAACCAACGCCCACTTCTTCGTTATGATTCCCTCTATCCAGATAAACAACTTAAACATGTTTTTTGAAAATTTAAAAATTGAGTTTAGTTCAGATTAGTTTTGAACTTTGTTTGATCATAACTTGAGTTTTATAACTCCATTTTGAGTGATTCTTTTTGCAAATCGAAGCTCTTGAGCTAAACTTTCTGATAAGGCTAAATTCACATAATTTTGGTGGTATTAGAAATTGTTTTATGCTGCAAGAGTTATTTTCTTGGTTCTGATGTTTTCCGAGTTGTTCTCTTCGTTCTTTCCGATCTTTTGATTGATTGCTTATGTGTGGTTACTATTGATTGCTTACGATAGATTGACCGGAGTGTGACGAGTAGAAACATCAAGAGTATTGAGTGCGAATCATCTTCATCAACATCATATCCCTTATTACCCAATTTTTATGCATTAGATCAATCCTCAAACATTGCATGATTAGGATCTAATTAAATTGTGGGTTTTGGGAAAGTAGTTGAGGTAGTACCTATTACCTGTTTTGTTTTCAAGTTACTTCTACGTTTGCTTATTATGCCATGCTATGCTAGTAGACGTGGATTGGGTGAGTGAATTTCCATGACGGATGTGAGATTTTTAATTAATGGTTTATTTAAGGTGGCAACTTAAACACACATCTGGGTGGATTGAGGCACCTGGTTACTCCAGGACTTGCCTGTCTAGGCACCTGGGTTTCCAGGACTTGCCTGTATTTCTTCGGACCGCCACCCAGGCTCAAAGGGATCATGATATTATTCAAACTAGAAACTTCCGTGTGCAACCACAAGCCATTATGGGCTCTGGCATAGTTGATTAAGTTGTGCGAACTCTTACGGGTAGACTAGCAGATGTAGGGGAAAGTAGGTATACCGGTCTACCCACATGTAAGGTGCTAGCACTTCCGAAAGACTATGTCTCGGTCATCCGTTTCTCAAACATCATGTAGTGCGAGAAATCAAACGAAGGCGATCGAGTCTTGTGGGAACGCAAACCTCTGCAGAGTGTACAAACTCATCTTGAGTATCTAGTACTTGATTTTCCTGTGAATCTCATCATGTTACTTTAATTAATATTGTTGGGTTTTAATGAGTACTTTTAATATTCTCAATGTTTAACAACCACCATGATAGTTAAATAAATATGCATGTAGTGATAGCCTTTATTCATCATTGCTCTATGGTGTGAATTTGCCAGTACATTCAATGTACTGACCCTCTGTGGCTGCAACGTCTCATGTTGCAGGATCTTACGACGAGTAAGTGATACGTTAGGGTTACAATTTCCTATACTCAACTTTGCCGTTGGTGTTTATGGGAATCCACAACCTTGTTGCTTCCGCTATTTTGGATTGAGCTAATAGTATTTACGTTACTTTATACATGTGATTTACCTCTGTTATAAATCCTTGAGTACTGTGTGTGTCAGCATACCGATCCAGGGATGACACGTAAGCACAGAGACTTGACCGTCTGAGGTCGGGTCGCTACACGAGCGGAAGCGTTCAAGAGAACTGGGTTGATGGAGTCGTACTCATCGTGATCCTAATCACCGATGATCCTAGCGCCGAACGGACGGCACCTCCGCGTTAAACACACGTACGGTTGGGAAGACGTCTCCTCCTTCTTGCTCTAGCAAGGGGAAGGAGAGGTTGATAGAGATCCAGCAGCACGACGGCGTGGTGGTGGAAGCAGCGGCGATCTCGGCAGGGCTTCGCCAAGATCAGCGAGAGGGAGAGGTGTCACGGGAGGGAGAGGGAAGCGCCAGGGGCTAGGGTGCGGCTGCCCTTCCTCCCCCCCACTATATATAGGGCCCCTAGGGGGGCGCCGGCCCTAGGAGATCCCATTTTCAAGGAGGGTGGCGGCCAAGGGGGGAAACTTGCCCCCCAAGCCAAGTGGGGCGCCCCCACCCCTAGGGTTTCCAACCCTAGGCAAAGGGGGAGGCCCAAGGGGGGTGCACCAGCCCACCAGGGGCTGGTTTCCTTCCCACTTCAGCCCATGTGTCCCTCCGGGATAGATGGCCCTACCCGGTGGACCCCCGGGACCCTTCGGTGGTCCCGGTGACCCCCGAAACTTTCCCGATGGCCGAAACTGGACTTCGTATATACAAATCTTTACCTCCGGACCATTCCGGAACACCTCGTGACGTCCGGGATCTCATCCGGGACTCTGAACAACTTTCGGGTTACCGCATACTAATATCTCTACAACCCTAGCGTCACCGAACCTTAAGTGTGTAGACCCTACGGGTTCGGGAACCATGCAGACATGAACGAGACAACTCTCCGGCCAATAACCAACAGCGGGATCTGGATACCCATGTTGTCTCCCACATGTTCCATGATGATCTCATCGGATGAACCACGATGTCAAGGATTCAATCAATCCCGTATACAATTCCCTTTGTCTACCGGTATAGTACTTGCCCGAGATTCGATCGTCAGTATGCCGATACCTTATTCAATCTCGTTACCGGCAAGTCTCTTTACTCGTTCTGTAACACATCATCCTGTGATCAACTCCTTGATCACATTGTGCATATTATGATGATGTCCTACCGAGTGGGCCCAAAGATACCTCTCCGTCACACGGAGTGACAAATCCTAGTCTCGATTCGTGCCAACCCAACAAACACTTTCGGAGATACCCGTAGTGCACCTTTATAGCCACCCAGTTACGTTGTGACGTTTGGTACACCCAAAGCATTCCTACGGTATCCGCGAGTTGCACAATCTCATGGTCTAAGGAAAATATACTTGACATTTAGAAAAGCTTTAGCATACAAACTACACGATCTTGTGCTAGGCTTAGGATTGGGTCTTGTCCATCACATCATTCTCCTAATGATGTGATCACGTTATCAATGACATCCAATGTCCATGGTCAGGAAACCTTAACCATCTATTGATCAACGAGCCAGTTAACTAGAGGCTCACTAGGGACATGTTGTGGTCTATGTATTCACACGTGTATTGCAGTTTCCGGTCAATACAATTATAGCATGAATAGTAGACAATTATCATGAACAAGGAAATACAATAATAACCATTTTATTATTGCCTCTAGGGCATATTTCCAACAGTCTCCCACTTGCACTAGAGTCAATAATCTAGTTCACATCACTATGTGATTGTAATGAATCGACACCCATGGGGTTTGATCATATCTCGCTTGTGAGAGAGGTTATTAGTCAACAGATCTGAACCTTTCAGATCCGTGTGTGCTTTGCAAATCTCTATCTCATCTCCTAGATGCAGCTACCACGCTCTATTTGGAACTATTCCAAATAACTATTCTACTATACGAATCCGGTTTACTACTCAGAATAATCCGGATTAGTGTCAAAGTTTGCATCGGCGTAACCCTTTACGACGAACTCTTTTTCCACCTCCATAATCGAGAAAATTCCTTAGTCTACTAGTTACTAAGGATAAGTTTGACCGATGTCATGTGATCCATTCCCGGATCACTCTTGTACCCCTTGACTGACTCATGGTAAGGCACACTTCCGGTGCGGTACACAGCATAGCATACTATAGAGCCTACGTCTGAAGCATAGGGGACGACCTTCGTCATTTCTCTCTTTTCTGCCGTGGTCATGTCTTGAGTCTTACTCAATACTCACACCATATAACACAGCCAAGAACTCCTTATTTGCTGATCTATTTTGGACTCCTTCAAAATCTTGTCACGGTATGTATTCATTTGAAAGTACTATTAAGCATTTTGATCTATCTTTATAGATCTTGATGCTCAATGTTCAAGTAGCTTAATCCAGGTTTTTCATTGGAAATCACTTTTCACATAACCCTATATGCTTTCCAGAAATTCTACATCATTTCCGATCAACAATATGTCAACAACATATACTCATCAGGAATGCTATAATGCTCCCACTCACTTCTTTGGAAATACAAGTTTCTCATAAACTTTGTATAAACCCAAATCTTTGATCATCTCATCAAAGTGTATATTCCAACTCCGATATGCTTACTCCAGTCCTTATAAGGATTGCTGGAGTTTTGCATACTTGTTAGCATCTTTTAGGATTGACAAAACTTTCTGGTTGTATCACATACAACCTTTCCTCAAAAAATCGTCGAGGAAACAATGTTTTGACATCCTATCTGCAAGATTTCATAAATAATGCAGTAACTGCTAATATAATTCCAACAGACTCTTAGCATCGCTATGAGTGAGAAAGTCTCATCGTAGTCAACTCCTTGAACTTGTCGGAAAACATCTTAGCGACAAGTCGAGCTTTCTTAATGTTGACAAATACCATCATTGTCTGTCTTTCTTTTAAAATCCATCTGTACCCGACAGCCTTACGACCATCAAGTAGTTCTTCCAAAGTCCACACTTTGTTTTCATACATGGATCCTCTCTCAGATTTTATGGCCTCTAGCCATTTGTCGGAATCCGGGCCCACCATCGCTTCTCCATAGCTCGTAGGTTTATTGTTGTCTAACAACATGACCTCCAAGACAGGATTACCGTACCACTCCGAAGCAGTACGCGTCCGTGTCGTCCTACGAGGTTCGGTAGTGACTTGATCCGAAGCTTCATGATCACTATCATCAGCTTCCACTTCAATTGGTGTAGGTGCCACAGGAACAACTTCCTGTGCCCTGCTACACACTAGTTGTAGTGACGGTTCAATAACCATATCAATTCTCCACCATCCTCCCACTCAATTCTTTCGAGAGAAACTTTTTCTCGAGAAAGGACCCGTTTCTAGAAACAATTACTTTTGCTTCCGAATCTGAGATAGAAGGTATACCCAACTGTTTTTGGGTGTCCTATGAAGATGTATTTATCCGCTTTGGGTTCGAGCTTATCAGGATGAAACTTTTTCACATAAGCGTCGCAGCCCCAAACTTTCAAGAAACGACAACTTAGGTTTCTCTAAACCATAGTTCATATGGTGTCATCTCAACGGAATTATGTGGTGCCCTATTTAAAGTGAATGCGGTTGTCTCTAATGCCTAACCCATGAACGATAGTGGGAATTCGATAAGAGACATCATGGTATGCACCATATCCAATAGGGTGCAGCTATGATGTTCGGACACACCATCACACTATGGTGTTCCAGGAGGTGTTAGTTGTGAAACAATTTCCACAATGTCTCAATTGTGTACCAAACTCGCAACTCAGATATTCACCTCTATGATCATATCATAGAGATTTTATCCTCTTGTCACGAAGATCTTCAACTTCACTCTGAAATTACTTGAACCTTTCAATAATTCAGACTTGTGTTTCATCAAGTAAACATTCTCAACATCTATTCAAATCATCTGTAAAGTAAGAACATAATGATATCCACTGCGTGCCTCAGCACTCATTGGACTGCACACATCAAAATGTATTACTTCCAACAAGTTGCTTTCTTGTTCCATCTTACTGAAAATGAGGCTTTTCAGTCATCTTGGCCATGTGGTATGATTTGCATGTCTCAAGTGATTCAAAATCAAGTGAGTCCAAACGATCCATCTGCATGGAGTTTCTCCATGCATACATACCAATAGACATGGTTCGCATGTCTCAAACTTTTCAAAAAATGAGTGAGTCCAAAGATCCATCAACATGGAGCTTCTTCATGCGTTTTATACCAATATGACTTACATGGCAGTGCCACAAGCAGGTGGTGCTATCGTTACTATCTTATATCTTTTGGCATGAACATGTGTATCACTACGATCGAGATTCAATAAACCATTCTTTTAGGTGCAAGAACATTGAAGGTATTATTCAAATAAATAGAGTAACCATTATTCTCCTTAAATGAATAACCGTATTGCAATAGACATAATCCAATCATGTCTATGCTCAACGCAAACACCAAATAACAATTATTTAGGTTTAACACCAATCTCGGTGGTAGACGGAGCAGGCGATGCTTGATCACATCAACCTTGGAAACACTTCCAACACACATCATCATCTCACCTTTAGTTAGTCTCTGTTTATTCCGTAGCTCTTTTATTTCGAGTTACTAACACTTAGCAACCGAACCGGTATCTTAATACCCTGGTGCTACTAGGAGTACTAGTAAAGTACACATTTAATTCAATGTATATCCAATATACTTCTGTCAACCTAGCCAGCCTTCTCATCTACCAAGTATCTAGGGTAGTTCTGCTTCAGTGACCGTTCCCTCATTACAAAAGCACTTAGTCTCGGGTTTGGGCTCAACCCTGGGTTTCTTCACTGGTGTAGCAACTGATTTGCCATTTCATGAAGTACCCCTTCTTGGCCTTGCCCTTCTTGAAACTAGTGGTTTCACTAACCATCAACGATTGATGCCCCTTCTTGATTTCTACTTTTGCGGTGTCAAACATCGTGAATATTTCAAGGATCATCATATCTATCCCTGATATGTTATAGTTCATCACGAAGCTCTAGTAGCTTGGTGGCAATGTCTTTGGAGAAACATCACTATCTCATCTGGAAGATTAACTCCCACTTGATTCAAGTGATTGTTGTACCCAGACAATCTGAGTACAAGTTCAACGATTGAGCTTTTCTCCCTTAGTTTGTAGGCCAAGAAGCTCATCGGAGGTCTTATACCTCTTGACGTGGGCACGAGCCTAAAATCCCAATTTCAGCTCTTGGAACATCTCATATGTTCTGCAACATTTCAAAAATGTCTTCGGTGCCTCAATTCTAAACCATTTAACATTACCCACTGAACTATCACGTAGTCATCAAAACGTGTATGTCAGATGTTCGCAACATCCACAAACGACGTTCGAGGTTCAGCACACCGAGCGGAGCATTAAGAACATAAGCCTTCTACGCAACAATGAGGACAATCCTCAGTTTACGGACCCAGTCCGCATAATTGCTACTATCAACTTTCAACTATATTTTCTCTAGGAACATATCTAAAACAGTAGAACTAAAGCGCGAGCTATGACATAATTTGCAAAGACCTTTTGACTATGTTCAGGATAATTAAGTTCATCTAATGAACTCCCACTCAGATAGACATCCCTCTAGTCATCTAAGTGATACATGATCCAAGTCAACTAGGCCGTGTCCGATCATCACGTGAGACGGACTAGTCACCATCGGTGAACATCTTCATGTTGATCGTATCCACTATACGACTCATGTTCGACCTTTCGGCCTCTTCTGTTCCGAGGCCATGTCTATACATGCTAGGCTCGTCAAGTCAACCTAAGTGTTTCGCGTGTGTAAATCTGGCTTACACCTGTTGTACGTGAACGTTAGAATCTATCACACCCAATCATCACATGGTGCTTCGAAACAACGAACTTTCGCAACGGTGCACAGTTAGGGGGAACACTTTCTTGAAATTATTATGAGGGATCATCTTATTTACTACCGTCGTTCTAAGCAAATAAGATGCATAAACATGATAAACATCACATGCAATCAAAAAGTGACATGATATGGCCAATATCATTTTGCTCCTTCTGATCTCCATCTTCGGGGCTCCATGATCATCATCGTCACTGGCATGACATCATGATCTCCATCATCATGATCTCCATCATCGTGTCTCCATGAATTTGTCTCGCCAACTATTATTTCTACTACTATGGCTAACGGTTTAGCAATGAAGTAAAGTAATTACATGGCGTTACTCAGTGACACACAGGTCATACAATAAATAAAGACAACTCCTATGGCTCCTGCCGGTTTTCATACTCATCGACATGCAAGTCGTGATTCCTATTACAAGAACATGATCAATCTCATACATCACATATCATTCATCACACTCTTTTGTCCATATCACATCATATAGCATACCCTGCAAAAACAAGTTAGACGTCCTCTAATTGTTCTTTGCATGTTTTACGTGGCTGCTATGGGTTTCTAGCAAGAACATTTCTTACCTACGCAAAAGCCACAACGTGATATGCCAATTGCTATTTACCCTTCATAAGGACCCTTTTCATCGAATCCGATCCGACTAAAGTGGGAGATACTGGCACCCGCTAGCCACCTTATGCAACAAGTGCATGTCAGTCGGTGGAACTTGTCTCACGTAAGTGTACATGTAAGGTCGGTCCGGGCCGCTTCATCCCACAATACCGTTGAAACAAGATAGGACTAGTAACGGTAAGCATATTGAACAAAATCAACACCCACAACAACTTGTGTTCTACTCGTGCATAGAATCTACGCAATAGACCTAGCTCATGATGCCACTGTTGGGGAACATAGCAGAAATTCAAAAAAAATTCTACGCATCACCAAGATCAATCTATGGAGAGACTAGCAACGAGAGAGAGGGGAGTGCATCTACATACCCTTGTAGATCGCGAGCGGAAGCGTTCAAGAGAACGGGGTTGATGGAGTCATACTCGTCGTGATCCTAATCACTGATGATCCCAGCGCCGAACGGACGGCCCCTCTGCGTTCAACACACGTACAGTTGGGAAGACGTCTCCTCCTTCTTGATCCAGCAAGGGGAAGGAGAGGTTGATGGAGATCCAGCAGCATGACGGCGTGGTGGTGGAAGCAGCGACGATCTCGGTAGGGCTTCGCCAAGCTCAGCGAAAGGGAGAGGTGTCACGGGAGGGAGAGGGAGGCGCCAGGGGCTAGGGTGCGGCTGCCCTTCCTCCCCACACTATATATAGGGCCCATAGGGGGGCGCCGGCCCTAGGAGATCCCATCTCCAAGGGGGGCGGCGGCCAAGGGGGGAAACTTGCCCCCCAAGCCAAGTGGGGCGCCCCCACCCCTAGGGTTTCCAACCCTAGGCGCAGGGGGAGGCCCAAGGGGGGCGCACCAACCCACCATGGGCTGGTTCCCTTCCCACTTCAGCCCATGTGGCCCTCCGGGATAGGTGGCCCTACCCGGTGGACCCCCGGGACCCTTCCGGTGGTCCCGGTACAATACCGGTGACCCCCGAAACTTTCCCGATGGCCGAAACTGGACTTCCTATATACAAATCTTTACCTCCGGACCATTCCGGAACACCTCGTGAAGTCCGGGATCTCATCCGGGACTCCGAACAACTTTCGGGTTACCGCATACTAATATCTCTACAACCCTAGTGTCACCGAACCTTAAGTGTGTAGACCCTACGGGTTCGGGAACCATGCAGACATGACCGAGACAACTCTCCGGCCAATAACCAACAACGGGATCTGGATACCTGTTGGGGAACGTAGTAATTTCAAAAAAATTCCTACGTACACGCAAGATCATGGTGATGGCATAGCAACGAGAGGGGAGAGTGTTGTCCACGTACCCTCGTAGACCGTAAGCGGAAGCGTTAGCACAACGCGGTTGATGTAGTCGTACGTCTTCACGATCCGACTGATCCAAGTACCGAATGTACGGCACCTCCGAGTTCAGCACACGTTCAGCTCGATGACGATCCCCAGACTCCGATCCAGCAAAGCTTCGGGGATGAGTTCCGTCAGCACAACGGCGTGGTGACGATGATGATGTTCTACCAGCACAGGGCTTCGCCTAAACTCCGCGACGATATGACCGAGGTGGAATATGGTGGAGGGGGGCACCGCACATGGCTAAAGAACGATCCGTAGATCAACTTGTGTGTCATGGGGTGCCCCCCTGCCCCCGTATATAAAGGAGCAAGGGAGGAGGAGGCCGGCCCTAGGAGGAGGGCGCGCCAAGGGGAGTCCTACTCTAGGACTCCTTCTTTCCTAGTCCAATTAGGAGAAGGGGGGAAAGGAGGGAAGTGGAGAAGGAAGGGAGAGGGGGGTCGCGCCCCAAACCCTTTGTCCAATTCGGACTGGGCTTGGGAGGGGCGCGCGCCACCTCCTGGCTCCTTCCCACTAAGGCCCATTAAGGCCCAATACTCTTCCCCGTATTCCCGTAACTCCCCGGTACTCCGAAAAATACCCGAATCACTCGGAACCTTTCCGAACTCCGAATATAGTCGTCCAATATATCGATCTTTACGTCTCGACCATTTCGAGACTCCTCGTCATGTCCCCGATCTCATCCGGGACTCCGAACTACTTCGGTACATCAAAACTCATAAACTCATAATAAAACTGTCATCGAAACCTTAAGCGTGCGGACCCTACGGGTTCGAGAACTATGTAGACATGACCGAAACACGTCTCCGGTCAATAACCAATAGCGGGACCTGGATGCCCATATTGGCTCCCACATATTCTACAAAGATCTTTATCGGTCAAGCCGCATAACAACATACGTTGTTCCCTTTGTCATCGGTATGTTACTTGCCCGAGATTCGATCGTCGGTATCCAATACCTAGTTCAATCTCGTTACTGGCAAGTCTCTTTACTCGTTAGTAATGCATCATTCCGTAACTAACTCATTAGCTACATTGCTTGCAAGGCTTATAGTGATGTGCATTACCGAGAGGGCCCAGAGATACCTCTCCGATAATCGGAGTGACAAAACCTAATCTCGAAATACGCCAACCCAACATGTACCTTTGGAGACACCTGTAGTACTCCTTTATAATCACCCAGTTATATTGTGACGTTTGGTAGCACCCAAAGTGTTCCTCCGGTAAACGGGAGTTGCATAATCTCATAGTTACAGGAACATGTATAAGTCATGAAGAAAGCAATAGCAACATACTAAACGATCAAGTGCTAAGCTAACGGAATGGGTCAAGTCAATCACATCATTCTCCTAATGATGTGATCTCGTTTGTCTATGGTTAGGAAACATAACCATCTTTGATAAACGAGCTAGTCAAGTAGAGGCATACTAGTGACTATATGTTTGTCTATGTATTCACACATGTATCATGTTTCCGGTTAATACAATTCTAGCATGAATAATAAACATTTATCATGAAATAAGGAAATAAATAATAACTTTATTATTGCCTCTAGGGCATATTTCCTTCAATACCCATGTTGGCTCCCACATGTTCCACGATGATCTCATCGGATGAACCATGATGTCAAGGATTCAATCAATCCCGTATACAATTCCCTTTGTCTACCGGTATAGTACTTGCCCGAGATTCGATCGTCGGTATGCCGATACCTTATTCAATCTCGTTACCGGCAAGTCTCTCTACTCGTACTGTAACACATCATCCCGTGATCAACTCCTTGATCACATTGTGCACATTATGATGATGTCCTACCGAGTGGGCCCAAAGATACCTCTCCGTCACACGGAGTGACAAATCCCAGTCTCGATTCGTGCCAACCCAACAGACACTTTCGGAGATACCCGTAGTGCACCTTTATAGACACCCAATTACGTTGTGACGTTTGGTACACCCAAAGCATTCCTACGGTATCCGGGAGTTGCACAATCTCATGGTCTAAGGAAAAGATACTTGACATTTAGAAAAGCTTTAGCATACGAACTACACGATCTTGTGCTAGGCTTAGGATTGGGTCTTGTCCATCACATCATTCTCCTAATGATGTGATCCCATTATCAATGACATCCAATGTTCATGGTCAGGAAACCTTAACCATCTATTGATCAGCGAGCCAGTCAACTAGAGGCTCACTAGGGACATGTTGTGGTCTATGTATTCACACATGTATTGCAGTTTCCGATCAATACAATTATAGCATGAATAATAGACAATTATCATGAACAATGAAATACAATAATAACCATTTTATTATTGCCTCTAGGGCATATTTCCAACAATGGTGGCATGAAAGAAACAAAGCTAATAATGATGAACCCGCAAGAAGTATATAGGAAGTATCATCTGAACATGTGCATGAACAGCAAGCCTAAAAAAGGAAGAGATGATCAAGCAAGCACAACTTAGTTGGAAGCCACCTCCGAAGGGAATCCTCAAGATAAACACAGATGGATCTTTTACCGAAGAATCACACCCAGAAGGTTGGGGTCGCACCATCAGAAATGACCAAGGAATTCTACTGGCAGCAGGAGAAAGGAATCCATGTCATATTTCCAGTCCATTGCATGATGAAGCTTTGGCGGTTTCACCATCAAAAATGACCAAGGAATTGTACTGGCAGCAGGAGCAGGGAATCGGTGTCATATTTCCAGTCCATTGCATGATGAAGCTTTGGCCCTACAACAAGCAACTATTACTGCTACTCAACTGGGCTGCCAAAAAGTGATTTTTGAAATTGATTCAACAACGTTGAAGGAAGCAATCACGAGCAACAACTATGATCTTTCAGCTTTAGGCACTTTGTTTATGAATGTAACATTTCAGATGTATGTGGGTCTTAATGTTGTAAGTGTGGAGCACTGTAACCGTGTTAGTAATAGAGCATCACAGATGCTAGCTGTGTGTGGAGTCTGTATGGAGAGTGGCTGCTATGAGACCTAGCTTCGCAACTTTTCACAACATGTATTAGATAATGTGGATGGTGACATGGCCAACGAGTAATCGTAATGGAATACTATGTGTTCTTTTCAAAAATAATAATTGTGTGGCTTCAGATCGTGTTGTGCGTAAGTCATGCATGAAAGATCATCTGCATAACATTTTTGATGTTTTTCTAGGATAACGTAAGTTGATGTTAGATCGAGCATCGTTAACTGATTCTCATTGGCTTTTTAAAACTTGTTTATTCTTTTGTCTTTACATACAAAATTCAGACGATTTTGTTTATGTTCATGCTAATGATTTCATATGTGAACAAGGCCAGTCATCTCCCCTTTATATGTCATCTTCTCTCGCATCAAGCCCAACCAGACCTGCACGGGAAGAAAAATGGTTGTTTTGTTGACTGGCATGCATCACATTCTTGGCCCACACGAACCTTAAAAGCACTCCTTAGTCAGACTTGTTAGGAATGACTGAATCAATCGTCTTTAGTGAGCCAGGCTCGAGCGATGTAGGAGAGGGGAATGGGGTGTTGACCTCTCCGAAAAAGTGGTGGGAGGATTTGGCGACGCCGCGCGCCGAATCGGTCGCTCTATATAGCCAGCCTCACCTCACCGCCAAAACTCCTGCCACCATTTCCCTCCACTTGAGCTTTCCCTCCGGCGCGGATCGACATCGACAACCAGGTAAGTGGTGCTCCTGTTCCGGCCACCGAGTAACGGGGGCGGCGATTCGACTCCTCCTCTTCTCCGATGTGTTCATCGCCTCCTTCATGGCTGGCGTGTGTGAGTTCAATCACCCCCCTTCTCTCTACTAGTTCTAGCTAGATCTATGAGCATGCAGTAGGATTAGATCTGTGATCATGTTGTAGCATTGTACACCGTCAATTGTAGTGCTATAGGGTTAGAACTTCATCATCATCCAGTTCATCATAATTGTAGTGTTGTTTTGTTGGTGTGATTGTGTGTAAAGTGTAGCGGGTAGGGTTAGAACTTCATCATTATCGTCCAGTTCCTCATGATTGTAGTGTTGTTTTGTTGGTGCGATCGGTGTGATCGTGTGTAAGGTGTAGCGGGTAAGCTCACCATGTAGGGTACAAGGTAACTACACCTCTCTGCCTATATGCAGCCAAACAACATGCACTAGTGAGCACAACCAATGCAAGCAACCAAACACAGTGCATAGAAGCGTTGCTACGACACAGGGAGAGGGGATGCAGACAACCAATCAACATTCAGATGTTGGTTTTTTGCCTGCATTAGCTCAATCAGGTTCACTTGGGACAAGTATGCAAAGTGGCAAAATGGTGCAAGCAACCAAACGTGCCCCAAGTCTCTTCAAATTAAAGGATATGCACCTCCATATCTTCCTTGAATTTTTCTCCTTCGTGCATATCATCCCCATCTCGTCTTCTTCTATTGAACCTCCTTGTGATGTCTTCAACTCTTCATGATTTCTCTTCTCCGCCAACTTCTTCCTTGACTTCATCAACTCATCGATCTTGTATCTCATCGTCTCACACATCTCCTTATCTCTGATCATCTTCTTCGACCCTTTCATCGGTCCGTCCCACTCTAGACGTCAGAGTGGGATCTGTAGGCCTCCTATCCTCTCCATCACCATCAACTTCCTTGTCGTCATCAAACTTCGAACAGAAGAGTTCCACGACCTTGAATTTTTTCTGGAGGAGCCTCCTCGGTCCTCGTTTTCCACTTCTCATTGTCATCCAATTCTTTTCACATAACTTCGATGCAGAGTCCAATGTTTTTGTGAATAACTCTAGCATGGAATTCTATGTTGACGTTTGACTTAACAGTCTCCACCGAAAGACCAATATATAAATAATGTTATTAGAACCATAATAAAAAATCTATGTGCCTTTGGGATCTAAGGGAGTCACTGGAATTATTGGGTATAGCCCATTTATTAGTTTCAGTAATTTATAGAAAAATCATAGAGGCTCATATGGCCCATTCATGCACGACAAGGGTATGTAGAAAGTTTAGTCCTACCACAATCATGCAAGATGTGTTGGACCAACATATAAGGTTGGTTCTACCAAGTCTGAGAAGAGGACACACGCGCTCCTTCTCCATCGACCACCTCATCTCGCACACGCATCGTGTTACATGATCGAGCTGAGCCGTTCTAGGACATATGCCACGTGTGCACGCTGTCTTCTTTTTTTCACGCGAGAAGAAAGTCAAAATGTCTTGCACTAATGGAAGACGAAACCGGAAAAAGTTTTGGATTCCACCTCCCCCCCCGTTCGCTCCTTAGTGCTTTCAGTTTCATTTTTTGGAGCTCTCATAAAAAAGTTTCATTTTTGGAGTCCATTAGAGGCCGCTCCTCTATCCGTAGACAACACACTGCTACCTCTTGAGCTTGGGTTGGTTTTTCCCTTGAAGAGGAAAGGGTGATGCAGAAAAGTAGAGTAAGTATTTCCCTCAGCTTTTGAGAACCAAGGTATCAATCCAGTAGGAGACAACGTGACAAGCCACCGAATACCTGCACAAACAAACACCAACTTGCACCCAACACGATAAAGGGGTTGTCAGTCCCTTCACGGTTATTTGCAAAGTGAGATCTGATAGAGATGGATAAATGGTAAAGTAATATTTTTGGTATTTTTGGTTTATGGAATGGAAAGTAAAAGATTGCAAGGAAAATAAATAGGAAACTGAAAGTGTAGATCAGAAACTTGTATGATGAAAATAAAAGATTATATGATGGAAAATAGACCCGGGGGCCATAGATTTCACTAGAGGCTTCTCTCAAGATAGGAATTATTACGGTGGGTGAACAAATTACGGTCGAGCAATCGATAGAAAAGAGCAAATTTATGAAGATATCTAAGGCAATGATCATGAATATAGGCATCACATCCGTATCAAGTAGACCGAAACAATTCTGCATCTACTACTATTGCTCCACACATCAAACGCTATCCAGCATGCATCTAGAGTATTAAGTTCATAAGAACAGAGTAATGCATTAGGCAAGATGACATGATGTACAGGAATTAACTCAAGCATTATGATAAAAACCCCATCTTTTTATCCTCGATGGCAACAATACAATACGTGCCGGTTCCCCTTCTGTCACTAGGATCGAGCACCGCAAGATTGAACCCAAAGCTAAGCACTTCTCCCATTGCAAGGAAAACCAATCTAGTTTGCCAAACCAAATCGATAGTTTGAAGAGACTTGTAAAGATATCAAATCATGCATATAAGAATTCAGAGAAGATTCAAATAATATTCATAGATAAGTTGATCATAAATCCACAATTCATCGGATCTCGGCAAACAAACCGCAAAAGAGTATTACATCGAATAGATCTCTGAGAACATCGAGGAGAACTTTGTATTGAGAATCAAAGAGAGAGAAGAAGCCATCTAGATACTAGCTATGGACCCATAGGTCTATGGTAAACTATTGACGCTTCATTGGAGAGGCAATGGTATTAATGTAGAAGCCCTCCATGATCGAATCCCCCTCCGGCAGGATGCCGGAAAAGGCCCCTAGATGTGATCTCATGGGTACATAAGGTTGCTACGGTGGAAAAGTGGTTTCGTGGCTCCCTTGGAAGTTTTATATGCATCTAGAGTATTAAGTTCATAATAACAGAGTAACGCATTAGGCAAGATGACATGATGTAGACGGATAAACTCAAGCAATATGATATAAACCCCATCTTTTTATCCTCGATGGCAACAATACAATACGTGCCTTGCTGCCCCTGCTGTCACTGGGAAAGTCCACCGCAAGATTGAACCCAAAGCAAAGCACTTCTCCCATTGCAAGAAAGATCAATCTAGTAGGCCAAACCAAACTGATAATTCGAAAAGACTTGCAAAGATAACAAATCATACATAAAAGAATTTAGAGGAGATTCAAATATTTCTCATAGATAATCTTGATCATAAACCCACAATTCACCGGATCTCGACAAACACACCACAAAAAGTATTACATCAAATAGATCTCCAAGAAGATCGAGGAGAACTTTGTATTGAGAATCAAAGAGAGAGAAGAAACCATCTAGCTAATAACTATGGACCCGAAGGTCTAAGGTAAACTACTCACACTTCATCGGAGAGGCTATGGTGTTGATGTAGAAGCCCTCCATGATCGATTCCCCCTCCGACGGAGCGCCGGAAAAGGCCCCAAGATGGGATCTCATGGGTACAGAAGGTTGCGGCGGTGGAAAAGTGGTTTCATGGCTCCCCTAGAGGTTTTTGGGGTATTTGAGAATATATAGGAGGAAGATCTAGGTCAGGGGGTCACCGAGGGCTCCACAAGGTCGGGGGACGCGCCCTACACCCCTGGGCGCGCCCTCCACCCTTGTGGACGCCTCGTGGCTCTCCCGACTTGCACTCCAAGTCTCCTGGGTGTCTTTTGGTCCAAGAAAAATCATCGCAAAAGTTTTATTTCGTTTGGACTTCGTCTGGTATTCCTTTTCTGCAAAACTCTAAAATAAGGGAAAAAATAGAAACTGGCACTGGGCTCTAGGTTAATAGGTTAGTCCCAAAAATCATATAAAATAGCATATTTATGCATATAAAACATCCAGAACAGATAATATAATAGCATGGAACAATCAAAAATTATAGATACGTTGGAGACATATCAAGCATCCCCAAGCTTAATTCCTGCTCGTCCTCGAGTAGGTAAATGATAAAAACAGAATTTTTGATGTGGAATGCTACCTAAAATATTTAACCATGTAATTCTCTTTATAGTGGCATGAATGTTCAGATCTGTATGATTCAAAACAAAAGTTTAATATTGACATAAAAACAACAATACTACAATCATACTAACAAAATAATTATGTCTTCTCAAAATAACATGGCCAAAGAAAGCTTATCCCTACAAAATCATATAGATTGGCTATGCTCCATCTTCATCACACAAAATATTCAAATCATGCACAACCCCGATGACAAGCCAAGCAATTGTTTCATACTTTTGATGTTCTCAAACTTTTTCAACTTTTACGCAATACATGAGCATTAGCCATGGACATATCACTATAGGTGGAATAGACGATGGTTGTGGAGAAGACAAAAGAAGGAGATAGTCTCACATCAACTAGGCGTATCAACAGGCTATGGAGATGCTCGTTAATAGATATCAATGTGTGTGAGTAGAGATTTCCATGCAACGAATGCACTAGAGCTATAAGTTTATGAAAGCTCAAAAAGAAACTAAGTGGGTGTGCATCCAACTTGCTTGCTCACGAAGACCTAGGGAATTTTGAGGAAGCCCATCATTGGAATATACAAGCCAAGTTCTATATTGAAAAATTCCCACTAGTATATGAAAGTGACTACATAGGAGACTCTCTTATCATGAAGATCGTGGTGCTACTTTGAAGCACAAGTGTGGTAAAAAGGATAATAACATTGTCTCTTCTCTCTTTTTCTCTCATTTTTATATATTTTTATTTTTTATTGGGCCTTCTCTCATTTTTTGGCCTCTTGTTTTTCGTCTGGAGTCTCATCCCGACTTGTGGGGGAATCATAGTCTCCATCATCCTTTCCTCACATGGGACAATGCTCTAATAATGAAGATCATCACATTTTTATTTACTTACAACTCAAGGATTACAACTTGATACTAGAACAAAATATGACTCTATATGAATGTCTCTGGCGGTGTACTGGGATGTGCAATGAATTAAGAGCGACATGTATAAAAAATGATGAACGGTGGCTTAGCCACAAATAAGATGGCAACTACATGATCATGCAAAGCAATATGACAATGATGACGCGTGTCATAATAAACGGAATGGTGGAAAGTTGCATGGCAATATATCTCGGAATGGCTATGGAAATGCCATAATAGGTAGGTATGGTGGCTGTTTTGAGAAAGGTATATGGTGGGTTTATGGTACCGGCGAAAGTTGCGCGGTACTAGAGAGGCTAGCAATGGCGGAAAGATGAGAGTGCGTATAATCCATGGACTCAACATTAGTCATAAAGAACTCATATACTTAATGCAAAAGTCTATTAGTAATCAAAACAAAGTACTACACACATGCTCCTAGGGGGATAGATTGGTAGGAAAAGACCATCGCTCGTCCCCGACCGCCACTCATAAGGAAGACAATCAATAAATAAACCATGCTCCAACTTCATCACATAACGGTTCACCATACATGCATGCTATGGGACTCACAAACTTTAACACAAGTATTTCTCAAATTCACAACTACTCACTAGCATGACTCTAATATCACCATCTTCATATCTTAAAACAATCATAAAGAATCAAACTTCTCATAGTATTCAATGCACTTTATATGAAAGTTTTTATTACATCCCTCTTAGATGCCTATTATATTAGGACTAATTTTATAACCAAAGAAAATTACCATGCTGTTTAGAGACTCTCAAAATAATATAAGTGAAGCATGAAAGTTCATCAATTTCTATAAAATAAACCACCGCCTTGCTAAAAAAATATAAGTAAAGCACATAGAGCAAAATTGCCTAGCTCAAAAGATATAAGTGAAGCACATAGAGTATTCTAATAAATCACGATTCATGCATGTCTCTCTCAAAAGGTGTGTACGGCAAGGACGATTGTGGCAATTTAAAAAGCAAAGACTCAAATCATACAAGACGCTCCAAGCAAAACACATATCATGTAGTGAATAAAAATATAGCCTCAAGTAAAGTTACCAATAGACGAAGATGGAAGGGGGGATGACTTCCGGGGCACCCCCAAGCTTAGGCTCTTGGTTGTCCTTGAATATTACCTTGGGGTGCCTTGGGCATCCCCAAGCTTAGGATCTTGCCACTCCTTATTCAATAGTCCATCAAATCCTTACTTAAAACTTGAAAACTTCACAACACAAAACTCCAACAGAAAATCGCGTAAGCTCCGTTAGTATAAAAAAATCACCACTTTTGGTACAATTGGAGACAACTATGTTCGTCTCCCTGACGACACTGTGATCGGCTATACCGAGGATGAAAAAGCTATTAACACACTCATCGAAGCTGTCTTCCCAGCGTTGCATGCCAATGCGAGATCGAGAGAGTACATGAGCGCCCGTGCAATTCTTTCGACCAAGAACGATCATGTGGATGACCTGAATGACAAGATGATCTCAAGGTTTCCAGGCGAAGAGAAGTTATACCATAGCTTTAACTCAATCGAGGATGTCTTGCAGAATAATTACACAATTGATTTTCTGAACTTGATCACACCAAATGGCTTGCCTCCGCATGTACTGAGATTAAAGGTCAACTGTCGGGTCATTCTACTCCGGAACCTCGACCCTAATAATGGCCTATGCAATGGAACACGGCTTATGATTAGAGCCTTCTAGGATAATGCAATCGACACAGAGATTGTTGGTGGTCAGCATGCTGGAAAGAGGGTGTTCATACCTAGGATCCCTATGTCACCCTCGGAGGACATCTCACTTCCTTTCAAACTTAAGAGAAAACAGTTCCCCATCCACCTGAGTTTTGCAATGACAATTAACAAGGCGCAGGGTCAGACCATCCCAAACGTCGGTATCTACCTTCCCGAGCCAGTATTCTCACATGGCCAGCTCTATGTTGCATTCTCAAGGGGAGTGTCGAGAGAGACAACACGCATTTTGGCCAAGCCAAACCAGGAGGTTGATAAATCCGGGAAAAGTACGAAAAACATTGTCTACAGAGATTTTTTGGACAGATGAGGCACGTGCGTTATTCCATTATTCTATCTATATAACTAATTCTGAGCCTAACAATTTCTCTTATTTTATTTGCAGGTTTTGATCAGCACGCACTACATAATAAGCATGAAAGAAGAATGGTGTCGATGTGACCTCCGACTCTGTATGCCGGAGTCTGTTTATTTGTGTGATTTATTTGTAAAGAGCATTGACATATCAATTGTACCGAAATGAAGAAGTGCAAATTTATGATCGCTGGAATTTCCAATAGTTCATTATTTGTGTCAATGATTCCACCAGATTTCCCTGTTCTGACAATGAAGCAAATGGGTTATGTTTTAGTATATCTGATCTGGGTATACAACTGCTTATTTGTAAGAAAACTGAAGAACACTTGGATTACATGGTTTCATGGTTTAGCAGACTTGCTTCTTGTTAATGTCGATTGTTATTACTACTATATTACACATACGTCTAGGACAGAAGTTGGCTTTACCAGCAAAATTTAACCTGGCTGGAATCATAGTCACAGATAATGAAATATTACAAATAAAGCACAGGAGCAGACATGATATTTCAAATTTAAACTGACTAAAATTAATAGCATCTATCTTGCCAGTGCAAAGTTTTCTGACCACACATGAGCAGCGATAATAATAAAACAGCTAGGCAAAACTCACCTTCATGGTTTCTTCGTAAAATGGAAACCTATGATGTCAGACTCACATTCTTGAAACAACAGAAAGCACTTCCCTGGCCCCCTCCTGTCCAACACGGCCACTGAGGGTACATAACTTAACTAACTGGCAAGACAAAGGATACAAGAATTATATTTCTATAGAGAAAGGTAAACTTTCTGTATATAAAAAGGTATAACAGAAAGCACACAAAATATCAAAGAATAGTGGATATGAGCCCAGCCCAATATTTCTGTATCAACATGTATTACGAAAAATATGTCCATTGATTCTGTATGCATGGGGTATTAAAAAAACAAAAAAACATGAGTCCTAAGATAAATCAAAGGAAAGCGTGGGGCCTGAGATAACGATCACGATTCCCTTTCCTCCTCACGCTATGGAAGTCCTCCCCGTGATTTCTGCTTACATATTGACTGCAACAACAGATCTCTCGATCAGGAGCCCAAAGAAGCAACGGGTTTTTCCCGTAGGGTTTCCCTCCACCTCTCCTTCATCCTCTCTCCAGAGCTCGCTGCCGTATCGTCACACCCCTGCACAGCGCCCGACCTCCTCCACCGCAAGTCTCTCCAGCTTGACGTACACATCTACCGTGGTGAACTACCATCATCCTCCATGTCTGCATCACAATCCCTGGTGGCCTCTGCGGATCAATCTGCCAGCATCGCAGTAATGATATATCTCTGTAATTACATCCTATTAACGATTTCACAGTTTGATTTTAGGGTTGCGTGGGGCTATGCCTTCACATATCTCCAAATATATATAACAAGTTAAGTACATGTATATACTACATATACACATCCTATACATGTGATACTCTAGACCCATCTTAACATTCACATGTATAGGGCAACATAGCCACTAGAGGGGATCCAACAAACTGAATCAACATGCTCTGTTTGACCCAAGGAAATTACAAGGATGCTCTGTGTGACCAAGGAAATTCTTATTAAAACATCCAGCTGATTACTTGATAGAATAGTCACGCTAGTGAAACTCAAATAGTTGACTGAACAATTAAACGAAGAAATAGATATTGAAATTTAGTTGAAAAGAATGTCCTGATAGCACTATGTTAAGCAAACATAAGCATAAATGTGCATCCACTTGTGATGTACATGACATAGGAGATGAATGTTAACATCATGATAATAATACATGCTTGTTTTTTTCAGAAAAACACCGACGAGGGAGCCAAGGATGAGCACACACAAAATATGCTTGAAGGCATGATAACCAATGACGAGGATATGAACCCCGAGTCAACAAAGGCAATACAAGAACAAGAAATCATGGATGATACAGAAAATATGCAGATTGATGAGGTGATACCCTAAGACAAGCATACAAACCCCAAGGCAACAAAGGCGGTTTTTATTTTCCCATGTCATTATTATTCTTATTATGGCGGGACAAAACAATATGTATTTTGTACTACAAATACCATACCTACAATTCTTTACTCACCTTCATAATATTTTCTCATTATAAGTAGTGGATAATATTGTATTATTGTGTGTTCCAGTTACTAAGTCAGGGAGAATCAAATGGAATCCCCAACAAAAAGAAGAGCATGCAGACCACTGATTCCGAGGTGACAGAGGCATCTATTCTTTTCCTACTATGTCCCAGATAGTTCTAATTCTAATCATATTATATCCTACATACCTTGTATTCCTTGTAATGTTGCTCTCAGGAATTAACCTTCAACAAAACAAGTGAACAAATGCAGTCAGCTCAAAACAAGGAATTAGCACAAACATCCGGCACCCAAGGGGCAGAAACTATAGGGGACAAGCTGGTAGAATCAAATGGAATCGCCGACAAAGATGGAGTGGAAAAAAAAGAAAAGCACGTAGTCCACTGATTCCAAGGTGGGGCATGCATCTTTTCTTTTCCAACTATGTCCCAAATAGTGTAATTCTTATTATACTATATATCCTGCATACGGATTATTGGTTGTAATGTTGCTCTCAGGAATTAACCTACAACAAAAAAAGCGAACAAATGCAGCCACCATAGGACGACGAATTATCACAAGCATTCTGCACCGAAGGGGCAAAAAATATAGGGGACAAGCTGGCAGAATCAAATGGCGGAGTAGCCGACAGAGATGAAGTGGAGAAAAGGATGAGCACGTAGTCCACTGATTCTGAAGTCTCTGAAGTGTCACATGCATCTTTTCTTGTCCAATTATGCCCCAAATAGTTCTAAATCTAATCATATTATATCCTGCATACGGGTTCTAAATCTAATCATATTATATCCTACATACGGGTCATTCTTTGTATTGTTGATCCCAGGAATTAACTAACACCGAAAGAAGTGAACAAATGGAGGCACCTAAGGACGAAGAATTAGAACAAATGTCCGGCATGGAACAGGCAGAAATCATAGGGGACAAGCTGGCGATGCCCGCGCAAATAGGGAAGCGTATTCGGCTGCATAACAAACCTAAGAAGGCACAAGACTACGTGGTGCCTCCAAAAGGCACGGAGAAATCCTTCTATGCCCTATTTTTGCTACATTTAATTTCTATGCCCTGCTTTTTCTACATTTATTTTCTTTGCTATTAATAAATGTTGTTACTTACATCATGCTAGATTACGTCTGCACCGGCGATGATTGGTCCGTGATTGAAAATATCATGTCTGAACCAAATGATAAAAGATATTTAGTGAGCATCGATGACTCACATCTCAAAAGACGACACTTAGAACGTCTATTACTCCCCGAAGAATTTGTTGGCGACAAAGTAAGTATATATAGACATGACGATGCTATTTTAACATGAGTTTCTATTCTCTTCTATAACCAAGGTGTGCACTTAATATTGCAGATCATAGACGCATACATACATTGCATAAGTGCTAAAGAGCATCTACAGATGAGGTCAGGTGGAAGTGTGTTCTTAGAGAATGCATGCATCTCTAAGATGATAAAGGAATTTAGCTCTATACGGGATGACGCGCCAAGGTGGGTATTAAACAGAGCTACAACTTATTTAGAAAATGATATGGTGAGTCTTAGTTCCATACATATTACTATGAATTCAATCAAGGACGAATGTTTGTATATGGGACCTAAACTAACAAAAACCCTATTTTCAGATATTCGTTCCAGTTAACATTGAACACTTCCATTGGTACCTGGCAGTTATAAATACAGGGCAACAATGCATCCAGGTGCTCGACTCGCTGGGCCCAGGAATGAGCCGCAAAGACCTCACCGCTATGGTTAGTCATTAGTCCCACTACACCATCTTTTGATAAGATGATTTCTGTTATTGTTCGGTTGTGATGCTAATACATTGTCATTTATTCATTCAACAGCTCAAAGGACTGGAAAATGTATTCGAATATGCATCACTTCAAATGGAACTAAAAACTGATAAGTGGAAAGACTTAAACATCTCAGCATGGCCAAGGGAAGAGTATATTAAGAGCACACTGCAAAGAGAAGGGTATACCTTCTAACTCAAAGGCTCAAAGTAATCGACATTATTTGTATTTTTGTATTTCCCCATTAGTTGCATCACAAAGAAGTTTCTGCACAACAAGAATAAAGCATGGATATGTCAAAGTATACGAGCTGAAAGTATACACATATGCACCGATTTGGCGGGGACCAGCAGGCGGCGGGGTCGGAGAGACTAACCTGGACCCGGACGAGCGACGAGAAGCATAGGGAGGGTCCCGAGCATAGCACACAGAGGTCATCGTGGTGATCCTAATCAAGATGGAGGTCGCGAGCAGCAACTGCTCCTGCTCCTGACCGAAACGGACAGGGTAGACAATATGGGGTCGGAGAGCAGAGCATCCCGATCGAGGGGAGAAGAACAGTAGGAACCGGACCTACATGGCATCCCGAGCAGGGTGGAGAGGGAGGGAAGTTCCTGCCGCGACGAGTGCATCAGCACAAGGGAACCCCGGCGTCGCCGGCGAGCATGCCCAGCTCGAGCGCCCCGCCGTCTCCACGAGGAGGGAGGGCCCCGACGTCGCCGGCGAGCATGCCCGGCTCGAGCGCAACGCCGTCTCCAGGAGGAGGGAGGGCCTCGGCGTCGCCGGCGAGCATGCCCGGCTCGAGCGCCCCACCGTCACTAGGAGGAGGGAGGGGCCCAGCGGCACCGGATAGGAAGAAGGGGCGGGCAGAGCAGGGGCGCTCGCGTCCATCAGCGGTGCTGATGAGGGGGAGGGCGGGGCAATGCAGGGGCCTGCGCGTCCGCCGACGTTGCTGACAAAGGAGAGGTGCGGCCAGCAGAGAGCTTCAGTCGCTATGGATGGGGATCGCGAAGGGGATGGGTGGCCAGGCTGTGGATTTGGAGGAGTGAGTGAAGAATGGGGAAGCGATAAGTGTGAGGGGGCGGTGGAAGGCTGACTTAGATTTTTTTAAATCTCTATACTATACTACTACTTTTTTTGAAAGAAAGTTCGAGCTTTATTCATTAGAAATAATCATTACATTGTTTATGAGGATTGGTACAATTGCATTATGTGGTTCCTCTAACCCATCAGAAATGAATGAAAATCTAGCCAACTTAGCAAGCTCATGAGCAACTTTATTTGCTTCTCTATTACAATGCTCGAATCTAGAAATAGGAAAATCGCAAGCTAAGTGAAAACAGTCATCAAAAATTGCAGCTGCTGCCCCCGACGATCGTCCTCCTTCGTTCATGGTCTCGATCACCTCCATATTATCTGAGTTAATAATTATGCGATTACAACCCGTCCTTTGCGCAAGCGATAGGCCAAATTTTAACGCCAAAGCTTCAACCATCAACACATCTACACACCAGTCAATCTTACCATTTCCCCCACTGATGAGCCTATCTTTGTCATCTCTTAAGACAGCCCCGATCGTACCCCTGAGAAGGTCGTGGTCAAAATAAGCATCAATGCCAGTGACCCATTGTAAATGAGTGTGGCATTTTTTCCAAACAAAATAAAAATGTCTTTAGATTTCAAAGGGCATGTCCGGTTCACATGCTGCGTGGGTGAGATTTTTGTTTTCATCACGGCTTGTTATAATCATGATCATTTGATGATTTAAAAAAATAATATGAATCCCTTTGAAAATGATAAAAGTTTATTGAGTATATTTTAGTTTTGTAATCATGCATGTCATCTTGTGGTCCGTGGATGATAAATTTTATGGAGTACTTCACAGGAGATATTTTGTCTGACATTCCTACACAGGTATTTTTCATTCTGTATCATTATACTTATTCTATGTTGTATCACTATTTAACTCTTATTACTATTTTAATAGGAACATATGACAGATTTTAGAACAAAACTAGCTGTCATTTTAGTGGACTCGGAATTGAATGATGATAACATAAGAAATCGAGACATGGAAGATGACGACAACAACACAGATCCCACGAAATGTATGATTCTGGATAGACCTCCTGAGAATTTCAAAACATCAAATACATCAGGAGAAGTCGAGCTAATCTCGCAGTCATTTATCCTTTCACCGTTTTTCAATCCAACAAACGATGATTTAATAGATGAACTATGCTTGTTCATCAGCATGGTTGATGATGTCGCTCTACTAGAGTAAGCCATATTTTTAATTCATTTTGTATTCCAATAAATTACTCTGATGTCATTATAATTGAAAGTATTTCGACTTTACAGGAGCGAATGGGTGAAAAGCTCTGATTCGTACCCTATTAGCTTAAATTTGAGACAAATAAAAACATATTGAACAATGATGAATACATGGATATACATTGCTTTAATATGGCTGTGCGGATACTAGCGCGCCACGAAGTACAGCTTCTCACAGACATTCCATCTCACTATATGGATCTGAACTTTTGTGTAAGTTACTATAATCATGTATTACATTTTTTTCTCATTGCACTAATATTTTCTCATTATTATTTTAGTCGATGTTCCACTATGCATGATACTCAAGTCATCGTGAAAATGTGGAAATTGCTACATTGAAACGGTTGTTTCATAGCTGGCCTAACAATAATGATTATCATATCTCATAATGTGATACGGTAAGATTTTAATTTCTCATCTCTAACAGTGCTTTGTTTGGTCTTAATTAATATTCCATTTATTTCTAAACTATCTCATCATTGCAGATTTTATTGCCTTGGTATATGTTTGGGCTATTTCTATTGTTTGTGTTCGATCAAAACAAAAAAGTTGTCTCAATTTTTGATCCGATGCCAATACCTACTTTGGGGAATAATGTACTTAAAATTGTGGTCGACAACCTAAACCTTGCACTTGAAGTTGCAAACCCTGCATTCAAGGATGATATCTCTAAATGGGAATGCATAGTTCCTGTTGCTCCAACAAATTCACACTGGCATGAATCTTTTAAACGCATTACAATATTAATTGATTCGTTCGACTCACATTATGTGTTTATTTCATACAATAAGTGCCCTGTCCGGTTATTTGGTTTTCAATTACATGCACTCATTGTGCGACGAAAAACTATATTTTTCCATACCCAAGGTAAGTATTGACACTATGCTTATTTGTATACATATTGCACATGCAACTTGTTACAACAATGTTGTATAATGCATATGTAGGATGGTTTCAGCTGAGGAAGCAATTTTTGGTGCATCTTTTAAAGTATGAAGAGAATGAAGCCCAAAACAATATCCCATACATTGAACGAAGCATCATTGATCGCATCTATAGATGGACCTTCATTGCTTCAAAAGGTGGACCTTCGAGACATGCTTAGTTGCGGTTTTTTAAATATATTTTTGTAACAGTTATAATACAATTATTATGTGACAGTGAATTTTATGCGAAAACATGTTTCTGGATCATGTGTTACACACGCGCTCATATCGTTGTGCATAAGACACATTTAAATGGCTCGGTAAAAGAACTCACTAAAATAAAAATTAGCACGTGTTGGATCAGAAATATGTCACATTTTTCGAAAATACAATTTGAATGACAAAATAACATTTCGGATCGATCTAAATTTTTTGTAAAATTGCATATAAACTTGTTTTATTTGAGACGTGCGTTGCACGTGCATGCTTACTAGTATCTACTGTATTCCAACTTTTCTATGGTTCATACCCCCCGATACTAGTCATAGATTCATCAAAATAAGCAAACAACATGCGAAAAACAGAATCTGTCAAAAACAAACATTCTGTAGCAATCCTGGATATTTCGCATACTTTTGTAACTCCTAGAATCCCGAGAATTTAGGAAGTTCTAAGTAATTTTTTATTAATCTTATGCAAAAAGAGTCAACCAAAACTCGCGTTTATGTAATTTATGAAAATTATTTTCGTGCGTGCAAAAGTTTCTATTTTTCAGCAAGATCAAATCAACTATTACCGTAAGCTATCCCAAAGGTCTTACTTGGCACAAACACTAACTAAAACACAAAACCACATCTAACTAGAGGCTAGATGGAATATTTATTGCTAAACAGAGCCTAAATAGCAAAAACAAAAATAAAATTGGGTTGCCTCATAACAAGCGCTATTGTTTAACGCCCTTAGCTAGGTATAAAACATGAATAGATCTAAGTATTATTATCTTTGGCATGCAATCCATAAGTGGCTCCCATAATAGATTCATAAGGCAATTTATTTCTTTCTAGGGAAGTGTTCCATGCCTTTCCTTAACGGGAATTGAAATCTAATGCTTCCTTCTTTCATATCAATAATTGCACCAATCGTTCTAAGGAAAGGTCTACCAAGAATAATAGGACATGTAGGATTGCAATGTATATCAAGAACAATGAAATCTATGGGCATATAATTCCTATTTGAAATAATAAAAATATCATTAATCCTTCTCATAGGTTTCTTAATAGTGGAATCCGCAAGATGCAAATTTAAGGAACAATCATCAAATTAACGGAAACCTAACACATCACACAAACTTTTCAGAATCGTGGAAATGCTAGCACCCAAATCACACAAAGAATAACACTCATAATCTTTAATCTTAATCTTAATAGTAGGTTCCAAATCATCATAAAGTTTTGTAGGGATAGAAACTTCCAATTCAAGCTTTTCTTCAAAAGATTGCATCATAGCATCAACGATATGTTTAGTAAAAGCTTTGTTTTGATTATAAGCAGTTTTCGCATGAAGATCTAAAAACTCCAATCATTGGGATGCCTTCTAACTAAAGTTGTCATCTCCAGTCCCATATTTATCAAGATTTACATTGGAAAACAAAGATTCAATAGGAGTCACATCAATCACTTTAAGGTCTTCATCATTATATTCTGCCTCTGGTTTGGCGACCATTTTGTTTACTAAAGTAGCTTGTTTATAAGAGATTTAGCCTACTAAATTTTCATGATGCACGAATTGAGATCTCAAACCATAAAATTCCTTAGACATATCATCAAGTTCTTTATTCATGTAATCCATAAAACTTTTCTGCTCCTTGAGCTCATTTCTAAAAAAATTGTTATGCTCAAATTGCAAAGACATGAAGCTTCTAACATTATTTTCAATATCGTCTAACCTCCTAAGGTGAAGGTCAACGTTTTTTGGAAGAGTCATGGTGACAAGCCAAGCAATCAAACACACGAACAGACAAAAAGCAAACGAAAAAGGCGAACGAAAGAGTGGCGAAGAAAAGGCGAATCTTTTAGAAAATCATTTTAGAAGTGTGGGAGAGGAAAATGAGAGGTGAATGATGAATAATGTAATGCGAGGGATGAGAGTTTATGATGCGTACTTGGTATGTCTCGGCTTGGCGTAGATCTACCCGACAACGGCGCCAGAAATTCTTCCTGCTATATCTTGAGCTTGCGTTGGTTTTTCCCTTGAAGAGGAAAGCGTGATGCAGCAAAGTAGAGTAAGTATTCCCTCAACTTTTGAGAACCAAGGTATCAATCCAGTAGGAGACAACGTGACAAGCCACTGAATACATGCACAAAAAAACACCAACGTGCACCCAACACGATAAAGTGGTTGTCAACCCCTTCACGGTTATTTGCAAAGTGAGATCTGATAGAGATGGATAAACGGTAAAGTAATATTTTTGGTATTCTTCGTTTATGGAACGGAAAGCAAAAGATTACAAGGAAAATAAATAGGAAACTAAAAGTGTAGATCAGAAACTTGTATGATGAAAATAGAAGATTATATGATGGAAAATAGACCCCGGGGCCATAGATTTCACTAGAGGCTTCTCTCAAGATAGGAATTATTACGGTGGGTGAACAAATCACTGCCGAGCAATTGATAGAAAAGCGCAAAGTTATGACGATATATAAGGCAATGCTCATGAATATAGGCATCACGTCCGTATAAAGTAGACCGAAACGATTCTGCATCTACTACTATTACTCCACACATCGACCGCTATCCAGCATGCATCTAGAGTATTAAGTTCATAAGAACAGAGTAATGCATTAGGCAAGATGACATGATGTAGAGGAATTAACTCAAGCATTATGATAGAAACCCCATCTTTTTATCCTCGATGGCAACAATACAATACGTGTCGGTTCCTCTTCTATCACTAGGATCGAGCGCCCCAAGATTGAACTCAAAGCTAAGCACTTCTCCCATTGCAAGAAAACCAATCTAGTTGGTCAAACCAAATCGATAGTTCGAAGATACTTGCAAAGATATCAAATCATGCTTATAAAAATTTAGAGAAGATTCAAATAATATTCATAGATAAGCTGATCATAAATCCACAATTCATCGGATCTCGGCAAACACACCGCAAACTAGTATTACATCAAATAGATCTCCAAGAACATCGATGAGAACTTTGTATTGAGAATCAAAGAGAGGGAAGAAGTCATTTAGCTACTAGCTATGGACCCGTAGGTCTATGATAAACTACTCATGCTTCATCGGAGAGGCAATGGTGTTGATGTAGAAGCCCTCCATGATCGAATCCCCCTCCGACAGAATGCCGGAAATGGCCCCTAGGTGGGATCTCACGGGTACAGAAGGTTGCGGCGGTGGAAAAGTGGTTTCGTGGCCCCCCTGAAAGTTTTTGGGGTATTTGAGAATATATAGGAGGAAGATCTAGGTCAGGAGCTCACCGAGGGGCCCATAAGGTCGGGGGGGGGGAGGCTACACCCTTGGGCGCACCCTCCATCCTTGTGGCCGCCTCGTGGCTCTTCTGACTTTCACTCCAAGTCTCTTGGGTGTCTTCTGGTCCAAGAAAAATCATCACGAAAGTTTTATTCCGTTTGGACTTTGTTTGGTATTTCTTTTCTGCGAAACTCTAAAACAAGGAAAAAATAGAAACTGACACTCGGCTCTAGATTAATAGGTTAGTCTCAAAAATCATATAAAATAGCATATTAATGCATATAAAACATCCAAAACAGATAATATAATAGCATGGAATAATAAAAAATTATAGATACGTTGGAGACGTATCACACACACTAGCCATTCCCTATACACATATGTGACTACCTTCCCGTTCCAAAGCTTCGTGTTGCCTACACATTTCCTACTCCGCTTCACAATGTGCACCATGAAGTGGAGCACTGGGGCTTCGAAACTCTCTATCTTATGTTCCTGTATAGGAGAGAGACACTCATTTTTATGGGGGAGTGCTCTCGTGTGACTGTTGGCTCCTTCTCAAATGTGGCCGCCCACAACGACTACTTCCGCAATGCTGACAATCTCTTTGGCGGAATGGCTTTCGGTGCGAACTCTTCTTCTTCCACCATTCCGTATGTGAGCGTATCCCCTGTATTAGGGATTGTATTTGGAATTTTGCTAGTTGCTATCAACATGGGCATGCTGCTTTTATCCTACATATAGATTGTATGCTTACTTTGACTAGTATTTTATTTTTCATGTGGTCAAATAATCATGTCCATTTTGTTCATCATGTTTTTATCTATCATTATTTTGGATTAAACATATTGGAAAAAAAATATTCTGAGCATGTCTATTATAAGAAGCACTTTATATACAAAATTTGAAAAATGTTAATCATGCATTAAACAAATGCTAAATGTGTAGAAAAAATGTTTCTGGCATATAGAAAAAGTTCAAATTCGTATAAAAAAAGTTAAAAAAATAATAAAGTTTTCAATCTTTTTTGAAATATATTATTCATGCATTTAAAAAATGTTAAATATGTATAGAGAAAAAGTTTGTGAAGTATAAGCAAAATATTTACAAAAAGTATACAATGTGTTTGGAAAAAAGTAGGCATAAAAATGTAAGTTTTCAAAAGTGTTAATCATGTACGCGAACAATGTTAAATTTATAAAAATAAATTTGATGCATACAAGAAATGTGGAATGTGTATGGAAAAAGTAGACATGAAATATATGTTTAAAAAATGTTAATCAAGAATTTAGAAAATATTTATAGACACACACACAATGTCTATAAATATTTTCTAAATTCTTGATTAACATTATATATATATATACATATAATATACATAAACACTATTCTGATCACGGGGTCAGAATAATATTCTGATCACAACCAGAACTTCCTGAGTTACACGCCTGAACTTCCTTCTATACGAACCCGACCTTCGGGCTATCTTCGCAACCGTGTTTCCCCGCGCAAATTTTTCCGGTTAGTCGTGTTCTATGTGATGTAAGTGTAATCTGCAAACTATTTCGACTAACTAAATGTCCGTTTCAAATATGAATCTTGCTCGTTGGCGGATTTGCTCTCGGGTTATGATGAAACATGCCTCTGTTGCAATTTTACTGTCCGAGTTGTTCAACCTAAACTTCCTCCTGTGCTAGGTTGAACTTCCCCCAACATTGCCCATTGGGGCTTGCGATATACCGTTGGAAAGCTATGGACACGAGTATCATGACCCAAGTTAAATTTTTGGCAAAACGTAAGCGGTTTAAGAGCAGTTTTGAAAACCGTTTTTTCTTCACATAAAAAAGTGAATCGTATTTTCGATCGCATTTCTAAACCATTTATCAGAATGAGGCAAATAATATGGCGTTGGGAAGCTCCTGCAAAACCGCTGCTTACACATATTGAAAGTTTTCTCTAATTCCCTATGGATAAAGAGTAATTTGAAAATTCGTAATTTTTCGCAAACCGAACAGCCAAGTTTGTATTTTTGATGTCATTTCTAAACGGCTAATCCAATTGAGGCAAATGATATAGCGTTGGAAAGCTTATGAAAATTCGCTACTTTTTCATGTTTAAAGTTTTTCCTAATTTGAAATGGTTTAAAACTAATACAGAAAACAATAGAAGTACCATCAACTTCGTATTTTCAAGATAATTTTTTAACCGTACATCCAAATGCATCAAACGATATTTGCAAAACTTTTTCGTATATATTGTTTCTCCCTATACCTTATGGTTTTAAGTGAAATTTGAAAATGGCTAAAAACGTATTTTCGCCGTAATTTCTACAAACTTCATCAGATTGGGGTAAATAATATATGGTTGAAAAGCTACAGAAAATGCGAAACTTTTTCATGTTAATGGTTTTCTCTATTTCTTGGACGTTTTCAAGTAATTTCGAAAATGGCGAGATCATTCGTTCTGTCTCTATCGCAAAACAGATTTTTCGAAAATGCACCACGTGGAGAACTTGAACTTCTCGGCATGTGTACTTGAACTTCAATCTGTTTTTCACGTGTTTTTTTTTGCTCGTAGCTCTCCATCCACTGTTCGTTGCTCTCCATCCACTCACCGGAATTGAACAAGTGATATACCGATGGAAAGCTGCTGTAAACACACAACTTTCCCATTTTGATCATTTTTTCATAATCGCGACGGTTTTAAAAGTTTTTTATCTGAAGTTTATTCAGTGTAGTAGTTGAACTTCCTGCTGTTTTCACGTTGAACTTCTGTGATGTATTTTTGTTTGTAATTTCCTCATCCATTCGTCAGTGTTATACAAATGATATTCCTATTGTACAAATCTCTTTCACAATATTTTTTTAACTTTCTCCGACCGAGGACTTGAACTTATAACAAAAAAAATTAGACTATGCCTTTAATTCATTTCTCTCATATTAAACACACACCATGTAGTACATAAACTTTTTTCATTTTTATAATTTGGAATTTTTATTTTCTTTTTTAAATCAAATTCCTTCCAAATAATAACTGAACTTCTTTGTGGATCGAGAGAATTATTTTAAAACACAAAAAAAACAATTTATTTTTGTGTTTACGAACAAGGAAATACAAGGTGAACCCCTCTGCAAGAATTTTTGAATTTCCCCAGACAGAGCACGCGAACTTCTTGCAACAAACCATTTAACCTTTTTTTCTATTCTTATTTTCTTATCTGAAACACATTTTGTGTAGTAGTTGAAATTCCCGCTATTTTCACCTTGAACTTCTGTCACGTATTTTTATTCAACCTCTCTAACAAGAATTTTTGAACTTTCTTCGGCCGAGCACTTGAACTTCTAGCAAGAAAACTTTTAGCCTTTGACTTTTCATTCTTTTTTTCATTCAAAATGCACACCGTGTAGTACGTGGACTTCTCGCAGTTATCAATCTGAGCTTCTCTTGGTTACGTGAAAATATCTGAATTTTTTATAGACATTGAACTGCCATAGCCTTTTTAGTTTAACTTCATTATGTATTTTTAGAAATGTGAAAATTGTAGGTTTTTTAGAAACATCAAACTTCTTCGTTATTTGAAATTGAACTTATTGGTTTTATTCTTTAGTAATTAGAAAAATGCGATTTTTTCAAATAAATATTAAACTCCTTCGCTTTTTCCAATTGTCCAATTGAACTTCTTGGTTTTATTCTCTAGTAACAAGGGAACCTGATTTTTTTTAATATACATTGAACCACTCATTTTTTAAAACTGAACTTCTTGGTTTTAATGTTTATTTACATGATGTTCACTTTAGTTACATGATGTTCGAGAATGGAACATTTTTGTGCAACCTTGATTTGCAAGGTTCACTCATCAACTAATATTTTTCTTGTGTTCAAACTCTTTTGTTTTTGCACACCCAAGGTGTGTTGTTTTTTTGAAAGATTTTCTTTTGAACTATCAGCGGCAGAAACTATGAACTCCTCATGCACAAAACTTATTTAGTACACCCCATACACAGGGCACACACAACTGAAATATATCTTTTTTGTAGTTTGCGAATTTCTGCTACTGGTACACACACTGACCTTCACAATAATAAGGTTAAACTTCCTCATTTTTACAACTCTCTCTCTCTCTCTCTCTCTCTCTCTCTTTGCCGTAGTAAGGAAGCCAAAATAACATTTTTTTAGAACATGTGTGTTGATTGCTGTCTTTTCTTCTTCCTGCCTTTGCACAAGACATCCACAACGATTAAGAGAGAGTTTAGGTTCTCTGAAGTTCGAGTATGCACACACATGCATTTTTGTCTGAAACAAAACTATTTTTACTTCAATCTGATTCAGAAAAAGAGGAACATTGTGCGGAGTGGGGAGATAGAAATTAAGGAAAAAAATGAAAAGGACGGTGCTATGCTAGCGCTGCAGCAACATCATCAGTTTTCACGCGCTAAAATAGTTAAATGCCTGGCGACTCATGTACTCCACGCCGGCGAGCCCAAACGGCTGTCTGGACTTGAGGGCAGCAGGGATTGAGGGAGGGGGCGGAAGCAAGGATCCAGGAAGAAAGCGGCAACACATATCCAACAATCTGCTTTTGTTCACCTAACATAAGCATTTTCACCAAATGAATTATTTTCATACAAATGTTTCTACTTGTACAAGTAAGAATTGCAACAATTTATTCAAACAAACTTAAATGACTTCATGACAAAATTCGAAATCCATAACCATATTTTTTCGCCCAACTGCCTTCACATGCGTCCTGCCCATAGAGAGAGTGAAAAGAGAGAGGATGAACAACAGCATTGCATCTAAAAAATCAAAAACTAAATAAGCTACTAGATAGTGGGAAGTTCAGATCCAAAGGAAGAAGATAGAGAAATGTACTTGTTGCTGTTCAGACCGGCGCAACGGGGAAAGTCATGTTCCGGGCTCGCCGGAGTTGGGGATCTTCTTCCCTTCGCATCAATGAGGAGGGGACGGTTTGCTACGACCGGCGTATTGCACGACTGTAGGAGGCGGCGGACACCATGCATGGGCGGTGGGCGCTAGTGGACAAGGCGGCAGTGGAAGAGGCGGCGGACAAGGCAGCGGGAGCAAGGCGCGAGCTCCGGTGGTCCGTGCCGTCACCAGATCCAGGTGCTCCGTCCATGGAGGAGCACCACTGGGAGGAGGTGGAGGTAGCAGGGCCCGACGGAGGCGCGTGGTATCCTCCGGCGGCGTTAATGCAGGCAGCTGACGGCGACGAGTGCGGTCAGGGGCAGCGTGGGGGCGGCGGCGCCGGTTGGGGGCAGGGCGGGGGCGGCGGCGCCGATTGGGGGCAGGGCGGGGGCGGCGTCCCCTTTTGAGGGCAAATCAGGGGGCGGCGCCGGTTGGCGGCGGGGCGGTGGAAGTAGACGGAGGGAGCCGACGGTGCGGGGGAAGCAGATGGCGGGGAACCGGCGCGGTCCACAAGAGGAGAGGGAGTCGACAAATTAGGGAAGGGGAGTGATCGTGGGTGGGTGGGTGGCTTTTTTTCTTTTTCTTTCCACCGGTTCGGGAGTTCGGGAGGTCCGCTCGGGGCGCCGTGATCAAATAGCTATTCGGTGTCTATATAAGGTCGCGCTATTCATTGTCCTGTGTGAGGAATATTTATTCTTCCTCCCTCTCTATTTTGACATCAATTCACCGTATTTTTAGATTTCGTAAAATTTCGTCTTATTTCATACGTAAAAAGGAACGTAAGAAAATATATATTCGATGTAAAAAATATTTTATGTTACGTAAAATTACAAATGTAAAAACATACATAAAATGCGATATTTCTGGTCCTATAATCTATTTTTTTTGCTTTTTATACCAAATTTTACGTAGTGAATCAATATGAATGTGACTATTTGTATTCTAAACGTAATTTGTTTATAAAGCGATCGTAAGATTACCTCGGTAAAGAATAACTTATTCTAATGTTTCTGATGTATGCGAAAGATGTACAATGTTTATGAAAAAGTGGATACAAACAATATGTCTAAAAAAATATAAAAAACTGTACCAAGTGTATGAAAAAGTAGACATAAATATATATAAGTTGTCAAAATGTTAATCACGTATTAGAAAATAGTAAATGTGTATATAAAAATAGTTCCTGATGTATACAAAAAATGTACAAATAAGACAGCGGAAACCTATAAAACCTGAAAAGAAAACACACACAAAAAAGTAAAAACAATAAAATGAATAAGAAAGAATAAAGAAAAAAGTAAAAAAAGAAAACTGGTAAAAACCATGAAAGAAACAAAAAACATGATTAATAAAACAAAAAAAACAGAAGAAACAGTACGTAGAATGAGTGGACGAGCAGTTGAACTAGCGAGCAAGCGACTACGCTAACAAGCCGACATATGCGCGCGAGCCTTTCAGGCGAGACGGATACTAGTCTCGCTATAAGCAAGATACAACATTTCCAGGGACCTCCTATTGTGCGCCTTCAGCGCCGCGCAAACTAACTGGCGCCTGCAGCAGTGACTGGATGGGCCGGCCCACAATAGCGTTGCGCGAAAAAAGCACAGCCAAAAAACTGCTATCGATCGAGATTCGATCTCACGCCCTAGCGCTGACAAACGGCGAGTGTAACCACTCGACCAGCCAAATGCTAATGCTTATTTACAGCGTGAACCATTTAAAGAATAGAAACGTTGACGCACTATTAATTTCTTACTACACTGTAGCTTTTAGATTTTACATTTATTTGAAAAAATGTGCACATATTACAAATGAAGCTCATGAACATGTGAAAAAAGTTCACCAACTTTAAAAAGTTCATGTATTAAAAAAGAGTTTACAAAGTTAAAAAAGGTTCATCGAACAATGAAAGTAGTTCATCTATTTGAATAAAAAAGTTCATCAAATTTGCAAAAAAGTTCATCGATTTTGAAAAAAGTTCATCAAATTTGCAAAAAAGTTCATCGATTTTGAAAAAAGTTCATCAATTTTGAAAAAAAGTTCATCGATTTTGAGAAAAAGTTCAAAAAAATTAAAAAAAAGTTCATCAAGTTTGAAAAATAAGTTCACCGATTTTGAAAAAGGAGTTCACCGAATTTGAAAAAAGTTCATCATATTTGGAAAAAAGTTCATCGTGTTTGGAAAAAAGTTCATAAATTTGCAAAAAGTTCATCGGTTTTTTTGAAGCACTAAAAAGAAGAAAATCATTGATTTTTCTTTAAAAAAACATGAACTTCAAATAAAAGAGACATTGAAGAAACAAAAAAGAACAAAATAAAAAGGAAATAAAGAAAAAGCAAACAAAACCGCACGGGGAAATGACCAGCGAACCAAAAAAAAACGGTTTGGAAAGCTTTTGGAAGCTTCCCAAAACCGGAGGACTCCCGTGACTGAAGAAGGAAATAAAATGGAGGAAAGAAGCTAGAACACACGACTGCGTCACTGGCCTAGTGGTTGCAGTCTTGGCGTAGGAAGAGGAGATTGTGAGTTCGAACTCTCGTTGCTGCATATCTTTTTTTTTCTAAATAGAATAAAGCATACATGGGCCGGCCCAGTCGCGGCAGAGGTCGGTACGCTGCAGGCGCCAGTTTGCAAATAGGGAATCCCACATTTCCACCCTTGGTCGGATGACACTACAGAATTTCCCCCTCCGTGTGGGCCGACCCACTAGAGGGTTTTTTTTGGACCCGATAAATTTTGAACGTTCGGATTTTAAGCAAGGCAACATGAACGTTTTTCCGTGGCAATTTTAGTTGACGCGAGGTGGCAAGTTTAGTTGGTAAATATGGCAAATTTGCCCTTGTTCGTTTTTTGTCAGAAAGTTGACATGTTTGCCAGCTAAACTTGTCACCTCGGGTCAACAAAATATGCAATGAAAAACATTCAGGTTGCCATGCTTAAAATCCAAACATTTAGGATTTATCATTTCAGTTTTCTTAAGGATTTTCTTTCCTTCTCCTGTTTCCTCATTTTGTTTACCATGTTCAGGTCTCTCAAAAGAAAGAACAGAGATACTCTTTCCTGTCCTTTTTACGACATATATAAGGTTTTTCTAAGTCAAACTTCATAAAGTTTGACCATGTTTATATAAAAAAATGAACATCTACAATACTAAATTTGTACAATATAAAAATTAAATTCATGACGCATTCAATGATATTGATTTTGTATTGTGAACGTTGCTATTTTTTCTATAAAGTTGATCAAACTTTACAAATCTTATATACGAAGTAAAAATGGCCGGAGGAAGTACATCTTCCTAGGTTGTGCTGAATCTCCTCTCCTCTTTTCTAGCCTACCTTTTCCGGTAGTGATATTAGTTATGTTGTCCTCTTCAAAATAGAAAACATAATTTTGAGTTCCTTGAACAATACTGATCTCTACTACTTGTACTTTCATTTATAAAACAGCAAACATTTTCTTTTTTAGGTACACCCCACTTAACGTACACAGAGCACTACCACCTCACTATCAGACCCACTTAAAACATCTAATCGTCCAGATTAGTCTAACCCACATCTAAAAAGATCTCTAGCAATTAGATCAGGCGGACCATGGGACGAGCGGACGAAAGGTTCCCACTCCCCGGATCCTATAAGTGCAAAACTAAAACTTGGGCCTACACAAGTGTACAACATATTTGTTTCTTTTCAGAATGTTGATTTTAAGCAAGCTTGCTAGTGGATTGTATATTTCTTATGCATGGTTCCTGATTCAGATATATCACAGTGAAAAATTTCTTTGCAATGGATAATACAAGTTAACTGCAGGTAATTTTTGTTTGGATGGCATTTGTCCTATGATCAGAGGGTTTTTTACAGGACTGCACACTGTATAACGGGAAGTTGCATGTCTGGGATATAAAGGCATTTGACGTATACCTCTGGAGCTTTAAAAAATCTTTGTCGGAACCAATGCTATTTTGAATTTAGAGCCTACATTGTACTTAGGGCCAATTTTTTTCTGGCTTGTAGAATAAGCTGGAATAATCTGCCTCTACCCAGCTTATTCTATTCTAGAAGCCCAACCAAATTTAGTTTTTTAGAAGCCTACCAATTAAGACTTGACTAGTAGGATTCTAAAAAGAAATTTTTGATTGGACTTCTAAAATAAATTGGATAGGGGGCAACTTATTATAGAAGCTAAAAAAAAAGCCACCAAAAGAACTAACCATTACTATTGTTGTACTAGGGCAAGGGATTTAATATGGAAACCTAACCCAGCCGCCCCTCCCGCGCAATGAACTTGAAAATCTTTTTGGAGCAAACTTAGAGAAGGATGGTGATAATGTTTCTCATACCTATATGGAAGAAGAGAAGTGGCCGTGAAAGCACAACAGTCAGATACTCACAACCTATTTGGTTTGCTTCCTGAGAAAGCTACCAGAATCAGGCAGGAATTTGAGGCATTGGATTTCTCAAGTGTAAGGCTGAGATTGCTGTGTGGGCATGGAGCTGCCTGTGTGGACTCCATCCACACAGGCCCTCACAAACATAGCAATGCTTTGACTTAAAATTGCTTTGTGAAAGGCTTCTGTCTTTGATAAGAGCCCAACCAAATTTAGTTTTTTAGAAGCCTACCAATTAAGACTTGACTAGTAGGCTTCTAAAAAGAAATTTTTGATTGGACTTCTAAAATAAATTGGATAGGGGGCAACTTATTATAGAAGCTCAAAAAAAGCCACCAAAAGAACTAACCATTACTATTGTTGTACTAGGGCGAGGGATTTTATATGGAAACCTAACCCAGCCGCCCCTCCCGCGCAATGAACTTGAAAATCTTGTTGGTGCGAACTTAGAGAAGGATGGTGATAATGTTTCTCATACTTATATGGAAGAAGAGAAGTGGCCGTGAAAGCACAACAGTCAGATACTCACAACCTATTTGGTTTGCTTCCGGAGAAAGGTACCAGAATCAGGCATGAATTTGAGGCGTTGGATTTCTCAGGTCTAAGGCTGAGATTGCTGCGTGGGCATGGAGCTGCCTGTGTGGAGTCCATCCACACAGGCCCTCACAAACATTGCAATGCTTTGACTTAAAATCGCATTATGAAAGGCTTCTGTCTTTGATAAGGTACGTTAGGCTCTAGCCAGGACCACGGTACTATCGTCTATTGTTTGTACCACTCTCCTTCCAATCGACATTTCCATTTTTTGAGTAAAATGCATGGAACCACCACTTTAGCGTCATACCTCTCGGAAAACTACAACTTTATAAAACGTGGCACTTTGCACCGCACCACAATTTTGACAGTGGCAGAAAACACTGATTCGTTAGAGTTTTGACGTGGCTGATCACTCGCGGGCCGACAGCAGTGACGGGGCGCCGCTAACGGCCGTTAATGGTCATGTCCGAAGCGATTGGGCCGGCCCTCACTCCCATCGCTCACTCCATCGCTCGCTGTCTATCTCATAAAGTTTGACCATGTTTATATAAAAAATATGAACATCTACAATACTAAATTTGTACAATATAAAAATTATATTCATGACGCATTCATTGATATTGATTTTGTATTGTGAACGTTGCTTTGTTTCTATAAAGTTGGTCAAACTTTACAAATCTTATATGCGGAGTAAAAATGGTCGGAGGAAGTACATCTTCCTAGGGTTGTGCTGAATCTCCTCTCCTCTTTTCTAGCCTACCTGTTCCGGTAGTGATATTAATTATGTGTTCCTCTTCAAAATAGAAAACATAATTTTGAGTTCCTTGAACAATACTGATCTCTACTACTTGTACTTTCATTTTAAAACAGCAAACATCTTCTTTCTTAGGTACACCCCACTTAACATACACAGACATGGTACAACGACGTGCTATACAAAAGGTTTTTAACCCCTTTCCGCGACGGCGTTTGGAACCGTCGCCAAGTGAGTGTGGGCGATAGGGGGGTCCTTCCCACACGACTTAGAAACCATCGGGGATAGGCCCTCCTAGCACACTGGCTGGGGCAAAATGAGTTCGTGTGCGATCTAGCAGGGCATCGACACCCAATTGTTTTCCGTTTGTATGTACATCCCACATGGTGAATCCAGAAAAACATTTCCGCTCGTATGTATATCACACACAATTTTTTATGTGGAAACGTTTGTGCAAGGTGGCCTAACGCAAACAGTTCTCTGCCGGAAGCCGTGTGTGATTGTTAGTTGATCGAACACACCTACTTTCAAGAAACCATGCGTGTTGTTTGAGTTCATTGCCCACGGTGATGTCTGAGTAACCGTCTGCAGTAGAAAACCCCAATAAGCAGGGTAATTAGCCTATTATTCATAATCCATGTACTAATCAAATTGATATTTCTTATAAAAACACACCAGATATTTTATATCCGTATAACAGCAACCATGTTTTCATAATCGAATTACATCAGACAGCTTTGGCACTCAGTTCCGCCATTACACAACAACACCAAGTTTCACATGCAGCATCAAAAACCTTTGGAAAGTAGCATCATACATAGTAAATAGACAGATTAATCTCATCTGGGAAACTGTAGAAGAGGAAGGCAAATGTTGAGACTTCAGTGATGTTGAATGTCCTTGCAACTTTAGGCCAGTGGCTATGGATAATTGCCCGCCCAACCTTCGTCCTCTTCAGCAAGATTTCAATATTGTACCGTGGGTGTTGAATGAATACCTTCCATGCCTCTTGACTATGCAGGTGGTTTGAGAGGTAATCATCGATGAACTACTTTGAAAAGTACTGAAAACAAAGATATGCAAACAAGGTAAAAGAGTTAGTACCATTGTCGGTGTCAAAACCGGCGGATCTCGGGTAGGGGGTCCCGAACTGTGCGTCTAGGCGGATGGTAACAGGAGACAAGGGACACGATGTTTTACCCAGGTTCGGGCCCTCTTGATGGAGGTAAAACCCTACGTCATGCTTGATTAATATTGATGATGTGTGTTACAAGAGTAGATCTACCACGAGATCAAGGAGGCTAAACCCTAGAAGCTAGCCTATGGTATGATTTTTGTTCGTCCTACGGACTAAAGCCATCCAGTTTATATAGACACCGGAGAGGGCTAGGGTTACACATAGTCGGTTACAATGGTAGGAGATCTACATATCCGTATCGCCAAGCTTGCCTTCCACACCAAGGAAAGTCCCATCCGGACACGGGACGAAGTCTTCAATCTTGTATCTTCATAGTCTTGGAGTCCGGCCGATGATGATAGTTCGGCTATCCGGACACCCCCTAGTCCAGGACTCCCTCAGTAGCCCCTGAACCAGGCTTCAATGACGATGAGTCCGGCGCGCATATTGTCTTTGGCATTGCAAGGCGGGTTCCTCCTCCGAATAATTTATAGAAGATTGTGAACACCAGGATAGTGTCCGGCTCTGCAAAATAAATTCCACGTACCCCCGTAGAGGAAATAATATTACACAAGTTCAATCTGCTGACGTATTTGGTGGCGTGACGTCACACCACTACCAAGCCTTTACTAGAATTGTTTTTATTGTACCACCTCAGTGTGTTTAGCGAAGCGGTTTCCTTGGCACGTCTTGTCAAAGAAGAGATCGTGTTCCCCTTATTCCAGGATTCTCATAAATACGGACGTGGGTAACCCGACCGCGCCCGTTGCCACGCCCCCTCCATCGAAGGCGGGTTCCAAACGGTCACGGGGACGGCTCTTGGTATTCTTCCTCTTTATATGAGACCAAGGCCCGTTCTTTTTCTTCAATCCTTAATAGAATCCGCCCCTCGCCATGAGTTCCAACACCCAGGGCTCCAGATTCGGGTACCTTCGACCTTCGACAATGTCCGGCTCCGACCTACGAGGCTGGTGGATGCCCTCTTCCGTCACGGAAGAAGACGTGCTAAAGCTGAGAGACGCCAGGTACTTGGCCTACGAGATTTCGCATAGGTTGCCTGCCCGAGGGCAAGTTATTCCTACTCCCGAGCCCGGCGAGAATGTCGTGTTCGTGTCTCACCTCCGTCGGGGTTTAGGCTTCCCGATGGATCCCTTCGTGAGGGGGCTCATGTTTTACTATGGGCTGGAATTCCATGACTTGGCTCCGGAGTCCATCCTCCACATCTCATCATTCATTGTCGTCTGCGAAGCCTTCCTCCGCACTACCCCTCACTTCGGCTTGTGGCTCAAAACCTTCAACGTGGAGCCGAAGATGATTGAGGGGCGTCAGGCAGAGTGCGGCGGGGCGGTTATAAGCAAGAGGGCCAATGCTCCATGGCCCGAGGGCTCTTTTCAGGAGGAGCTCGGCTTGTGGCAACAGGAGTGGTTCTATATCATCGCTCCCAGGGGCAGCAGGCAGAGGCCGCCGCCCGTCTTCCGCTCGGGCCCTCCACAACGGCTGACGTCATGGGTCAACAAGGGGTTTAACTGGGGGCCGTCCAAAGACGTCCCCCTATTGCAGGACCGGATTCGAGGCCTCCAAGAAAGGGAGATTAATCTGGTCGTAGTGGCACAGGTTATGCTGATTCGGCGCCTTCTGCCCTACAAACGTTGCCCCCTCCGCCTGTGGGAATTTAATCCGGAGGGGCCACAAGCTCTCCAACACTTCATGGGTTTGACACCCGTGGAGATGTACAAACTGTTCTTCGGATCGCAAGAGATGCGTCCGGACTTGACTGAGGACGCTGGCCTAAGCTGCAATCGCCCGGATACTCAAGTAAGTAGCCCTATGTCCGGACATATTGTCCATTTATTTATCATGGGTTTGCCTTTTAACCAGCTATCCCTTGGACAGGAGTGGATAGCGCAAGCAAAACTGATACGGTGTCCGGCCCCCCCTCCCTGAGACCACGCCGGATCCCGTGTTAGTCAAAATGTTGGAGGTTGCGCCTTCGGAGGAGAGCGAAGGGGGGCACAGGGAAACTACCACCTCTGCCAAGGAGGCCTTCAATAAGGGGGGAATCGAGAATCCCCCCTTCCAGGGGGAGAAGAGGACCGCTTCCGAAGACCCGGAGGCCAAGGCCTCAAAGCGGGGAAGGAAATCTGCGCCGGAAGGTCCTGCGCCGGGAAGAGCCCCGGCCGCACAGTCTCCCCAGAGGAGTCAGCCCTCCAGCGAGCCGTAAGTAAAAAAGGGGGAATTTTGTAATAAGAGACACCCCTGCTTTATTTCTAAGGGTAACCGAAGTTTTCACCTTGTAGTTCGGATCTCAGCCCATCTCAGCAGAGCTCATCTTCGGGGGACCTTCGTCCGGAGATGATGGAGAGCGAAACGCCTCCATCTGCCGCCTCGTCGGGCGGGGTGGACAACCCTGAGGTGTCTTCACGGAGGGTCTCCCCGAGTCCGGCGGGGCCGAGGAGTTCGGCACCTATTGGAGTACGGCCGGTGGAGCTGCAGGATTTGCTCAAGAGGGCGTCTATCTCAGAAGATCACCGCACATTAATAAGTACGGTGATTGAAAGGATCTCATCCGCCGAGAGCGAATTGTATGAGGCCGTCGGGAGTTTGCTAACAGGGTTTAAGGTACACAAAAAATGACATACTTTTTGACAGTTTTGCACATGGAGTGCGCCCTGTATAGATAGTAGCCCCTGAGACTTGGTATGCTGTCAAAAGCGACAGCGTGCCAAGGATCATAATCTCAGTAATAGAATGTCACCTTTCCTATGCAGGTGGCGAAACATTCGGTGGCCAGCCGGACTGATGGAGTTGCCGAGCTGAAGAGGCAACTCGATGTTGCGGATGCGGACACCGCGCTGGTCAATAAACGACTTGATGATTCACAAGGTAGGTGGTTGCTCCGCAGCCGCCTAGTAAGGGAGCTGACGCCCATTCCTTACAATTTGTATGCTTGATGCAGATGGTGCCGCTGCTGTGGAAGACCTTCGAGCAGAGCTTGCTCGAGCCAAGGAGCAAGCCAGGAAAAGTGATGCGGCTGCCTCGAAGGCAGCGGAAGAGCGAAAAGCCGAAAAGGCTGCTCACTGCCGAAGCAGGGAAGAGATGGCCGGAATGGCCTTGAAATTAAAAGATGCTACCGACCACTGTGAGGTTCCTTGAAGGAGAACGCCGAGTGGAACAAGAGGGCCTGAAGAAGGACGCCGCCGAAGTCAAGGATGCCCGGAGTGCGATGTGGGCTATGAAGGAGGAACTGCGTCAAGCCGGAGACATTGCGGCTGGAAAGCCCTTTCTTCTGCGTAGGAAGTTCACGGATCCGAAGTATGCTCAGCTGGGCCAGTTGTGTGGTGCGGAGGATCCTTATCTGGATTTGGCGGCGAGTGCGGCGGACGCAGTCGTGCACTTCCGAAGCCAGAAGGATCACGAAATGGAAGAGCTTTACTGGTCTCAATTCCATAGTCCGGAGCATCCACTTCCGTTGACTGATCGGCTGGCTGAGTGGTCTGAGTTGAATAGATTGTCCGGACTTGCCATGACGGATGTGGTCGCTCATTTGTGGCCGGAAAGGCCCAAGCCGAAGAGTTATTTTGGCTTGTTGCAGCAATTCCTTGGGGCGGCGCCGCATATCAAGGCGATGAAGCGGTCGGTATGCATAGAAGGTGCACGGATGGCTCTCGCCCATGTGAAAACATACTTGGCGGAGATGGATGCCACCGCTGTTGCATCCCGGGGTTCGGACAAAAGCCGATTACTCGCCGAGCACTATTTTGAGGAAGTCTTGCAGGGCGCTCGTTTAATAGAGTCGCAGTGCTCGAAAGATGTTATGTTTAAATGACATGTATGATTTCTGAGATCATGTTTATAATGCAACGGCTTTTTATACTTGTGCGTTCAAGTATTGAACTATCTCCTGTGCGGCCGTATATGTATGAATAACCTGAAAGTTGCAGTCTTTGGCTTCAGCCCCCACGCACATGGTGCGGGGGTGTTTGCAAAAAAGAAAAGCGCTTTTTCACACTTAATCCAACGTCTTGGTCCTTTGAAGGAGGTGATAGCATAGCAAACTAGGCAACCGGACTATAATGCTTTATCACTTTCACTTAGCCATAGGAGCTCGATGGTGGGGCTACTATATAGCCCCTAGAGGCACCGCGCTCTCCGAACTCGGGGCGCGTATGTGCCTGACCGGGAAGCGGTCCTTCGTCAAAGCGGAGGAATTCTAAACATTCCAATAGTCGATCGAGTGGTTGACCAGTCTCTCGTTATATCATGACAGTCAGTTTTCGGCTTTCTCTACTGAGGTGCTCGCCCGGCCGAACCGGGGCACAATCGCAGTAGTTCTCCTGGTACCGCGTTAGCCGATGGGGCGGAACGTAAGGCAGCAAAACACAGGAGCCGGGCAAACCCAACATTTGACCAAAGACATGATTCAGAGCTGATGCATATAAGGCCTAACTCGAGACGCCGAACACTCCCTGAGGTGTTCGGTCTTTATGATACCGGGCAGAACAATGCCCTAAGCCCCTAGTGTCCAGGTACAGCCGGGAACTTCTGACACGGCCGATGCCAAAACGCCAGCCTCCTCCTCGGTTATGGTAGATAACCGGGGGATGTGTATCAACAAGAGACAGTAAGAAAGGTTTACGCAGGGTCTTAATCTGAAAAGAATCCTTGCAACGGGTCCCTGCTGCATGTCTGCGCCTGTGTCTCCGTTGTGCTGTATCCTGGACGGGTGTAGCACGTGTTTCATCTGTAAAAGAGAAGGACTTAGTTTGGAAGAAATATTGTGCAAAGGATGTATTGAAAATAAGGTATAATTTGGAGGATGAATAAAGTTGAGCTTTATTGGCTCTCATCGTTTATACGCGCAGCCCCTTGTAAAGGGTATGCGGCTGGGAAGCCCCTTGTTTATTTACGCCGGACTCGCCTAACCGTGTCCGAGGTCTGAATGACCTGTTTTTAGGGGCTTTGACCTGCAAGGTCGGATTAGTGTGTGGCTGTCAAAGCAGTCTCACGTTCTCCGTGGTCGAGAAACACTCGGAGTTACTCTTTAATGAGATTATGCCACGTGGACCGGGCATTTTAAGCATAAGAGACGCGTAATGTGGTATTGCATTAAAGCGGACGAAAGCTTCACGTCCCAGTAGTGCTTAAGGGTCACTTTTAAATGGGGCGATATGGAGAGTGAGCTTTTCGCGATGGAGGTTGTCGGATGAACCGAACACGACCTCTAGTGGTACAGAGCCTGTACAATTGGCTTAAAGGCCTGTCGTCACTCCTTTGAAGGAAGTGCTGCTATGGCGAATTTTGGTAGGGTCTATCCCCATTTTGTGGACGGTGTCCTGGTATGGCAGGTGCCGCACTGTGTTTTCGTGTTATCACATGAAGTGAGTTCACTGTTTTGACTTCTAGTGGGAAAGTCTTCTGTTTTCTAGTGTGCTGCTTGTGGGGTTCGTCGTCGTCTTCACTTGGTGTGTCGAGCCCCTTGCGTTCGGTGTTAAGTCGGCCGGACTGTTTGAAGACCCAACAATCTGTGTGGGTATGGTTTGCAGGCTTCCCGGAGGTACTATGTATTTGACATAGCCTATCCAGAATTTTGTTTAGGTTGGATAGCTCATCGCCGTTGTCCTTGAGGGGCAGTGTTTTATTATTCAGCCGAGAGCTTTTGAATCCGGCGTTGACCGCCGTGCTATTTGGACCATTTTCCTTATTCCGGCGCTGATCTTTTCTGCGTCGTGATTTTCCATTTCCATCCCTGACTTCGGATGTACTCGGGTCGCTGGTGCTGCATCTAGCCAGCCAGCTGTCTTCCCCCGCGCAAAAGCGGGTCATGAGGCTTGTTAGTGCGGCCATTGTTCTTGGTTTTTCTTGGCCGAGGTGTCTAGCGAGCCATTCGTCTCGGACGTTGTGCTTAAAGGCTGCTAAGGCTTCGGCGTCCGGACAGTCGACTATTTGGTTCTTTTTGGTGAGGAACATGTTCCAGAATTTGCATGCTGACTCTCCGTGCTGTTGAGTTATGTGACTTAAATCGTCTGCATCCGGAGGGCGGACATAAGTCCCTTGAAAATTTGCTCGAAACGCATCCTCGAGCTCTTCCCAACTTCCAATGGTATTTTCTGGGAGGCTTTTGAGCCAATGCCGAGCTGGCCCTTTGAGCTTGAGGGGTAGGTATTTTATGGCATGGAGATCGTCTCCTCTGGCCATATGTATGTGTAGGATATAATCCTCAATCCAGACTCCGGGGTCTGTTGTTCCGTCATATGCCTCTATGTTCACGGGTTTGAATCCCGCTGGAAATTCATGATCCAGTACCTCGTCGGTGAAACATAGTGGGTGTGCGGCGCCCCTTTATTTAGGTGTGTCATTGTCTTCAAACGCTCGGCGGGTAGTGTTGCTTCCTAGAGTCTTCTTTTTTGGCCCATAGATAGACCTGATCGGGTCATCCTTTTTCCGAGGATCTTTATGCTGATCGTGTGCCGGCTTGTGTGCGGAGCCCCTTGCTGCTCTTAGCCTGTCATCTGGTCGTCTATCCGGCCAGGCGGCCTCTTTCTTTTTTGATTGCGGGGGCTCTAAGGCCTCCTCGTCGAATTCGGGCAACAACTTGCGCTTCGGGTAACTCTTTGCCTGGCGACTAGCGTCATATTTATCTGCGGTATTGAGTACTTTGCTCCATATCATTCTGAGTGTGTCCTCTGCTGTTTTGAGCTTCCGCTTTTGCTTCTTCAAACTTCTTGCAGTAGCGACGAGCCTTTTATGAAGGTTCTTATGCTTTGGTGATGTGTTCGGCGTGAGATCGTCTAGGCTCTTGTTTTCGCCGGGGATGGGTTGCTTGTCCAGTTCACCGTGTTCGGATGATTGCTTGGTGGCATGTTCGCCGTCCACTGCTTCGCCCTGCTCTAGGGCCGGGTCTGTATGGGTGCCGTTTTTATCGAGGCGGGACTTCGGGCGGCGCTTGCGTCGCCGTTTTGGTTGTTTGTTGGGGAGTTATCCTTCGCCGTGTCCCGTTGTTCCTCATTATCGCTTCCTTGTGGTGTATCCACCATGTATACATTGTGAGTTGGGGTGGCTTTCCAGTGCCCTATAGGTGCTGGTTCTTTGTCGTCTCCGGCATCGTCGTCCATACCGTCGATATCTTCGGAGTCGAAGTCTAGCATGTCGGTTAGATCGTCGACAACGGCTACTAAGTGGGTGGTGGGTGGGCGTTGAATTTCTTCGTCGTCTGCATCCCAACCATCCTGACCGCAGTCCGGCCAAGGCTCTCCTGATAACGAGAGATACTTTAGCGAACTCAAGATGTCGCCGAAAGGTGAGTGTTGAAAGATGTCCGCGGCGGTGAACTCCATGATCGGCGCCCAACCGGATTCGATTGGAGGGGGCGCGGGAGGCTCGGAGTCCGGCGAGGAGTCTGGCACCTCGGAGTCACGGGCTTCACGAGGGACAAGGTTAGTGTTTGGCTCTATCGCCGTAGAGGTCGCAGCCCCCGAGGCGATGTCTAGCCATCCGTCCTCGATCTGCGCAGCCGGCTCCGAATTGAGAGCAGGCTCGAGTGCGGCCTCCAGGGTACTGTCCGGCTGCAGAGCTAAATCATGCCCGTCGTGATAGTGCGGCGCGCTTGGCTGTGGCTCGAATCCATCGAAGATCAAGTCCCCGCGGATGTTAGCCTGAAGTTCAAACTTCCAAATCTGACCTGACGGCCAGGGGCGTAGCTTTCAATCTGCTCCAGATGGCCAAGCGAATTGGCCCGCAGTGCGAAGACGCCGAATACAAAGATCTGTCTCGGGAGGAAGGTCTCACCCTGGACTGCATCGTTGTTGATGATCAAAAAAGCCATCGAGCCTATCGGTGACGACACAGAGGAACTCTCAATGAAAGCACCAATGTCGGTGTCAAAACCGGCGGATCTCGGGTAGGGGGTCCCGAACTGTGCGTCTAGGCGGATGGTAACAGGAGACAAGGGACACGATGTTTTACCCAGGTTCGGGCCCTCTTGATGGAGGTAAAACCCTACGTCCTGCTTGATTAATATTGATGATGTGTGTTACAAGAGTAGATCTACCACGAGATCAAGGAGGCTAAACCCTAGAAGCTAGCCTATGGTATGATTTTTGTTCGTCCTACGGACTAAAGCCATCCGGTTTATATAGACACCGGAGAGGGCTAGGGTTACACAGAGTCGGTTACAATGGTAGGAGATCTACATATCCGTATCGCCAAGCTTGCCTTCCACGCCAAGGAAAGTCCCATCCGGACACGGGAAGAAGTCTTCAATCTTGTATCTTCATAGTCTTGGAGTCCGGCCGATGATGATAGTTTGGCTATCCGGACACCCCCTTGTCCAGGACTCCCTCAACCATCCTATAGTTGACTGATGGCGCAAGGGGTAAAACCAAGGTAAAGGAGTTAGTACCATCCTATAATTGACTGATGTCTTCTTCATTGTGCGAACAAAGATCTTGCTGTTATTCTTCGCAAGTTTCTTCATTCTAACAATCTTTCTGAGTTTCTTAACTTGACTGATATTCATGGACATCTCATTTCCCCATATGCAAAATGGGCCGAACAGTGGGTCTAAGCCTCTGATAGAATGACCTACATGTGAAAGACCAAATTGTAAGAAACCTAAATATTAGAATGATTCCTGCAACTGCACAATAATGTGCTATTAGCCAAAGGACCATGCTTGAACAAACCTCGATGGTAAACAATAGTGTCTCCCATTGTTTCCCTGCAACACACACAAGGAAGATCTTGATCAGGTTAATTGAGAGTTTTCATACTATTAGTAGGATACATATTGAGTACAACCAAATTCGATTTATTTCACATGCGTAACAATACAAAATTGTACCCACAGCAAATGAAAATCAAATTGCAAACCTGTACCAAACAGTTAAATGGACAACAGAACAGATGACCAAAATAGTTAACTAAGCACGACATTGCAGAATAGAAACGTGTACCAGAAGATAAGACAGTTAACAAAACAAAAATGCTTGAGAACACTACTACGAAATGTAGCAATTGTTGGACCAAACTATTAACTGAACATTACATTTCAGAGGACCAAAGTGTTAACTGAACATTACATTTCAGAGGACCAAAGTGTAAACTGAACATCAGATTGCATATTAACATTAGAGAGGACAAATCACTAGAAGGCATTGGCGGTGGCCTCGAGAAAACAACACGAACTGTATTTTAAAGTAGACAACAGTGTGGTGGTGTCGATAGTGGCCTCGAAGACGAGGTGCTCCTCGAAGATCTGGCGGTCAGCACGCATGGCAGCCATGGCGACCTCGCGCATGCGTGTGGCCGCGATTTGCTTCTCCACTGCCAGATGCTACTGAGCTCTGATACGTCTCCAACGTATCTATAATTTATGAAGCATTCATGCTATATTATTATCTGTTTTGAATGATTATGGGCTTTATTATACACTTTTATATTACTTTTGGGACTAACATATTAACCGGAGGCCCAACCCATATTGCTGTTTTATTGCCTGTTTCGGTATTTTGAAGAAAAGGAATATCAAACGGAGTCCAAACGGAATGAAACCTTCGGCAACGTGTTTTTTTGGAAGATTATCACCCTGGAGGCTTGGAGATCAAGTCAGAAGATACTCGAGGAGCCCAGGAGATAGGGGGGCGCGCCCCCCCTACAGGGCGCGGCCCCATGTTTCGTGGACCCCTCGAGCACCCCCCGACCGACTTCTTTCGCCTATATAAGCCTACGTACCCTAAAACCATTGAAGATCAAGATAGACCGGGAGTTCCGCCGCCGCAAGCCTCTGTAGCCACCAAAAACCTCTCAGGAGCCCTTCCCGGCACCCTGCCGGAGGGGGGATCCTTCACCGGTGGACATCTTCATCATCCCGACACTCTCCATGACGAGGAGGGAGTAGTTCACCCTCGAAGCTGAAGGTATTACCAGTAGCTATGTGTTTGATCTCTCTATCTCATGTTCTCTCTCGTGTTCCCTCTATGGCACGATCTTGATGTATCCCGAGCTTTGATATTATAGTTGGATCTTATGATGTTTCTCCCCCTCTACTCTCTTGTGATGAATTGAGTTTCCCCTTTGAAGTTATCTTATCGGATTGAGTCTTTTATGAGAACACTTGATGTATGTCTTGCCATGCTTATCTGTGGTGACAATGGGATATCATGTGCCTCTTGATGTATGTTTTGGTGACCAACTTGCGGGTTCCGCCCATGAACCTATGCATAGGGGTTGGCACACGTTCTTGACTCTCCGGTAGAAACTTTGGGGCACTCTTTGAACTACTTTGTGTTGGTTGAATAGATGAATCTGAGATTGTGTGATGCATATCCTATAATCATGCCCACGGATACTTGAGGTGACAATGGAGTATCTAGGTGACATTAGGGTTTTGGTTGATTTGTGTCTTAAGGTGTTATTCTAGTACGAACTCTTGAATAGATTGATCCGAAAGAATAACTTTGAGGTGGTTTTGTACCCTACCATAATCTCTTCGTTCGTTCTCCGCTATTAGTGTCTTTGGAGTAACTCTTTGTTGCATGTTGAGGGATTGTTATATGATCTATCTATGTTATTATTGTTGAGAGAACTTGCACTAGTGAAAGTATGAACCCTAGGCCTTGTCTCCTATCATTGCAATACCGTTTACGCTCACTTTTACCACTTTTTACCTTGCTGTTTTTATAATTTCAGATTACAAATACCTTTATCTACCATCCATATTGCACTTGTATCACCATCTCTTCGCCGAACTAGTGCACCTATACAATTTATCATTGTATTGGGTGTGTTGGGGACACAAGAGACTCTTTGTTATTTGGTTGTAGGGTTGTTTGAGAGAGACCATCTTCATCCTACGCCTCCTAGGGATTGATAAACCTTAGGTCATCCACTTGAGGGAAATTTGCTACTGTCCTACAAACCTGTGCACTTGCAGGCCTAACAACGTCTACAAGAAGAAGGTTGTGTAGTAGACATCAAGCTCCATGTTATATTGCGTGTGAAATGGCTGTGGGTGGCGCTTAATTGGAGGAGGGTGATAGTGATTTCGGCGGAAGGTGTTGCGCCGTCGGTCGGGGCATGTGGGACGGGAAAGGAGGAGGATGGTGTGGGTGGGGTGTGGATTACCTGACCATATCAATGAGGCCGCGCAGCAAGAAGAAGGGTCGCCGGCGAGGAGGGGGCGCTACAAGAAGAAGGGTCGCCGGCGTGGAGGCGGCGCTGCAAGAAGAAGGGTAGCCGGCGAGGAGACGGCGCTGCAAGAAGAAGGGTCGCCGGCGAGGAGGATGAGCTGCCAGTAAACATCAGTGAAGGTTTGAACTTGGAAAGCAAGGAGGAACAATCGACATGTGGCTTTTGGTGGGAGGGAGGGGGCGGGGAGATAGATATTTCTGCGGTGGCAATTTTTTTTTGCTCGGTGCCGCGAGAAACTGGCGCGCAAGTTTGGTTCAACCAGGGGCCATGGACTGTAGACGACGAAGCTTCCTGCGTAAACCAGACAAGATGGTGCGCCAAGATATTTTATATCGCATCCCACACGATTCTTTCTAGTAAACTGTTTGTGGTATACCTGATTTTTTCATTATGTTTTGAAAGACAAAATGGTGTTACAGAGGGAAAGGATGGTGTTTGAATTGCTAGAACATTTATGTACAGTGAACATACAACTACATGAGTCTCGTGTTTAAATTTGGAATTATTCCGGGTTCATTTGTCATTTTTATGGATTAATTGAGTTTCTCGGCATTTAATGTCCATAATTTAAATTTGAACTACAAGCACATGCTCTAGTGCCCCAAAGTTTGTTGAAAAATCACATGTGTGTCTTTGGGTGAATTTATAGGTCCCATGCAAGAAATGGGAATGAAATTCAAACATCTGGGTGTTGTGGCTCGGTCGGGAACATTGAGAAACTTGGTTTTTAAATTCCTGGAAATTCAAAACTTGACTGAAAATCATGAAACTTGGCATGGTGTCATTTCATGGCACCAACATGTTGTGGTAAAAAAATTGGCCGCATTTGGACAAGTTTTTAGTATAAGCTTCTTGCAAACCGGAGCTTCTCTCGAGAAGACTCGTGGTCCCCGAGAGGGGACGTGTCACCTTTGTGTTCGAAATGATATACGCTACCTACCCTCTTATTTTTTTACAGAGGCAACATAGAACTATATGAGTGCCATGTTAAATTTTGGAATTATTTCAGGTTCGTTTGGACTTTCTTATACATTAATTGAATTTCTGGTCATTTAATATGCATAATTCAATTTTGAACTACAAGCACATGCTCCAATGCACCAAACTTGGTTGAAAAATCACATGTGTGCCCTTGGGTGAATTTCTAGGTACCATGTAGGAAATGGGAATGAAATTCAAAATCTAGGCATCGTGGCTCGGCTGAAAAAATTGAGAAACTTCATTTTTTTAATTGATGTAAATCCAAAACACGTCTGAAAATCATGAAACTTGGCATGATGTCATGACATGGCACCAACATGCTGCGGTAATTTTTTTGGCCGAATTGGGATAAGCTTTGGTATAGGCTTTTTGCAAACTGGAGCTTCTCTCAAAAAGGCTCGTGGTTCCGAGGGAACATGTTACTTCCGTGTGCGAAATGACATACGTACACTGCCTTCTCCCGCCTTAATTTTTTTACACAGGTAGATTAGACCAAATACAAGTATCACGCTAAATTTTGGATTTTTTCGAGTTAATTTGGCCTTTTTTATACATTAATTAAATTTCTGGTCATCTAATGTGCATAATTCAAATTTAAACTACAAGCACATGCTCTAGTGCACCAAAGTTGGTTGAAAAATCACATGTGTGTCCTTGGGTGAATTTCTAGGCCCAAGCAACAAATGAGAATGAAATTCAAACATCTGGGCGTCGTGGCTCGACCGGAAAGATTGAGAAACTTGGTTTTTTAATTCATGTAAATCCAAAACACACCTGCAAAAAGATGATACTTGGCATGGTGTCATGACATGGCACCTACATGTTGCGGTAATTTTTTTGGCCGAATTGGTACAAGCTTTGGTGTAAGCTTCTTGCAAACCGAGCTTCTCTCAAGAAGGCTCGTGGTTCTGAGAGGAACGTGTCACCTCCGTGTGCGAAACGACATATGTACACTGGTTTATCCCGCATTAATTTTTTTACACGGGGAGATTAGACCAAATAGAAGTATCATGCTAAAATTTGGAATTATTCTAGGTTTGTTTGGACTTTTTTATACATTAATTGAATTTCCGGGCATTTAATGTGCATAATTTAAATTTGAACTACAAGCACATGCTCCAGTGCATCAAAGTTGGTTGAAAAATCACATGTGTGTCCTTGGGTGAATTTTTAGGTCCCATGCAAGAAATGAGAATGAAATTCAAACATTTTAGCGTCGTGGCTCGGCCGGAAAGATTTAGAAACTTGCCGTTTTAATTCATGCAAATCTAAAACACACCTGAAAATCATGAAACTTGGCATGGTGTCATGACATGGCACCAACATTCCGTGGTAAATTTTTTGGCCGAATTGAGACAAACTTTAGTATAAGCTTCTTGCAAACCGGAGCTTCTCTCAAGAAGGCTCGTGGTTCCGAGAGGGAACGTGCTACCTCTGTGTGCGAAATGACATACGTACATTGCCTTCTGCCGCCTTAGTTTGTTTATACAGGCAGATTAGACCAAATAGAAGTATCCTGCTAAATTTTGGAATTATTCTGGTTCGTTTGGCCTTTTCTATAATTGAATTTCTGGGCATTTAATGTGCATAATTCAAATTTAAACTAGAAGCATATGCTAAAGTGCACCAAAGTTGGTTGAAAAATCATATGTGTGTCCTTGGGTGAATTTCTACGTCCCATGAAAGAAATGAGAATGAAATTCAAACATCTGGGCGTCGTGACTCGGCCGGAAAGATTGAGAAACTTGATTTTTTAATTCATATAAATCCAAAACACATGTGAAAATCATGAAACTTGACATGGTGTCATGACATGGCACCAACATGCTGTGGTAAATTTTTTGGCAGAATTGGGACAAGCTTTTGTAAAAGCTTCTTGCAAACCAGAGCTTCTCTCAAAAAGGCTCGTGGTTCCGAGAGGGAATGTGTCACCTCCGTGTGCGAAACGACATACGTAGACTGCCTTCTACTGCATTAATTTGTTTACACAGGCAAATTAGACCAAATATAAGTATCGTGCTAAATTTTGGAACTATTCGAGGTTAATTTAGGTTTTTTATACATTAATTGAATTTCTAGGCATTTAATGTGCATAATTCAAATTTGAACTACAAGCACATGCTCCAGTGCATCAAAGTTGGTTGAAAAATCACATGTGTGTACTTGTGTGAATTTTAGGTCCCATGCAAGAAATGAGAATGAAATTCAAACATCTGGGCGTCGTGGCTCGAACGAAAAGATTGAGAAACTTCATTTTTTTTAATTCTGTAAACACGCCTGAAAATCATGAAAGTTGGCATGGTGTCATGGCATGGCACCAACATGCTGTGGCAATTTTTCTGTCCGATTTGCGAAGGCGCACACACTAAAAATCAACAAAGTCATTTTGGAACAAGTGTTGTCACGTTACAAATCGGAACACAACTATTATTGAAACCGTGGATGTTCTACTTACCAATTACGTGCGGCCACACGTCCCTTTTTTATTGGCTAGGAGGTGTAGTGTGGGGTAGCTATTTGAGTACGGGAGGCGTGCGATCAGACCCCTGGGCGTGCTCATCGGGAGGGGAGCCCTTTGACCTCTATCGGTCGCACACCTCCCTTCCAACGGCTCCATTAATGGCACCTGAGCCCCTATTTCACGGTGTGGCTATGTCTCACTGTACTGAGATTTAAGAGAGAAAAATAAAAATCTAAAAAGAAAGTTTTCCACGGATCTTGATGTAAGATCCGACGGACCTTGATGTAAGATCTGACGGACCTATATAGCATCGACTGCGACTTATAGCAAGCATGATGAATATAGGACGATGACAGTGGATAATAATTGTCTTACATATTTAGGAACATAATTAAAAAAGCCACATGCGGCAACACCCGAAATACACAAGGGCAAAAGAAGAAGGAAGACAATGATCTAGCTCGCTGATATCTACTTTCTTGATGCGTTGCTGCAGGCTGCGGGAACTAGTCTCCATGGCGACCGGCGATGAACACTTTCCTGTCCTCAATATGCTGCTTGAGAGCATCCACGGATTCCTCCACCAGCCTTTTATGCTTCATGCGCAGCACATCATTCTCGTCCATAAGTTTCTCGATGATGACGCTGGCCCTCTTCAACAAGGCACTGGTCTCCTCCTGCTGCTCCGCACTTTCGACGATCTTCGCCCTCAGCGGGTCGCGCTAGGCCTGGAGCTTCTCATTGCTCTCCCTTAGTTGCCGGATGATGCCGGTAGCCTGTTCAAACGAGGCTTTCATGTCGTCCTGCAACCTCGCCCAGCCAGAGATCTGATCCATCTGGCTATGGACGATCGCATGCATGCGCCTGTAAGAGTCCTCGCCTACCCGCGAGACATTTTCCCAGGCCGTCGCGACGCGGGAGGACATCTCTGCTGCTTCTGCAGCACGGCCGCACCAGTCTGCTGCATCAACGGCGCGGCGGGACCTCCGTGCTGCTTCAGCGGCGCGGCGGGGCCTCTATGCTGCTAGGACCGCACGGCGGGACATGTCGGCCGCTTTCGCAGCGAGGCGGGACATCTGTCGTGCTTCCGCTTCCATGCTCGCCTCTCCCTGGTGGCAATCTCTCGACCCAGAACTCATGCAGGCCATGGCAGACGGAAGGGAACGATGATGAATGACTTGTTTGTTTTTTGTGGATAAGGAGTTGAGGAGGAATGTGCAGTCATCTCGGAGAGGTAGTATTTATAACCGAGTACTAATACGCTCCTAAGTGGGAAACCGTTTAGGTTTTGATCGATGTGAACATGTTTGCAATTTGGAAGGTGGCGGGACGCATACTCAAAATTTATTGACGGTTCTATAATTTCTAAGTGCGGCACTATTTCTGGACGGCGTAACATGGGCACACTTTCTCGGCCGCATACGTGGTGTTTGGTGCACCGCAATAGGCAATTTCAGCAAATGTCTTGTTTCAAGAACCGTGCACGCTCGTTATTACCACCGCGCATGCTTTTTTTAATTAGAATGTGTGCCCGTCTAGCGTTGATCTGTCTAACTGTTTCTGTTTGTTGTGCCCATCAATCACACACACCAGTTGTCACATCCCTAGCTTCAGGCATTGCTCTAGGTTAGCTTCATGTGTGCATCATGTCTATATTTTTGAAACTTGAATTGAGGAATATTGGAAGCCTCAAAACCCTAAATAAAAGAGGGGCAAGAAACCCTAGAAATCTTATTCATTGCTCCAAAAGGCTCTTCTTAAATGTTTGATAATTTTTGGTAAGGGTTCTGGTCCCAACCAAAATATTGAACATTTTTAAGGAATTATTTTTGGGACTTTGAATTTAAATCATAGCTATTTGAATTGGACTTATATCTACTGTTAAATAAATATAGGTCCAATAATTCTGAAATATTCTTATGGAGCATTGTTTTAATTCTTTTAGCTCCTAAAAATATTGTCAGAAGCAAAATAAATTGAATTGGTTTCAAAACCAAATTCAAAACAAACCTGCAAAATAGAAAATAGAGTTAAAACAAAACAGAGAGAAAAAAAATAAAAGGAGTATAGCCTACCTGGCCTCACCCGTGCAGCCCACCAGCCGGCCCAGCTTCCCCCCCCCCTGGCCGGCCCAGCCCACCAGCGCCCTCCCTGTCGTCTTCCTCCTCGGGACAGTAGGACAGAGGCGCGTGGCCGGAGCGCGCACGCACGCGCCCGAGCCACCTCCTGCTTGCCGCCCCGCCCCGGATCGGCTAAGGATGCCACGCACCCCCTCAGGCCTCTCTCAACTCCCTCCCGTGCTCATCCCCTTCTCCTGCTCTCCCTCTCGCTCCGCACCTCGGACCCGAGCGGAGCCGCCGCCACCGACGCCGATTGCCACAGCCACCGTGCTCCCCACGCCTCACCGACGCCCCAGGGAGATCCGCCTCGACCACCTCTTCCTCCTCGCCGAGAAGCGCACCGCGGGAGCCCCTGCAACGTCGTCACCGCCGTCGTCTTCAACCTCCAGCGCCGAGCTCGCCTCCGGTCGATTCAGCGCCGCTAGGACCTCCCCGAGCTCGCTGACCTCCTCTTCGGCATCGCGGTGAGCCCCGTTGTGTTTCCCCTCTCTCCATTCGCTCGCCCCCATGCTGTAACCGCCGTCTCACCGCAACCGGAGCTCGCTGCCGCCGGCCATGCTGCCGTCGCGGCCATGGCTTGTTTCGGTCGCGTCCGAGCACGGCTTTGAGCTCGTGAGGCTCACAGGAAGCCCATGCGCAGCTCAGCTTGTCCAAAACCCCACCAGGGCCTCGCGCCCGTTACCACCCGAACTCCGGCGCCGCCGCGAGCTCCGTTCCGACGAGCCCCGGCGTTCCCGCAGCCTCCCACCTACCCCATCAGATGCGGGAGAGCCCGGGCTACGCCCCGGTGCCCTCAGCCGCCGCCTCCGTCGCCTTTAGCGCAAGTCCGGCGCGTTGCCGCCGCCATTTTGGTCGCCGCCGGTGTAAGTCCGGCGATGATGACGTGGGCATCATTAGCGGCTAACCCCCCCACACTAACCAACCCCCTAGGCCACTGACAGCGGGCCCCACCCCTAGTCAAACCCCAGTCAGCGCTGGGTTTGACCGGGATTAGCTCCTGTGTCACTGACGTGTGGACCCCACACGTCAGGTTTGACCGAGCCAGCCCAGTTGACCCTGCTGACGTCACTGTGACGTGGGGCTGACGCAATAAACCATTTTATGGATTTATTATAATTCAGGAAATTCCAGAAAATTATATAAACTTCTAAAAATCATAGAAAATTAACCGTAACTCCAAATTAAATAATTTATATATGAAAAATTATCAGAAAAATTCAAGGAATCCATCTGTACCATTTTCATGCATGTTAGAACAACTTATAGCTGCTGTTTAGCACAAATCAATTAAATGGCATTTGAATAATCACATATGGAGTTTGAATTTGAATTTTGTATTCAAACCAACTTCATTTAATCTGTTGCTAGTTGCATTAGCCCAAAACACATTCATTTTGCCATGTCATGATCATGCATCATATTGTGCATTGCATTGATTGTGTTCCCTTTTGTGTTGCCGGTATTGTCCCCTCTCGATAGACGTGATATCGATGATGTGATCGTTGACACTGATGAAGACTCAATGCTATCTTCAGAAGTGCCAGGCAAGCAAACCCCCTTGTTCATTCCGATACAATCCTACTCTCTCGCTCCTGCTCTCTTTTACTGCATTAGGACAACATCGATTCATCTGTTACTTGCTGCGGTAGCTGAACCCCTTTATCCTCTGCATGACCTGTCATTCCACAGTAATTAGATGAAACCCACTAGCATGAGTAGGAGTTGTTTGAGCCCTGTTGTGCCTACTCATTCATCGTTGTTTGTCATGCCTGCTACTGCTTAGAGTTGAGTCAGGTCTGATTCATCGGGGATGAATCAGAGGCGTGTGAACATGTCCTACTGTGTGTGAGCTAAGTGTGCGAACACGATTTGGTAAAGGTAGCGGTGAGAGGCCATGTAGGAGTACATGGTGGGTTGTCTCATTGCAGCCGTCCTCAGGAACTGAGTTCTGTGTTTGTGATCCATGATTCAGCTACTACCATACATTGGGCCCTGAAATATGACCCCGCTCGACTTCTTATTCACCCTAGTCCTCTGTCCAGGAGTTGCAAGTAGTTTCTGGTGTTTGTAGTATGCTGGAGGCCGTGGACAGCGCTGACCGTAGGGGTGGGCTGTGATGCGGTAGGCACGTGGCCGGGTATACCGGGCGCCCGTTTGGTGTCATGGAACCCTGTTCACATCGTTTGGGGCTGTGAGCGAAACTCCGGCCGGATCTCCTCATGGATGGAACCCGAATAGGCAATAAACCTGGACTAGAGACTTGAGTGTTTAGGTAGGTCGTGGTCTACACCCACGTCGGCTTTCGCTTGAAGTCTGCCGAGCACATGTCGTGCGCAGACGCTAAGTGGTGGAAACATGTATGAAGAAGTACACCCCTGCAGGGTTAACATCATCTATTCGAATAGCCGTGTCCGCGGTAAAGGACTTCTGGGTTGCTTATATCAGTTCATAGACAAGTGAAAGTGGATACTTTAAAATGCGCAAGATAAGCGTGAGTGCTATGGATGGCGTTCTCCTAGGGAGACGGGAGCGGATCCATAGTGGTGTATTGATATGGTGAATATGTGGACTCGTGTGCGCCACCTCAAAAGAGTCGCTTGCAGTCGTAGTTTAGGATAGCCACCGAGTCAAAGCTGGCTTGCTGCAGTTAAACCCCACCATCCCCTTTGTTGATAATGATGCATATGTAGTTAGTTCTGATGTAAGTCTTGCTGGGTAAATTTGTACTCACGTTTGCCTATTTTATGTTTTGCAGAGAGACTTCAGTCTCACTAGTAGTTCCACGTGGACTTCGACGTTTAGCTTGATACCTCAGCTACGATCTTGTGCCCTCGGCAGGATCTGATAGATAGTCAGGCTTCTCAGCCTTTTTCATTTATAGATGTCTGTACTCAGACATGATAGCTTCCGCTTGTGCTTTGACTTGTATGCTCTGAGTGTTGGGTCATGAGACCCATGTTTGTAATATCCCGCTCCTCGGAGCCTATTGAATAAATTACTTGAGTCGTAGAGTCATGTTGTGATGCCATGTTGTGTTTGCACATATCAAGCATATTGTGTGTATGTTATTGAAATGCTTGGTATGTGTGGGATCTGACCATCTAGTTGTTTATCTTTAGTAGCCTCTCTTACCGGGAAATGTCTCCTAGTGTTTCCACCGAGCCATGGTAGCTTGCTACTGCTCCGGAACACTTGGCTGGCCGGCATGTGTCCTTCTTCGTTCCTGTGTCTGTCCCTTCGGGGAAATGTCACGCGATGAATACCGGAGTCCTGTTAGCCCGCTACAGCCCGGTTCACCGGAGTCCTGCTAGCCCAGTGCTACAGCCTGGATTCACTCGCTGATGACCGACACGTTCGATGCTGGGTCATGGATGCATGTCCCTGTAAGTCTGTGCCACTTTGGGTTTACGACTAGCCATGTCAGCCCGGGCTCCTTATCATATGGATGCTAGCGACACTGTCATATACGTGTGCCAAAAGGCGCAAACGGTCCCAGGCAAAGGTAAGGCGACACCCGTGGGAATACCGTGCGTGAGGCCGCAAAGTGATATGAGGTGTTACATGCTAGGTCGATGTGGCATTGAGTCGGGGTCCTGACAGCGTTGGTATCAGAGCTTGACTGCCTGTAGGATTACCAAGCTAAACTGGTCGAAGTTGAGTCTAGAAATTCTTTAGTTATATAAGGGAATTGATTGTGGGATGGAACGTAAGGCTCTTTTTACTCCTTTTACCTCATGCCCTTCTGATCTGAGTCATCATCTTCTCTTCTACGGGGATTAAGAACTAGGCTATCCCTTCTTTCTATTAGGATCACGTGTTACTAATCAGTGGACTTATAAGATTGTTGGATTTAAGTCTCAGTTCAGTTCCTACTACTTCCGTATGTTAATTGTTGATCTCGAAACCTTGATATTGTGCTTCTAAGTGGTTATGCCACCATTTTTGTGAATGTCTCAAATCTTTTCCGAGCATTTACAGCCGTTATGCTGTCCGAGTCATCCCAGGTTTCTAAAGAGTCTGATGCATTTGCAAATCCCTTCCTTCTGTTTCCGATGTGCCTTTGGTCAGATTAATCACACAAATTAGTGAGTTGAGGTACTTTATTGCCTCGACATATATGTTGGAATAATTATTATGACCCTAGGTGTTTTAGGGAGTCACCTAGTAATCTAGCAACGTTTTGTGTTCCCAGTGTGAAGATTCTGGCCTTTATTATCGAAAGCATCCTGTGATGCCATTTAGTAGTAGGTAATCTATCCCTGGGTTTTGAACCCGAGATTCACCCTACTTGCTTCATGTTGATAGTTTTGCTCGTTCCTTTAGGTTATTAGTAACCTTTGCATTAGTCCTCGATGTTCGTGGTATTCCTTTCTTCCAAATACTATGAACCGCTTATGGCAGATGTTCCTCGCTGATCGAAAGATCACAATCAGAGTGCTCTCGATGGGTTCTCAATTCTACATTGTGACTCTGCCAGTTCTACCTTTCTGCATGGGTTATCCGGAAGAAATATGTGGAATTCGTTCGACATACTAATTTATGCATCCACAACTCAGAAAATTATATGTTCCTTTGAGTTGTTCTCTTTAGTTGCATTCTGACCCTCGTCTATCAATCGATAGTCAAGAGTATGCGTGCACTCGTTTATCGATGCCTATTACTCTTGTGGTCCGTCAAGCCATTCTATCGCAGAATGACTAGGAGAAACAAACTCCAGTACCTCTTCCATATCCAGGATTGGGTCAAAGAAGTTATGCTCCGCAGATCAAATTGCTAATCCAGCTTTTGTTCTGTTCTACCTTGGAGTATTACCATCTTTATATCGGGATTGTTATAGGAATTGCACACCATCCTATGAACTCTTGGTACAGTGATACTTCTTGCCATCATTAGTCATTCCTTGGTCTTCGTGTTGATGCAACCGGAATACCGACAAATGAATTGTGATGTGTGAAATCAATACGCCTAGCAACCTCGTTGCTGGGTAGTTAAAGGACAATAATTTCATTCTTAGTGTGTTGGTTACTGAATCATCATTCTAAGATTGATCGTGCTACCTAGTCCTTATTTCGGTGCACCCTTCGATTGATGAGTTAGGATCTTGTCAAGTCCTCACTCATTTGATCATATCGTCTTGCCCTCAAAAGCGAGATTGTTTTCGATCTTAGTAACATATCGGTGGTTCATGATTTTCCGAATGTCTTCTCGGAAGTATTACCAGGTTGTCACCTGACTGTTATGTTGAGCTCGTGATCAAGTTGGTTTCTTGTGAACCACCCTTTCTCCAAGAATCTGTGATAGATATCCCGGAGCTAGTTGGTTAAGCTAGACAACAACTTGGAGAGTTGGAAGATAAAAGCTTGCCTGACTTAGTTCGTTCCAAAGGGATATTCTTGTGTAGTGTGTGTTGAAGAAAGATGATATCTTCATCGATTGGTCCCTGTGATCAGTTGCTGGACCTACTGTCTTATCAATCCTTTGATTTGAGTGTAGGCTATCGTCAAATCAAATTAGTACCAACGATATTCGTAATGTTGTCTTACTCGTGGTTGATCCCTCGAGCATACACCATTATATCTTTTTGGTCTGACCAATGCTATCACCTTGTTCACTTAACTATGGAATTCCTTTTAAAAGGAAACCCGGATGAATTGTTGTTGAGCCCATTGACAACATCCTTATCTCCTCCATGATTTGTTGAACATTAAGCTAGTGTTGGAAACTTTTGAAAGCATTTCTTCATGCTAGTTCATGAAGCATATGTTCGGATGTAAGAAGTGACCTCCTCCAGTTCATGTGCATTTGATGCAAGTTGCCGTCGTGGATTCGAGAAGGTCAATGTTGTTTCCTTTGGAATCATCCCAAATCAGTCATGCATACGTGCGAAGTATTCTGTGGTCTGGAGACTTGCAACCTTCATTCCATATGTGTTCCGAGCACACCAAGCCACTGATTGATTTGTTCAAGGAGAAGAAGTTCCTTCTTAAGAGTATACCTTATGCAAGGATTTTGATATCCTCGTTGATGGTTCCCAACCTGAACCCGGTAGCGTTTTATTGTAAGACTACCATGTGGTCATGCTTGTCTGGGACAGCGTGTTCACATGTTTGTAGCAGAACCAGCTCATGTTTTGGAGCTTATTATCGTAGTTCATTTCCCGAGAATCTCGCAACGTCATCTCGTCGATTTGTGTTGCAAACTTTCGTTTTTCTTCCTAGACTCGATGAGTCTGGAATATCCTGACACCAACCAGATCTGAATCTCAGGCAGATATGATGGTTTGGAACATTTCCCAAGAACTATAATATTGGTCCCTCGATAACCGGTAAAGTGGATGTCGTGGCCAACACACCCAGCCGGAAGACCTATTATTGTAGTATCTTGTTTGAGGAAGTTGGCCACCTCCCCATAAGGACTTCGTAGGATTTACCCCCTAGCTATGCCTTATGATTTTAGTGTTTCCGAAGTACGACCTTTACCTGATGTTCTAGATACCAGACCATTTCAAGGAATGGGATACGCTAGTACATCAAGGAGAACATTAGAAGCGGAGTGCTAAATGTCTCTCGGTCGATCATCCAGATTTTGTTTCCTTGGCCTCGCTAAGGTGAAATCTGAGAAGGTGTTATCTTCCTTTGCATCTGCATCATCCATCATTAGCCATCATGGTAGTATGTTGTGTTGCCAGGATCCTTGACACGGATGTTGGTAAAACCTTGATGATTGTGGAAATGCTCAAGTTCTTGAGAGCACGCACAAGCGCTAGGTGTTATCATCGACACTAACTGGGATTACTCTCAGTTTCCTCGGCAATGCTATGACCTCTTCAAACAGTGAATTCACTCCCTATTGTTGGGTTCTTCCCCAGTTACCAGAATCATTCCTAGCATTTGCATTTTGTTCCTAGCTTGCACCGCCATTGTGCCATTCTACCATGGGTCTCTTCCATTTCCGGTGGTAAGCAAATTCATCCATTACATTGTCTTCAACAAGGTAATCCACATCATCCAAGTCCGAGTATGCCATTCTACCGACCCCCCTCCAAACGATCGCTCGAGAATTGCCTTAGGCTGGTTTAAAGAGTTTCAATGATCTCTGAATCAAAGGTAATTCTTTTTGCCACTTAAGGGGATATATCTTCAAGTCACCTTCCCTAAGGTGCATCATTGTGGTATCATGGCAACTCAACTCCTCGCTACGTTGACAACCGTTCACCACCCTCTTAGGTGTGGAATTGTTGTCTACCTAGTGAACCCTTGTCATCTGCTTCACTCCATTCCTATGGGTGCGTGCTTCGTCTCTCAGCTCGAGAGATGTTGCTATGTCTCATTCCGTGGGTTAATCCTGAGTTGTTCGACCTTCGAGAAGAACAATTCTTTTAGGGTCTTTCCTTTCCCCTCGTTGTCATGATAGCTGGAGTTCTCAGAGCAAGACGACAAGACAAAGATGGTGTTCAAATCAACGTTCATTTGAAGTGCAACCTGGATCGTGAAGATTGTGCTAGTTTGCGTTCCCCTTTCACCCTACCCTACGCTTGAATCTCGAGACGAGATTCTTGTTTAGTGGGGTGAGTTGTCACATCCCTAGCTTCAGGCATTGCTCTAGGTTAGCTTCATGTGTGCATCATGTCTATATTTTTGAAACTTGAATTGAGGAATATTGGAAGCCTCAAAACCCTAAATAAAAGAGGGGCAAGAAACCCTAGAAATCTTATTCATTGCTCCAAAAGGCTCTTCTTAAATGTTTGATAATTTTTGGTAAGGGTTCTGGTCCCAACCAAAATATTGAACATTTTTAAGGAATTATTTTTGGGACTTTGAATTTAAATCATAGCTATTTGAATTGGACTTATATCTACTGTTAAATAAATATAGGTCCAATAATTCTGAAATATTCTTATGGAGCATTGTTTTAATTCTTTTAGCTCCTAAAAATATTGTCAGAAGCAAAATAAATTGAATTGGTTTCAAAACCAAATTCAAAACAAACCTGCAAAATAGAAAACAGAGTTAAAACAAAACAGAGAGAAAAAAAATAAAAGGAGTAAAGCCTACCTGGCCTCACCCGTGCAGCCCACCAGCCGGCCCAGCTTCCCCCCCCCCTGGCCGGCCCAGCCCACCAGCGCCCTCCCTGTCGTCTTCCTCCTCGGGACAGTAGGACAGAGGCGCGTGGCCGGAGCGCGCGCGCACGCGCCCGAGCCACCTCCTGCTTGCCGCCCCGCCCCGGATCGGCTAAGGATGCCACGCACCCCCTCAGGCCTCTCTCAACTCCCTCCCGTGCTCATCCCCTTCTCCTGCTCTCCCTCTCGCTCCGCACCTCGGACCCGAGCGGAGCCGCCGCCACCGACGCCGATTGCCACAGCCACCGTGCTCCCCACGCCTCACCGACGCCCCAGGGAGATCCGCCTCGACCACCTCTTCCTCCTCGCCGAGAAGCGCACCGCGGGAGCCCCTGCAACGTCGTCACCGCCGTCGTCTTCAACCTCCAGCGCCGAGCTCGCCTCCGGTCGATTCAGCGCTGCTAGGACCTCCCCGAGCTCGCTGACCTCCTCTTCGGCATCGCGGTGAGCCCCGTTGTGTTTCCCCTCTCTCCATTCGCTCGCCCCCATGCTGTAACCGCCGTCTCACCGCAACCGGAGCTCGCTGCTGCCGGCCATGCTGCCGTCGCGGCCATGGCTTGTTTCGGTCGCGTCCGAGCACGGCTTTGAGCTCGTGAGGCTCACAGGAAGCCCATGCGCAGCTCAGCTTGTCCAAAACCCCACCAGGGCCTCGCGCCCGTTACCACCCGAACTCCGGCGCCGCCGCGAGCTCCGTTCCGACGAGCCCCGGCGTTCCCGCAGCCTCCCACCTACCCCATCAGATGCGGGAGAGCCCGGGCTACGCCCCGGTGCCCTCAGCCGCCGCCTCCGTCGCCTTTAGCGCAAGTCCGGCGCGTTGCCGCCGCCATTTTGGTCGCCGCCGGCGTAAGTCCGGCGATGATGACGTGGGCATCATTAGCGGCTAACCCCCCCACACTAACCAACCCCCTAGGCCACTGACAGCGGGCCCCACCCCTGGTCAAACCCCAGTCAGCGCTGGGTTTGACCGGGATTAGCTCCTGTGTCACTGACGTGTGGACCCCACACGTCAGGTTTGACCGAGCCAGCCCAGTTGACCCTGCTGACGTCACTGTGACGTGGGGCTGACGCAATAAACCATTTTCTGGATTTATTATAATTCAGGAAATTCCAGAAAATTATATAAACTTCTAAAAATCATAGAAAATTAACCGTAACTCCAAATTAAATAATTTATATATGAAAAATTATCAGAAAAATTCAAGGAATCCATCTGTACCATTTTCATGCATGTTAGAACAACTTATAGCTGCTGTTTAGCACAAATAAATTAAATGGCATTTGAATAATCACATATGGAGTTTGAATTTGAATTTTGTATTCAAACCAACTTCATTTAATCTGTTGCTAGTTGCATTAGCCCAAAACACATTCATTTTGCCATGTCATGATCATGCATCATATTGTGCATTGCATTGATTGTGTTCCCTTTTGTGTTGCCGGTATTGTCCCCTCTCGATAGACGTGATATCGATGATGTGATCGTTGACATTGATGAAGACTCAATGCTATCTTCAGAAGTGCCAGGCAAGCAAACCCCCTTGTTCATTCCGATACAATCCTACTCTCTCGCTCCTGCTCTCTTTTACTGCATTAGGACAACATCGATTCATCTGTTACTTGCTGCGGTAGCTGAACCCCTTTATCCTCTGCATGACCTGTCATTCCACAGTAATTAGATGAAACCCACTAGCATGAGTAGGAGTTGTTTGAGCCCTGTTGTGCCTACTCATTCATCGTTGTTTGTCATGCCTGCTACTGCTTAGAGTTGAGTCAGGTCTGATTCATCGGGGATGAATCAGAGGCGTGTGAACATGTCCTACTGTGTGTGAGCTAAGTGTGTGAACACGATTTGGTAAAGGTAGCGGTGAGAGGCCATGTAGGAGTACATGGTGGGTTGTCTCATTGCAGCCGTCCTCAGGAACTGAGTTCTGTGTTTGTGATCCATGATTCAGCTACTACCATACATTGGGCCCTGAAATATGACCCCGCTCGACTTCTTATTCACCCTAGTCCTCTGTCCAGGAGTTGCAAGTAGTTTCTGGTGTTTGTAGTATGCTGGAGGCCGTGGACAGCGCTGACCGTAGGGGTGGGCTGTGATGCGGTAGGCACGTGGCCGGGTATACCGGGCGCCCGTTTGGTGTCACGGAACCCTGTTCACATCGTTTGGGGCTGTGAGCGAAACTCCGGCCGGATCTCCTCATGGATGGAACCCGAATAGGCAATAAACCTGGACTAGAGACTTGAGTGTTTAGGTAGGTCGTGGTCTACACCCACGTCGGCTTTCGCTTGAAGTCTGCCAAGCACATGTCGTGTGCAGACGCTAAGTGGTGGAAACATGTATGAAGGAGTACACCCCTGCAGGGTTAACATCATCTATTCGAATAGCCGTGTCCGTGGTAAAGGACTTCTGGGTTGCTTATATCAGTTCATAGACAAGTGAAAGTGGATACTTTAAAATGCGCAAGATAAGCGTGAGTGCTATGGATGGCGTTCTCGTAGGGAGACGGGAGCGGATCCATAGTGGTGTATTGATATGGTGAATATGTGGACTCGTGTGCGCCACCTCAAAAGAGTCGCTTGCAGTCGTAGTTTAGGATAGCCACCGAGTCAAAGCTGGCTTGCTGCAGTTAAACCCCACCATCCCCTTTGTTGATAATGATGCATATGTAGTTAGTTCTGATGTAAGTCTTGCTGGGTACATTTGTACTCACGTTTGCCTATTTTATGTTTTGCAGAGAGACTTCAGTCTCACTAGTAGTTCCACGTGGACTTCGACGTTTAGCTTGATACCTCAGCTACGATCTTGTGCCCTCGGCAGGATCTGATAGATAGTCAGGCTTCTCAGCCTTTTTCATTTATAGATGTCTGTACTCAGACATGATAGCTTCCGCTTGTGCTTTGACTTGTATGCTCTGAGTGTTGGGTCATGAGACCCATGTTTGTAATATCCCGCTCCTCGGAGCCTATTGAATAAATTACTTGAGTCGTAGAGTCATGTTGTGATGCCATGTTGTGTTTGCACATATCAAGCATATTGTGTGTATGTTATTGAAATGCTTGGTATGTGTGGGATCTGACCATCTAGTTGTTTATCTTTAGTAGCCTCTCTTACCGGGAAATGTCTCCTAGTGTTTCCACCGAGCCATGGTAGCTTGCTACTGCTCCGGAACACTTGGCTGGCCGGCATGTGTCCTTCTTCGTTCCTGTGTCTGTCCCTTCGGGGAAATGTCACGCGATGAATACCGGAGTCCTGTTAGCCCGCTACAGCCCGGTTCACCGGAGTCCTGCTAGCCCAGTGCTACAGCCTGGATTCACTCGCTGATGACCGACACGTTCGATGCTGGGTCATGGATGCCTGTCCCTGTAAGTCTGTGCCACTTTGGGTTTACGACTAGCCATGTCAGCCCGGGCTCCTTATCATATGGATGCTAGCGACACTGTCATATACGTGTGCCAAAAGGCGCAAACGGTCCCGGGCAAAGGTAAGGTGACACCCGTGGGAATACCGTGCGTGAGGCCGCAAAGTGATATGAGGTGTTACATGCTAGGTCGATGTGGCATTGAGTCGGGGTCCTGACACCTTTGATCTGGCTGACCGTTTCTGTTGTGTTGCCTAATCGTAAACATTTAATCCTTCTGAAGCGTATGCCCTCAATCGCACACACCTTTATCTAGCTGTCCATTTCTGTTGTTCTGCCTCATCATAAACAGTTAATCCGATTGAACTGTATGCCGCATATCGCACACGCCTTCATCTGGCTGCCTGTTTCCGTTCTTCTTCCTCATCGCAAACAGTTCATCGAACTGAACCGTATGTCGTGCATCGCACACGCAACTAAAATCTGAACCGTGTTTGATGCATCCGTCATCGCAAACGTTTTGCACCTTTTTGATGGTTTTTTTACACCACCGTTTACAATATTGCATCGCACACAGTTTCGTCGAAGGGTCTCTGATCGTAGTGTCGCGTTAGCAGCATCCTGCAGTAGTGAGAGCACTACCACCTCACTATCAGACCCACTTAAAACATCTAATCGTCCAGATTAGTCTAACCCACATCTAAAACGATCTCTAGCAATTAGATCAGGCGGACCATGGGACGAGCGGACGAAAGGTTCCCACTCCCCGGATCCTATAAGTGCAAAACTAAAACTTGGGCCTACACAAGTGTACAACATGTTTTTCTCTTTTCAGAATGTTGATTTTAAGCAAGCTTGCTAGTGGATTGTATATTTCTTATGCATGATTCCTGATTCAGATATATCATAGTGAAAATTTTCTTTCCAATGGATAATACAAGGTAATTTTTGTTTGGATGGCATTTGTCCTATGATCAGAGTTTTTTTTACAGGACTCCACACTGTATAATGGGAAGTTGCATGTCTGGGATATAAAGGCATTTGACCTATACCTCTGGAGCTTTTAAAAATCTTTGTCGGAACCAATGCTATTTTGAATTTAGAGCGTACATTATACTTAGGGCCAATTCTTTTTCTGGCTTCTAGAATAAGCTGGAATAATCTGCCTCTACCCAGCTTATTCTATTCTAGAAGCCCAACCAAATTTATTTTTTTAGAAGCTTACCAATTAAGACTTGACTAGCAGGCTTCTATTTTTTTATTGGACTTCTAGAATAAATTGGATAGGGGGCATCTTATTAAACAAGCTAAAAAAAGCCACCAAAAGAACTAACCATTACTATTGTTGTACTAGGGCGAGGGATTTTATATTGAAACCTAACCCAGCCGCCCCTCCCGCGCAATGAACTTGAAAATCTTTTCGGTGCGAACTTAGAGAAGGATGGTGATAATGTTTCTCATACTTCTATGGAAGAAGAGAAGTGGCCGTGAAAGCACAACAGTCAGATACTCACAACCTATTTGGTTTGCTTCCAGAGAAAGCTACCAGAATCAGGCAGGAATTTGAGGTGTTGGATTTCTCAAGTCTAAGGCTGAGATTGCCGCGTGGGCATGGAGCTGCCTGTGTGGACTCCATCCACACAGGCCCTCACAAACATAGCAATGCTTTGACTTAAAATCGCATCGTGAAAGGCTTCTGACTTTGATAAGGTACGCTAGGCTCTAGCCAGGACCACGCTACTATCGTCTATTGTTCGTTCCACTCTCCTTCCAATCGACATGTCCAATTTTCGAGTAAAATGCACGGAACCACCACTTTAGTGTCATACCTCTCGAAAAGCTACCACTTTACAAAACATGGCACTTTGCTCTGCACCACAATTTTGACAGTGGCAAAAAACACTGATTCGTTTTCTGAGAGAGTTTTTACGTGGCCGATCACTCACGGGCCGACAACAGTGATGGAGCGCCGCCAACAACTGTTAACGGTCGTGTCCGAAGCGTTTGGGCCGGCCCTCACTCCCATCGCTCACTCCATCGCTCGCTGTCTATCTCTCTCCTCTCTCTCGTGGGCAGGGCGGCGGTGGCGGCTCCGGATCCATCGATCAGGGAGTGGTGGGGGCAAGGTATGGTGAACATAGCCCTTCACCTTGGCTCGCTGGCGTGGCAGGGGCAACTGCGTCGAGGAGGAAGACATGTGCGTCCACAACAAATTCATCCATCACAGAGTGCTCTCATAGTCGCCACATTTGGTGGAAAATTCTTTGAGCTCTTGTCATATGGTGCTGGTCCAACCCTTGGTGAGCTGCCTCCCTCTCTCTACTAGCAAGTTTGGTTTGTGAAATTCTAGGGTTCTAGATATAGAAACAAGTGTTTGCTAGAATTCTAGAAAATTTTATTGTTCACTACTACTTGTGAGCCGGATTTCACCGAAGAGGAGAGAATGATGTAGTAGAGTAGAGATAAGTATTTCCCTCAGTTAAGAACCAAGATTATCAATCAAGTAGGAGAACCAAGCAACACCTCGTTAGCAGCACCTACACACAAAATAACAACTCCTTACACCAACGCGAACAAGGGGTTGTCAACCCCTTGGCGGTAAGTTGCAAGGATTAAATCTCGTAGTGATAAAAAGATAAGTAAAAATACAAAATCAAATAGATAAATAAAAAGTGCAGCAAGGTATTTTTGGATTTTAATATATGATAAAAGTAGACCCAGGGGTGCATAGTTTCCACTAGAGGCTTCTTTCTTGAAGATAACATATGGTGGGTAAACAAATTACTGTTGGCCAATTGATAGAAAAGCGAATAATCATGACGATATCCAAGGCAATGATCTTGTATGTCGGCATCACGTCCGAGACAAGTAGACCGAAACGATTCTGCATTTACTACTATTACTCCACACATCGACGGCTATCTAGTATTCATCTAGAGTATTAAGTTCATAAAGAACGGAGTAATGCCTTAATCAAGATGACATGATATAGACAAAGTAAACTCACACATGAATAAACCCAATCTTTTTTCCTTAACAGCAATGATTGTCACTGGGATTGAGCACCGCAAGGTCGAACCCACTACAAAGCACCTCTGCCATTGCAAGAAAAATCAATCTAGTTGGCCAAACCAAATCAATAGATCGGAGAGAAATACGAAGCTATAATAATCATGCATAAAAGAGTTTAGAGAAAAATCAAATAATATTGATCATAAACTCACAATTCATCGGATCCCAACAAACACATCGCAAAAGGGATTACATCGAATAGAACTTCAAGAACATCGAGGAGAACATTGTATTGAAGATCAAAGAGAGATGAAGCCATCTAGCTACTAACTATGAACCCATAGGTCTATGGTAAACTACTCACACATCATCGAAAGGGCAGCAAGGTTGATGTAGAGCCCCCCATGATTGATTCCCCCTCTGGTAGAGTGCTGAAAAAGGCCTCCAGATGGGATCTGTCGAGAACAGAAGTTGCGGCGGCGGAAAAAGTATTTTGTGGTGTCCTATGTTGGCCTCCCGATTTTAAAGAATTTATAGAGCTGGAATTAGCTCAAACGGGGCCAAGGTGGGCCCACGAGACACCAGGGCGCGCCTACCCCCTAGGCGTGCCCTGATGGCTCATGGCCACCTCCTCTATCTTCTGGCCCTCTCTAGTGTCACTTTTGTCTAGAAAAAAAATCTCCAAAACGTTTCGTGGCATTTGGACTTTGTTGGGTACCGATATTCTGAAAAAACAAAAAATAGGCAAAAAACAGCAACTGGCACTGGGCACTAAGTTAATAGGTTAGTCCCAAAAAATGATATATAACTGCTTGTAAGTGCATATAAAACATCCAAGATTAGTGCTATAATAGCATGAAACAATAAAAAATTATAGATACGTTGGAGACGTATCATTCACTGAATCTTGTTGTGAACTTATGCAGTTAACTGAGTATTGTCGTTTGTGACTGCACAAAGTTAACTAAATCTTGCTCTCTCTCACCGTACCTAGGTGTTAATTCAAACAAGTTAACTGAATCTGGCTCTCTAACTGTACTAGGTGTTAATTGAAAGTAGTTAACTGAATCTTGCTCACTGTGACTGAACCTAGGTTAATTCAAACTACAATATTCAGTTATCTGAATCTTGCTCACTATGACTGAACCTTGTTAATTCAAACTACAAGATTCAGATAACTAAATCTTGCTCATTGTGACCGAACCTAGGTTAATTCAAACTACAAGATTCAGAACCTAGGTTAATTCAAACTACAAGATTCAGATAACTGAATCTTGCTCACTATGACTGAACCTAGGTTAATTCAAAACTACAAGATTGAGGTAACTGAATCTTTCTAACTGTGACTGAACCTAGGTTAATTCAAACTACAAGATTTAGATAGCTGAATCTTGCTCACTGTGGCTGAACCTAGGTTAATTTGAACTACAAGATTGAGATAGCTGAATCTTGCTCACTGTGATTGAACCTAGGTTAATTCAAACAACAAGACTGAGATAACCGAATCTTGCTCACCATGACTAAACCTAGGTTAATTCAAACTACAAGATTCAGTTAACTGAATCTTGCTTACTGTGACTAAACCTAGGTTAATTCAAACTACTAGATTCAGATAACTGAATCTTGCTCACTATGACCGAACCTAGGTAAATTGAAACTACAAGATTTAGATAACTGAATCTTGCTCACCGTGACTGAACCTAGGTTAATTCAAACTACAAGATTTAGATAACTGAATCTTGCTCAGTGTGGCTGAACCTAGGTTAATTCAAACTACAAGATTCAGATAACTGAATGTTGCTCACTGTGACTGAACCTAGGTTAATTCAGACTGCAAGATTCAGATAACGAAATCTTGCTCACTGCAACTTAACCTAGGTTAATTCAAACTACAAGATTCGTTAACTGAATGAATGCAGTTAACTAAATCAAATCAGAACACTAAAGATTCAGTTAACTTAACCTTTTCTGTTGTAAGTGAATTTCCATGTCCTATTTGACTGAATTTTAGGGTTTGCAAATGGTTAATTATTCTAGGGCTAGTTATTTCACTGATTGATAGATGTAGTTGAACTATTCTTGTGGACTGATTGAAACCAACACTAAATGCCACTACTAAATTTTGCACGGTGTTGTGCAGTGTACATGAGTTAATTTTGGGTTGAGTGATGTAGTGGAAAAGTTGACCACAGAAGAAGTGAGTGAGTGTAACAGGGGTTTAAGTGATTTGACTGATGTGAGACTTGATTTGACTGATGTGAAGTCTCAGTGGGTGTGCTCAGTTTAATGTTCAAACTATCCCTAGCTAGGAGAGAACATGCAATATTCAGACATGCAATGTTCACACTTTATTCAATCAAACTATGCTGATAGGAAGCAACTATAGTAAGCTGACTGAAAAATGTCTAAAACTTAGATTTTATGACATTTTATCTTTGCATTGGCACCTACAATACAACTATAGTTCTTTGCATTGACACCTACAACATCATAGTGAGCACAATGTTTCAGATACTATGAGCACAAAGCTCCAACTACTATGAGAACAAACATCCAGAAACCATGACCACAAACATTCAGATAGATAGATAGATATCATAGATACAAGAGTTCAGAGAGCACACATAGTGACCTGCTGCTGCATAAATTAATTTCATAAACTAAATGAACCCATATATTGGTTCAGATCTTGCTGCAGAAATTAACAAGGACATTGCCGCATCAGATTCACTTTTGTTGCAATGCTTGCTGCAGCTTCAGAAGACAAAGAGATCGATGAACTAGCCCCATGATGCGGAGCCGCTTCTTCTTCGTCCTGCTGCTTGTGCATGTCTCCACCTGCATCTGTTGCTGCTCCATCTTGGTGTCTCCACCTATACCCGCTCCTCCATTTGCGGCGACTCCATCTCGAATAGAGGAGTGAGGGGCAGCACTGGAACCAACATGTCGAGCGCGTAGTCCACGCGTAGTTGGTCACGGTTCTTGTACATGTACCAACGTGCCCTCTGGTATGGATCCGGGAATCCCTCACCTCACCATCACCCAGACCAAGTCCTCGATCAGTGGGCGGTGGAGGTCTGGCAATCGGGCGTACTCCTCATGGTTGGCAGCCGCCCTCACTGCGTGCCCGTGGTTCTTTAGGATTTCAACGCTGGCGTACTAGGTGCTCACCTCGTGCGCATAGGAGAGCTTGGTGTTGTCGCCGTCAAAGATCTCCTGCAGTGTCTTGTCCCGTCCGAGGCCAAATGCCATGGCGCGATGGAGGAGGTTTTCTTTGGTTTGTATGGGAAAGAGGAAGTTGGATGGAAAGGAGCGATGGAGAGTGGTGGTTATCTGTGCTAGGACAGTGAATGCACTATCTGTGTGTGGAGACGGCATATCCTATTTGGCGCTGCAGGCGCCCATTAACGTGTATTTTGTAAACGGGCGCCTGCAGCATCCCGTGCTGGGCCGGCCCATATAGCGTATTATCCCTGTTCTAAAATGCCTAAAAAAAGATGCAGCTAAGGGGAGTCGAACTCACGATCCCTGTGCTCCTACGTAATAGCTGGAACCACTACGCCAGCATCATTAGCTCGAGTTGTTCCGTTTGCCTTTCTTTTATTATAACCTTCATCGGGTTTTTTCAAAGTTCGCACACGTTTTTATACTTTTTATTTTTTCTAGTTCATTTTCTTTGTTTTTCCTTTCTTTTTCTTAAATGCACGGATTTTTTTTCAAATTCTATCAACATTTTAATTTGATGAACATTTTTTCAAAATCAGTGAACTTTTTCTTAAATTTGGTGAAATATTTTTTCAAATTCGATGAACTATTTTCAAATTCGGCGAACTATTTTTTCAAAATTGACTATTTTCAAATTAAGTGAACTGTTTTTTAAATTAGATGAACTTTTTTAAATTTAATGATTTTTTTTGAAAATGATGAACTCTTTTCAAATTCGGTGAACTGTTTAATCAAATTTGATGATATTTTTTTAAATTTGATGAAATCTTTTTCGAAAACGATGAACTTTTTAAACTTTTTCATAAACATTTTAAAAAATTTGGTGAACTTTTTTAAGTTTGTGAACTTTTCTTCAAAAATGATGAACTATATCTCAAGATCGTTGAACTTTTTTTAAGTTTGTGAACTTTTCTCTCAAAACCGCTGTACGTTTCTAAATTCACAATTTTATAAAAGTAAAATAAAATAAATGGAAAAATAAATATTGCGGCCATACTAGTTCATGTGGAGTTAACGCAAAGAAAATCACAAGTGGTCGATTGGTCTGGTGGTAAGCTAAGCTCGAACAAGTCTTGGGTTGGCGATCGATCGGAGTTCGATTTCTGACCACGTTTCTATCAATTTTTTGGTGATTTCTGTTCGCTACCTTGCACGGGCCGGCCCATCAAGGTGCTGCAGCGGGCGCCAGGAACCTGTTCGGGCGCTTAAGGCGCCGAACAGGACCTCCCTGTGGAGACTGGGGTAATCTAGAGAAACCGAAGGGGCAACTTTCAATCGATCAAACTACCGTTGCGTTTTTTAGAAGAATCGATTGAGCAGAGCCCAATAATTAGGAACGATTGAACGCACCCAGCCCAGCCCAGCCCAGCAAACCATCGAATGCGCCCAACCCAACAAACCATCGCCCAGCTCAGCCCATCCTACCAGCTTTCGTCCCGAGAAAAGAAAACCCGTCCAGCTGATAGCGGCGCGCCGTCACAGATGTCGGCCTACGAATGATCGGCCACGTCAAAACACTCTTAGAAGACGAATCAGTGTTTTCTGCCACTGTCAAAATTGTGATGCGTTGGAAAGTGCCATGTTTTGTAAAGTAGTGCCTTTTTAAGAGTTTATGATGCTAAAATGATGGTTCTGTGTATTTTACTCCCAATTTCCACCAGCAAAGCGTGCAACACGGCCGCGCGAGTAGGTACAGTACGTTGGAGCGTGCAACACGACCGAGCTGGACCGCTGGAGGGTGTCAAATCGCGCGCCGATACAATGCACCGGTACGGTGGGTAATAAATCTCCATCTGCACGTACGTCGACAATGGCATCTGGCCGTGCATGCCTCACGACTTGCTTTGTCTATCACCACGTACTGCTAGTACAAGAACTCTCCGGAAGGATGAAAGGACCAGCCCGCCAGGATGCAGTGCGAAACAAACAAATGGCTACAATTTCTTGTGGAAAAAAAAATGCTCTCACGTACGATTGCATGACCCTTGATCCGCAACCACAAGCTCATCATCTCCTGCGCCCGGCCTCGCGTGTATAAATACAGCGCCATCTTCCTGCACCAAGCAATGCAAGCTCTCATCTCCATCTCCAGGCTACTTGCGTACGCAGGCACGTCGGCGGTGAGAAGAAGATATGGCTGCAATGGCGACGACGGTGTTCCAGGCGGGGCCAATGGAGGTGGATGTGAAGCACGTGGACAAGAGCATGATCCCGAACCTGGCCAAACCGTTGATGGTGGTGACGCCCAAGGAGGCCGGCGCGTACCCCGTCATCGTCTTCCTGCACGGCTGGAACATGGTCAACAGCTGGTACGAGCAGCTCCTCACACACGTCGCCTCCCATGGTTTCATCGCCGTCGCACCACAGGTCCATCATCTCCTGCTAATTACTCCCTTTGTCTCATAATACAAGAGTGATTTCTGATACTACACTAGTATAAAAAAACACTTTTATTTTATGGAACAGAGGAAGTAAATATCAGTCTATATATCATCATCTGACTAACTACTACCAGCTTGCCATGCCAACAGCTCTACTGGATGGTGGCCGAGCCCGATGCAGACGACATAGACGCCACAAAGCGAATCACCAACTGGCTCGCAGATCATGACAAGGGGCTCGCCTACATCCTCAAAGACGTGTTCAAACTTGAGCATGTCGAGCCTGACCTGACCAAGCTGGCTCTAGCCGGCCATAGCCGAGGCGGCCAGACGGCCTTCGCCGTCGCCCTGGGACTAGGGGACACCAAGACCAAGCTGGAGCTCAAATTCTCCGCCCTCATCGGCGTCGACCCCGTGGCCGGGGTTTCGAGAGCCCAACAGCTGGAGCCCAAGGTCCTCACATTTGAACCTGACTGTCTCGACGTGGGCATGCCGGTGCTGGTCATGGGGACCGGGCTGGGTCCCAAGCACATCGGCGGATTTCCCTGCGCCCCGGCGGGCGTGAACCATGCCGAATTCTACAGGGAGTGCGCGCCGCCTCGCTACCACCTCGTGGTGAAGGACTACGGGCATCTCGACATGCTGGATGACAATGTGCCGTACGTCATCAACAACTGCATGTGCATGAGGAACCAACACGACACCAAAGACCTTGCTAGGAGGACCATGGGAGGAGCCATGGTTGCCTTCCTCAGGGCTAAATTGCGAATCGATGCTCGTGATCTGATCGCCATATATCGTAATCCTGAGCTCGCGCCGGCCCTCCTGGACCAAGTTGATGAGTTTCTTCCTTGCTTGGTTGGACGGCCAGATCCGTCGTCTGTGTGAGAGTTATATTACGTGCATATGCCTAGCTACTATAAATAAGGTGTTGGTGCATGGCCACGTTATGGCTCATGACTACTATAGCACGTCCAGTATTCCTAATAAAATAAGCACTCGTGTCATTTGTGCATGTATCTATGTTGAATATATATGTGTTGTGTTCTATTTATCGATCCTTAAATGACGTTCACGCACCCTCAAGCCAAAACGAGCTTCCTATTATTTATTTTTGTTGTGAAGTTTCCTACTTTCTTTTCTCAAACTAGAACTTGGAACTAATTTGAGAGAAGTCCATCTATATCTCTTCTCTCTACTAATAAAATAATTAGTGCTTCTGCCCGTCCGTTGTAAAAGGGCCGTACAAGTTAATTTGTTTTACCACCATTACCATCATGAAGTGGGAAAAACGTTTGGCTGACTCCCTCATCGGTAATTTCCATTGCCTTCTCGAGCACCGGCGATTCTGTCAATTAAGCAAACAAATTAGAGGTAATTTTCTGTTTATTGTTACTTCGGTGTTCTATTTACAACTAATATTAGCACAATCATGAATTGGCAAGGAATCATGCATGGTCTGGAACTGTTAAAACAAGGGGTCATATGGAGAGTGGTTGATGGTAAAAATGTTAACATTTGGAGAGATAACTGGCTCCCAAGAATTTCGGGACTAAAAACTACAGCTAAAAAGCATCGAACTAGACTGAAGTGGGTGTTGGAATTATTCACGAGTGGGACGAGAAGATGGGATGAAAATTTGATTAGGCATTCATTTTTTCATCATGATGCCGAAGAGATCCTAAACTTACGCATTCAGTCTGTGGGAGAAGGTGATCTAGTTGCTTGGCACTATGAGAAAAGTGGTATGTTTTCTGTGAAAGTGCGTACAGGCTGGCTTTAAATCTCAAGGACAACAGGGGCGAGACAGGAATATCCAGTGCCGCTGTTAATGAGGAAAGAAGACTGTGGGACGTTATTTGGAAGGCTAAGGTTCTGCAAAAAATTAGAAATTTTTCCTTGGAGAGCTGCGACCAACAGTTTGGCGGTTCAGGTGAATAGAGTGACTCACCATCAAACGGTCTCCAGTATGTGTACTATATGTGGAGTTCAGGATGAAAATATCTTCCACGCTCTGGTGACCTGCCCTAAGGCGCGTGCTTTGCGTATCGCCTTGGGGATGTGTGAAATATTCCGAGGGAGGAGTTATTCAGATTTACGGGGCCACACTGGCTTCTCATCCTGCTTGACCAATTGGGGTCTCCTGTACGCGAGCAAGTATTATTTATGTTCTGGAGAGCTTGACATCTGAGGAACGATTTGATTTTGGAAGAGGGAAAGAATCGGTGAATGCGTCTGTTATCTTCGTGGATAATTATTGGAAGGCTTTCTCCACTTTCAACGCTCGTGTGCAAGTGGACCAAAGCGCCAAAGGGAAGGGGGTGATGGGGAATGGGGAGAATCTTAGTCCGTAAAAAGAAAATGATCGTGTTGTTTGGAAGCCTCCAGAGCGGGAGTATATTAAAATAAATGTTGATGCTAGTTTTGTGGAGAGCTTGAGATCTGCTAGCATTGGGGTTGTCGCTAGGAATCATCTGGGAGAAGTCCCGATGTCTTCTTGGGATTTTATTCGAATGTGCTCCGGAGTGGAGGAGGCGGAACTTCGTGCGTGTCTCGCCGGGTTGTACATTGGTATTTCTCTTCACAAACCAATTATCTTGGAAACTGGCTGCTCCTTTGCTGCATCTTTCCTAGCGAAAGAAACTGTTGACAGGTCTCCTTATGTGGATCTAAAAATGGAAGCGATCAGCGCCTCCAAGTTTATTGTTGACCTCAAGATTGTTAAGATTGATAGGCAGGCTAACAAGGCGGCGCATGAGATAGCAAAATTTAGTTTTGATACCATGTCCGATGGTATTCTGTGTAATCCTGTTCCACCCTGCGTGGCTAATTATGTAATGAACGATTGTAAGACTATTGTTAATTAATCAATATATGGGTGGAGTTTTTCAAAAATAAAATAAATTTAGCACAACCATATGTCAGAGAGTTTGGTGAAGAGTCTCAATCCCCATAACATGGGAGCCCGCTGTTTATATATGAGTCAATTACACCACAAGTGTCTGAACTTGATGAGAAAAGTCAATTTGGTGCTAACACTTGCGGCATACATTGAACTGGTGACAGAACTTGGCTTGGGCATGCATCTACGATGCTAACCACGCTTGTATACGTACATGGTGCTGATATGGTGCGCCAGCATGGCGCAGGGCCCACCCGTAAGTGACCGGGAGACAGAGACAAGGGCATATGACCTGGTTTTTTTGCGAAAACATGGCTGATTTTTTTTCAAGAAATAGCCCCTTGAAAAAAATTCTTAAAAAATGAAAAGTCACCACTGGGCCCCGCCCGTTAGTATACATTACAAGGAGGATATTAATATGCAAAATATTTGCGGCGCCCAGGCTCGAACAAACCGACCTATGGTAATCTGGCCCGCCGTACTATCCATAAGACCAATTACGACATGATATTCATTTTGGATAGCTTTTTTTTAGCAAATTCATTTTGGATAGCTAGACGTAATGACCAGCTGATCACACGCATAAGTGTTAAATGGGCAGCTGTCACCACGGCCCATTTTTCACATGTTAGCTTTTTTCCTTTCTTAGAATTATGTAGAAATATTTAAATAACAAATAATATAATGAAATAAGTTATTTAAAACAATGTTCACGTACTCATAAAGAATATTCTTATATGCAATATTTTCCATATAATTCCAAAAATGTTCTTATTTAAAATAAATTTCATGTAATTCAAAAGTATACATGATTTTATAAAAATATTTACCTAACCAAACTAATATTTATTAAACAAACTATTATTTAATAATTATAATAAGACTTATTAATGATAATAATATTTATTAATTATAATAATATTCGTGAATTATAAAATTATTCATAATGAATTTTAGGCTATATTCATGTATTCACTTTAAGAGAAATATTATTATTTAAAATAACGTTTACTTAGTTCTAAAAATTATTATTGCATAATTTTAAAATTAAAATAACATATTAAATATGAATTATAATAGTATTTATGAATTTAAATACTATTGTGTGAAAATGGGCCGTGATGACATCATCGGTGCAGCCCATATAAGCCCCATGCTTGTGCTTGCTTACGGCCATTAAATACGCTTTCAAATATAAACAACAAATAATATTTGGCGTGATAGCCAGCATTGTCATCTTTTTTTTAACACAGTAAAAACGCAAGCGCTCATATACACGCGCATACACTCACGTCTATGAACGCACACACGCACACCCTACCCCAGTGAGCACCTCTGAAAGACTCAGCCGACATATCATCTTTAAATTTACGAAGTCACCGTAGGCACCTCGTCGTCGACGGGAACGTCTCCTCCCACTGAATGCGCATCACCGGAAATCTGAAATAAATCTAAGAATAAATACGAGCATCAGGATTTGAACCCTGGTGGGCTGGGGATACCACAGTCCCATTAACCATCCAACCACAGGTTGGTTCACCAACATTTCTTTTTAGATCTCATCTTGTTATCCTTAATGGCAGCGATACAACTATGATTCGAAGTTGGATGATTCTTTGTGGGGATAAGGAAAAAACCCAGTTGGAAGCTTTCGCCTCGTTCCTAGCAAAGTACCTAGCGAAGCCGGTCTGCTTGGCTAGTGGCTGAGTGGAGGGGAGATTCAGCTACTGGCAGGTGAACCCGCAAGGCGCGTGATGAAAGGATCAGAGGTGATGGCATGCTGGGCGCCACAACCAAATACGGCACCTCCCATGAAGGCAAGGAAATCGCTGTAGTAAATCGCAGTGGTGGCTTAAGAAGTTAGGGCAAAAAGGAGCGACAACTGCTTCCCTGCGTGAAAATGCTGTTATCTTAATGTTCCTGTGAACTTGTTTTAATTCCTTGGTGTAGACATTTGGCCTCCCCCCGTCCCTTGGATGAGAGGGACAAAAGAGAGACAAAGAACCTATGTCGAACAAATTGTATGCTCCAGGGTTTCATTTTATAAATGGAACCGGGGAGAGATCCCTGTTTTTCTAAAAAATGATACATACGTGTCGGTTCCCCTTTTGTTACTGGGATCAAGCACCGTAAGATCGAATCCATCACAAAGCACCTCTTCCCATGGCAAGAAAAATCGATCTAGTCAGCCTAACTAAACCAAAGATTCGAAAAAGAAATACGAGGCTATAAGTAATCATGCATATAAGAGATCAAAAGACTCAAATAACTTTCATGGATAAAAACATAGATATGATCATAAACTCAAAGTTCATCGGATCCCAACAAACACA